>NC_043707.1:75134841-75192754 GCF_006229205.1 Suricata suricatta
CAAAGAAGTTCTGACTCCTGCTTTCTAAGCTTCAGTGTCTCCTTTCTCCAAATGTCTAATACAGGCCCCATCTTTCAAGTGTCCAACAAATCTCTGCTAGGGAGCCAACACATCCTCTTGGAACTTTCTGGCTCCTCTGTATCAGATACTTTTGTGGGGTTTATTCAATTTCATCCTGTCCATTCTGTATTGTCACTATCACAGGGAAGGAACTCGGCATAGTAGGACTTCAAGTTTAGGGTTGAGTTAGTCTAGACTCTTACTGTAGTTCTCTCATGGCATGTAACCTTGGGTAAGCTACTTAACTATGCTGGATGTTTTTGTTTGTTTGTTTATTTACCTAAGTAAATATAGGTGAATTTTAAAAATTGTTTTGGTTTTTTTAATGTTTATTTTTTGAGAGAGAGAGAGTAAGCATGAGCAGGGGAGGGACAGAGAGAGGGAGACATAGAATCTGAAGCAGGTTCCAGGTTCTGAGCTGTCAGTACAAGGGGTCAAAAATCATGAGATCATGACCTTAGCTGAAGTCAGATGCTTAATCAACTGAGCAACCCAGTCACCCCCAGGTGCATTTTATTTATAGGACTGGAAGAATCAAATGAGAAAAAAATATGTAAAGCATCCAGAACTGAGACTACCACAGAAGACATATGTGGTAAATCTTTATTCACTCCACTGCCAAGAATCAAGAACAAAAATCAATGCCATTGAGGTTTTGTTGTGCTGATGGATCCCATCAGGTAGTCGACAGAATGCTGAATCAAGCTGCATCTGCTACTGTTGCAAGATACTGTGTTTCACCCTCTGTTGAATATTGGTCTAATGAATGAATGAATGACTACATGAACAAATTATCATCCTTTCACTACTGTCTGTTTTTAAGAAGCCCTTTTAGCTGCTCTCCCATTTAGATGATATACTGGTAGGCATTGATTGTTTTTTTTTTTAACTTTGAAAAAAATACTGTGAAAGAATAAATGAAATGTTGGTACTGTGATGGTCCCTTCATGAGTTGTCAATATATATTAATTACTTGTGGTAATCTTTTCATTAGTTAAAACACAGTAGCCTCGATACTGTAAGAGCACCTTCACATCCTTTTGCCTGGGTTACCTCAACTGTAAAATAAGGAAACCAATCAAATGTGCTTATGTAAATTATGAAGATTAAATAGGTTGACACTTACAAAGTACTTGAAATGGTATGTGGAACACAGTCAGTGCTAAAAATGGCATTTCCAGACTTGATACGTTAGCTACAGCAAAGACAACTTTAGGCTAACTAATTAATTCTTCTCACGAAGGCCACAGATGTGGGGAAAAGCAGAATCCATGCAGCACTGATCAACAGGGCCCTGCTGTCATACACAGGGTTAAAGAAAATCTGTAATTTCTATCTAGTAAGAATTAGTATAATTTAATACTTACATTACCAGACAAAATGAAAATGTTGTTCCACTCAAATCCCTGCAGAGATTATATGCTCAAAAAGTTTTGTTGGAAACTGTACTTTCAATAGCAACATGTGACGATCAAAAAGTGTTTTAAATCCATGCTGACCAAACTGATCAGAGATAACAAAATATTTAGGATATTCTGGTCAAATGGACACCAAATCTTCTTGGATAAAACCCATGCCAGTTGGTAATACATAAGTCAGCAAGTCCCTGGATTTGTCTGTTATACTCTCTGCTATGTATTATCACAACCCTTGAATAAAGATTCATTTCACTATGACAAACAGTAAGATTTTCTTTACGTGAATCCACTACAAATTCAGAGTTTTGAACTGACAATAAACTCAATGTGTCTGTTTATAAAGATAAAAAGTTAAAAAATGTTAGTGGAAAACTAAAAATAGCAAATGGTCCCATATTTATATCTCAGTAGTCAGAATACAAATAAACATCCTTGGTGAAAACACATCAGTGCTTCCAATTAAGGCAATATAATTGCATGCTTTGAAGTGGAACAATGGAAAAATCTGACAATCCATTGTATTAATATGAGACACAGACTTTAGAGACATATAAAAAATAACATTTAATCTTTGTAAGGCATCTGCTCCTATATACATTTTGCATAACATTTATGCATTGTGTGTAAACACACACATTAGATAGATAAATAGATAGCTGGATAGATAAACATATGTTAAAGAGCTAGATGAAATCTGGTGCAGCCTTCTAATTCACTTTAGTAAGCCATTTCACTGTTACTGCTGCAAGTTCTATTGTCTTCTAGAGTTTCATTATTTTCAAGAGGTGATAGAAAAGCTTTACACATTTATACTCAGTCAATTAATTTACTTACCTAGCACAGATCTCAAGTGACCGATGTCTGAGTAGAGGACAAAGTCTCAAATAAACTAAGAAGTGCTGTAAAAGCTGAAAGCAATGTTTTTTCTCTTATGTCTGTCTTTAAGTGTTTTGTTTCATTCATCAAGTGTAGTGCAATATATAACCATTGAAGAAAATAAGTAACAGATCAACTAACAATCTTATGTAAATAACCATTTAGAGCACACAATTGTTTTCCCAACTCTTCATAAAATTGTATAAAACTATTAGTTAGTAATGTTTTCAAACATCACTATTCCCTTTCTCTACTCTCTAAGACAACCTAAACAAAACTAAACACTATTTGCAAATTTCTTTATTCAAAGATTCTTGGTTTCTGGTCTACTGACTCTACCTACAACAGTATTTGATTGTACAAAACTTAAGCAAAATTATGTCTTAAATTTCTGTATCAAGACAGACCTAAACACTCTGATAAAGAAAACTAGGCGGGGGATGCATTTAAGGTAACTACTTAGGTGAATGAATAATTAATATTCCAATACAAGTAGACCTTTATAAAACTCCAATGGAAGGTTGTGTGCTAACAGTTATATAATATAAAAAGAAGCTTCATTAAAACATTTTGGCCTAGATCTGGAAACGAAGTGGAGAGGACGGCAGTTAGTTATAGAAGACAGCAAAGAATCATCACAGTTGTCTGGCACTGATCACAAACAGGTAAATTACAATTAGTTACAATTTAATCCAACTCTTGACCCTCCTCCACAATCACAATAAATTCTCTTCCTACCTTTTTCTGAGGTTTGTTTTTCTTTTTAACATTGAAAGAACCTTGGGGTGACTGGGTGTTAAGAGTCTGTTAAGAGTCCAAATCTTGATTTCGGATCAGACCGTGATCTCTCACTTATGAGATGGAGCCCTTCCTTGGGCTCTGTGCTGGGTGTGGAGTCTGCTTGAGAGTCTCTCTCTCCATCTCCCTCTGCTCCTCCTCTGCTCTCTCTTTCTCTCAAAAAAAAAAAAATCTTTAGCTTTGTAGTATCTAAATTTAATTATCTATAATATCTGAACCATCTTCCATTAGAATTAAAAGCCCTATAATGTAAATATGCTATAATATTCCAGACTGGAATCGTTTTCTGTAAGGTAAAATGCTATAAGATGAAATTGATTTATTCATAATCTACCATGCCTTTGTTGTGAAGTAGTTAATGTTGTGGATAGAGATTCTTAAGCAAAATGCATAGCATTGAATCCAGAGATGAACTTAATCTAATAATTCCTAAGTATTTCACAAATATACCTTTGAAACTCCTTCTTGTACTTATGATCTCAGTTTCAATCTGAAAGCCCTGAGAATGAAGTCGAAATATCCATCAGTGCAATTGATATGCAAAAGGCATGCTCTCATGCATGGCCAGGCAAACTCTCCTCCTTTGCAAAAACATTGTGCTAACTGGACACTGTGGGTCTCATCGTTCCTTCTGTCAATCCATAACAGCACAGGATAAATCCATAAACAGAATTTTGAGCACAGGTTTTAATTTTTGAGAAAGAACATGTGCGTTAGTGGGGAAGAGGCAGTGAGAGCGGGCAACAGAGGACCGAAGCAGGCTCCACACCAACAGCAGAGAACCTAAGGTGGGGCTTGAACCCACCAATCACAAGATCATGAACCAAGCCAAAGTAGGAAGGTCAACCGACTGAGCCACGCAGGTGCCCCAAGCACAGGTTTTAAAGATTGAGTAGAAAATGTAACTGATCAGTAATAAGTAGCAACCATCCAAGAAATTGAATCAAAAGGTAGCATTATTATGGGGATTAATGTAACTTCTAAGTTTAAAAAAAAACTATAAGTAAATAGTTTAAGATTGAGCTATACTATTTTTGTACTAAGTATCATACTGAGTGTATTATACTGAGTTTAGATGTCTCTTCAACACCAATTATTTGGTTACTGGATATATACAGCCTAGAAGAAAAATAATAATCATTTATTTTACAAATTTAAAAAAATTGTTCATTCTTTAGTGTCATGTGTACTGGAGGTAAATTTTAAAGAAGGAATATTGGGGCACCTGGATGGCTCAGTCGGTTGAGCATCTGACTTCAGCTCAGGTCATGATCTCACAGTCCATGGGTTCATGCCCCGAATCAGGTTCTGTGATGACAGCTCAGAGCCTGGAGCCTGCTTCCAATTCTGTGTCTCCCTCTCTCTCTGCCCCTCCCCTGTTCATGATCTGTCTCTGTCTCTCAAAAATAAATAAATGTTAAAAGAATAAATAAAAAAATAAAGAAGAAATATTAATTTTTTTCTTAAAAAAGAAGGATAAGGAAGATAAAGCTTCCTAAACATAAAATGAAGGGGATATGTAAGTAGAAGTGATCATTTGCCAAGTGACATTATTGTGCCAGGAAAGTTCAACATTTACCATTCTGTCTATGATTTACTTGTACAACTTTTCAGGGGTTAAAAGCTGTAGGGTTCAAACTCAGTAACATAGGGGAAATCATTCTGCTGGCTCATTTAGGGATCTTTGTAAATTTTGAAAGACATTTGAAGTGTTGTGGCAGGCTTAGAGTCAGATATTTGAAAGCTTTGCACTCCTGGGTGAAGCCATTCCAAAACCTAAGATTGAATTATAGCAAGCAAAAAATAATAACACATTAACTTTTAATTCATTGTTGTCTTAGAGTGTGAGGGTTTCTGAGAGCTTTAACAAAAGACCACTAAGAATAACATGCTTGAAATACACTCCAAAGAAGAAGAAAGTAAACAATGAACCTCAAATAGTTCAAGGCAAGGCACACTTACAGTATGCAGGACCAAAAATAAAAGTCTAAAGAGAAACTAAAAAGCTTTGAGACTGGCCTTTAGGATGGTGCATATGAGAAGGGGAAGAATTTCTAGCTAAAGCCTTTCAAGATCCAACAGATTATACTTTTTGATGGCCAATAGTATCATTCTGACCTTGACTGCTGCTGTAGGAAATAGCGGGGCATTCAAATATGGCCATGCATTTGCTCCACGTCAGTCAGGCACTGAGGATAATGATGGCCCAAGAATAGAGGTCCTTTTGCTATATTCTTTGTTCTCTGTGGGAGGAAAATCTGAGAAAGATTTTCTATTATACCCCAAATAGCATTCTTTCTAGCAGTCCATAATAGTGGGGAAAAGGAAGAGAATTATTAAATGAGGAAGAAAATTTACCTAAGAAAATATATACATAAAGAAACTTCAGTTTATCGCATGCTAATATAGTTTAGGGTTCTACTAGGCTCTTTGTGTGAATTTATTTAATTCTTAAACATTCATTTGTAGGAATCATTGTTTCAATTTTGTAAACATGAAAACAAAAATGGAGAATGGTAAGCCATTTGCTCAAAGACATTCAGTGACTGAGTGATGAGGCAAGGTTGTACCAAAGCCTGATGAGTGCAAAGCCCCAGACTTCAACCGCCATGTATTTCCACCCAGTATTAAATCTCAAGAGTTGTGGGATCATTTCCAGTAAGTTCTATCATTTCATCTCTCCAGTATATGAAATGTTTCACTCTTTAAACCGTTGCTATGACAGAAAAACTTTACAATTTTATGTGAGGAATATCCTACTGGTGTAATTTCAAATGAGGACCAATTCCCTGAAAAAAATCAAACTCTTTGCAGAGATTGTTTCTAATGCCAAAATGGTTAACCAAAACAATAAAGGGGGCCCACACCTACAATAATCAAGTAAAGTGGAATATTAAATTTCCACTTATTTGGGGCATTATTTCAAGTGTTTGCAATGAAATAATTCTGTCCTCAAAATCGATTCCCTGATCTGGTAGAGAGCCCTCATCTAAAATCCCATTAATAATTTATTTTTCTGCAAAATGAGAAAATACTGCCTTATACAAACACCTCTTTCCATAATAGTGGGAAAAGTATGATTTTAAAAATGAGTCCTAAATATCTCAGCTATAGTTGGATAAGCTTTCAAAACTGAAATGATATGCCAATTCTGAGAAAGTCTCAATTTGAACTCAATAAGATTAACCATTCACAATAGAAAGCCATTTCAAATGCAGCATTTGGGAAGGATCATCCATCACAGAGACTAGCACATTCTCCATGCTAGACTGAAGCTTGGAACTTAATGGGAAGTTACTGACAGCTTTCGTCTTCACAGCTGCCCCTGAAATTTGTTAACAAGTCAGTTCTCTTGACAGGGAGATAGTAGGGAGAAAGAAAAAACTAACCTCATAATATTCCAGTGAACACAAAACAAGAAACGAAATCCCCTCCAAAACGATTCCGTCAATCTTTTAAACTTAGTAAATGTACCAAAAGAGGGCATCAACAAAGTATGTTTAACAAATCGAACTTCATGTTTCTTAGCACCTTCAATGTAACTAATTCTAAGAAATAGTAAAAAAGAATTCAATGTGTCAGAACTTCCAAATTCTTCTTTTTTAAAACTGTGATTCTCACATTCCAGTTCTACCATCAATTATGTCATCAGCAGCCTATTAAAATGTAGATAGTGTAATAACATTTACTATGTTGATAATTCTCAAAACAATCCTCTATGTTAGATGCTACTGATTCTTTTTTTGCAGATAGGTCGACTGAAGCTGAGACATTAGAGGACATGCCTAGATTATACAGCTGAGTATTTGCAGAATGAGCAATAGAGAACTGGGCTGAGAACTGAAGTGGGAATACATGAATTGTTCTATTTTAATGTAAATTAACAACAGAATATTTTTAAATTATATTTAATTGAATAAAATAGTTAAAACTAAATTTTCTTTTTTTTTTAAATTTTTTTGTCTTTATTTTATTTTGAGAGACAGAGACAGAGAGCCAGTGGGAAAGGGGCAGAGAGCTAGGGAGACACAGAATTTGAAGCAGGCTCCAGGCTCTGAGCTGTCAGCCCAGAGGCCGAAGTGGGGCTAGAATCTACAGACTGAGAGATCATGACCTGAGCCAAAGTCATACGCTTAACCCACTGAGCCACCCAGACATCCCATAAAACTAAATTTTCTTATAGGCACTTTTAGCCTACATAATTTTTTGCATTTATCTATCTATATAGAGAGAAATCTGAGAAACTCTCTATATATGTGTTTATATTAAGCCAATCATTGCTCTATAGATAATTAGGCAACTTCCCCTGTAGAAACTCTGAAAGACTAGAATAAACCCTCTATCAAAATTCTGACCACACTGCTACCATCACTATACTCCATCACCAGTATTTCATAGTTCCTTAAATTTCTACCATGAGTCATACTCTTGAGTTGAGGCATCAAAGACTGCTGTTAAAACTACTATGTTATTGAGTGATGCTGGGGGTGTCTCACATTCAGTCATTATAAGTCATTAATATCATCCTACAATCCTGTTTAAGTAATTAACTATAATCATCTAGCAGTTTCTTGAAGAACTAGATCACCAGAGCAAGAGCAGGTTAGTTTGATCCCAGAAGATGGAGGAGGGAAAGGTTAAGAGCTTTCACATGCTTGGTATTCCTAAAATGCACGTTTTGAATGTATTCTGCCAGGTTCTTCTCAGAGCTCACGGAAATGACTACTGAACACTAGGATATCAAGATACCTTCACATTCTGCAACGTATGAAACAGCTTGTCCTCAGCAGAGCCCTGCTTCCTCACAATGACACTAGACTTTTCAGTCTGATGGGGTGCCAATCATACATGATTTTACAGAGCACGTATCCTTTCCTTCCTTCAAGCTCCACTCTCATTACTCTTCTAACAGGGAACTGATGAAGCAGAAATGGCAGCTAAAGGTACATCAGTCATTTATAAACAATAATTGTATATTTGTGGGTAAACAATCACCTAAATATCAAAGGCAGGTCTAGGACTCGTGCCAGACATAATAGGATAGCTCATCCTGAAACAGCTCCTGGAATTACAAACAACCTATCACAGACTCTTCTCTGGAAACTCCTCCTGAACCACCCTATATTTAAATAGAGTATGAAAAAAACAAAGGATAGTTATTTGGAATATGCATTATTTTAAAATGCATTTTAATAACAGTTTCAAGATTGGAGAGTTAAATTCATATAGTTTTCTCTAAGTCTGTCCACATATTCTCATATATCTGTATCCCAGGTCAAGAAATAAAAGATTTATCAATGGTCCTAAGAAATATTCCCTCTAAGAACACTGCTGAGATCATGAGACCATCCACCTTGTTCACCCACATCTGCTCAAACCATGACAGGTCAAGTTTCTACAGGTTTAAGTACGTTTCACTTAAAAATGTAGTTTTGTTCTTTAAAAATCATTCCTCTCAAATAGCTATCAACCTCTAGAAATCTCATATGAAAAACATGAGACGTACTGAGAACCCAAAGATTAGATGAGCAGAAAGTAAAAACATCTTACAAATGAGGAAGCACAACTAGAATGAAAACAAAGAAAACCTGTTCAAAACTGTTTGAGATTTCCATTGATAATAAAAGAAAATATAAACCAAAGAGAAACTATCTTTAACCAATCACTTTCAGTTATGTAAAATAAAAGCATGGCTGATATAAATTTCCCAGGGCTTTGAAAAGTAATTTAGTAATATGTGTCCAGGCTAGCGCAAGTACCTTTGAACTCTAGGAAACACACCTAAATGTGAGAGGGCAAAACATACTTTAAAAATTGGTTTATCTCAGCATTTGCCTTAATATTGGAAAATTAGAAATAACCTAATATCCAACAATAGGGGAAGAGGTATATAACGGTGTTAGAGCTACTACATTGTATGATAAGGTTTAAAAATGAGGAGATGAAAACAGATTGGTCAAATGGGGTTGCTTGTAGAAGTGGAGTGTTAGGTATATGAGTTCAATACACTCTTTAAAAAGAATTAGGGAAATTCTTAAACTATGGTTTTAAAAGAAAAGAAATATATCTTTGTAATGGGGAAATACAGCAAACACAGCAAATACAGAAATACAGCAAAACACCGGTAGTGAATACTTTCTTAAAGCCTTAATTTTTTAAACCAGTTTTAGGTTTACAATAAAACTGAGAGAAGACTCCTGAGATTTCCTAGTAACCTCCTACCCCCACACTCGTATAGTCTCCCCAGTTACCAACACCATTCTCTAGAATTGTACATTTCATTCTTTTTACCAAGGACAAGTCCATACTGACACATCATAATCACCCTTAAAGCCCATAGTTTACGTAAGGATTCACTCTTGATGTTGTATATTCAATGAGTTTAGACAAATGTATAATGACAGAGATCCATCATTATAATATCATGAGAAATATTTTCACTGCCCTCAATATCCTCTGTGCTCTGTATATTCCTCTTTCAAACACCCAACCTCTGGAAGCCACTGATCTTTTTATTGTCTCCACAGTTCTGCCTTTTCCAAAATACCATATAGTTGAAATCATATAGAATGAATATTTTTTAAAGAAAAAATTAGGATCTAGGGGCGCCTGGGTGGCTCAGTCAGTTAAGTGTCTGACTTTGGCTCAGGTCATGATTTCAGGGCTCATAAGTTCGAGCCTTATGTTGGACTCTGTATGACAGCTCAGGGCCTGAAGCCTGCTTTGAATTCTGTGTCTTCCTCTCTCTCTGCCCCTCTCTGTCTCTCTCTCTCTCAAAAATAAATATTTAGAAACCACGAGGATTCCTCCATGAAAGTAAGCAGGTTCTGATCAAATAAAACCTCCAGGAAGATATAGAAGGCTGATATATTGATAATAATAGTTCAATTCAGGACACCAAAAGAGAAAAATAATTTTCCAGAGAAATATTAAAAGTGAAGAAATAACTTCTTTTTACAAACAAAACCCTTGGGAAACAAATATCTGCCACTGGCAATGAAACACCTTGACAGACTGACTCAGAATCAAGACTGGAATGTGGACAAGGAAGAGATAGGGGAGAACAAAGGAGAGGAAGAACCAGAGAGCTATTCAATAACTGAATGTTTCAGAAAAAAAAAAAATAAGACTGTTTTCTACACAAAGAGAAAGAAGAGAGAGAGACAGTGGTGAGGGGGTGGGTAGAAAAAGACAACTGTAGATCTATACAACTTTTCTGCGAGGGCTCTATATTTCTAATATGCAGAAATATTTTGGTTGCTTCTCATGTCAAAGAACCTCTATTGTTTTCCAGCCTTTCAGTGTACTTTGGAAAGGAACCATGACCTGAGGTATTGTTGTCTTTGGAGATTAAGAGAAATGCAGTCCTCTGCTATCATTCTTCTGATCCTTTCCAATTATAACCAGTTGCAGGCAGTTATGTGTGGCCTTTGCAGCTTGGTGACTACTAAATAATTGGAGTTGAGATGTCAAATATTTCCCTAATGAGCTCAAGGTCCAAAGTAAACCCTGAACTGCAATCACAATAGTGAGGTATTTCAATGTGTCTGCTTCTGGATGGGTTAGAGCTGTTATGCCCTCCAAAAATATGTGCATGATTGCTTGGGGGAAAATAAAAAAAGAGAGAAAATGAGGATAAAGAAAAAAGGAATCGCTTTCCATAATAAATTAAGAGGATTATCATTCTTAAATTGTTATTTCTATCACTTAGGTTTAGAAACTCAGCCCTAGTCTGACTGATTTCTAAACACTTCTAATTCTATTCAGATCTAACTAAATGTAGAAAGCTGGAGAAAGAAAGATTCTTTGGAAAATAAAATGATACCATAAGCCCTCCTCAGAAATGACTAGTTTGTTGGTGGAAGCTTTGCTGATTTTGACAAAGGGGTAGCTGGCACCTCTAAGCGCAGATAAACACAGGTGTTACTTATGAACCCAGCCAAGCCTCATCCCCCAGGGACTGCTCCCGGCTGCTGCCGGTTCTGTCATGCGGAGGTGAAGGTGAACCAGAGTGTGCCACAACTCCCAGCCCAGACGACTCCGACTGCTGTAAACTTCTTTCCTAAACAAGTGGTTAGACCTGCATGAAGATATTAATGGTGATGGCTACTCTAAAATTTAAAGGAAGTAAGGCCTTTCATTATCATGGAGGAGCCAGAGTCTCACAGCTTTAGTTGAAGGTCCATTCAGAGACTTTTGTAGAGTGGGGGAACCAGCATTCGGCTGGTCTTTAAATCACGACGCCATTAGAGCAAGAATGTGGACATTTTAAGTTAGCAAGTTGCTTTAGAAAATAGTTTGAAGTAGTCCTTCCTCCTCGTTGGCATAGTTGTTATAAGCGACCCTTGATATTGTGAACATGGCTATTTGAATTATGTTTTATTAAACACAAGCTTTCCAACCCTTTGAATGAGCATGTTGGCTTGGGAGCAGGCTTTGCCTCACTCTTTGGAGGGTGGACACGTTTGTGCTTGTCTCTTTTTATTGCTTTGGGGATTTTCCCAATGTAAATCCTCTTGGAACTCAACTCTCCAGCTTTGTACAGATGTACTGTAACTGACTCTTTGTTTATGATCCTGTATCCAGTATTTCTTTAATAGGAGTAGACAGATTTTAGACGCACTTCTAAGGGATCTATTGTGCATTGTGAGCACTGTGTGCTTAATTGCAAAAAGGAAAGGGGGAAAAAACCCAGCTGCTTAATTTATGGATATCAGCAACAGAACCAGTGATTTTGACATGGAGAGTAGAACTCCCATCATTCATAAAGCTGGCAAGAGTTTCTTCTGAATTTCAGATTGAACAAGAATCTCTTTGTTTTTCTCCACTTTTTCAAACAACTAAATTGAGTGCTCATGGAAGGTGTTTGTTTTCCTAAGTGAAGTCCTCTATTTCACGAGTGAACAGGTGCAACAGAGGGCGTGGCTGTTAAGGCATTACAAACTGCCCTAAATTCCACAAGTGTGCCTTCAGCTTAATCTAGATGCTCTATTTTTAAAGGATTAATAACATTGAGCCCCTGTAGCCTGTCTTGGTCTACTCTTTGAAATTATTTGTAAAACAACCAATTACAATGGTAATTTTTCAGAATCAGCTAAGCCTGGAAATAAACATATTATTTCTCTAATGTATTACCTCATACAATTTTGACTCATTTCCTTCAGTACTTGGTCCAGAGCCATCAGCATAAGGATTCCCTAATGCCCTCCAACTAAAACAGAGATTGCGTGTTGACGATGGCAAGGCCAAGGCCAAGGCCAACAGCTCTCTTCCTGGTCTTACCTTATTTTTCTCCAGGCTCTTTCTGACGTTTACTATGGCAGAATGCACCCTTTGCCCACCTTTTGGGGGATGGACCAGTGATACAAGAGACCTCAAAATTCCCCCGATCTTGACATAATACAGGTTTTCCAGAACATTATGAGAGTTTGATGGCACTTTCTTATGAAACTGTCTTTGGGGTCCCAAGACTTTGGAATCTTCCTGAAATAAGACTGTGTGAAATAATAAGTAATTGCTGTCTTAGCAATTATATTCTCTTGGGTGAGATCCAAAAAGGATTAGGTTTAATTATGAAAGTATTTTCAGAGGCAAATAGTCTTAAAGTGGAGTTTCAATGAACTGCGAACAGATGATCTTTAGCATGAAACAATGTCAGAAGAGTAAGTCATGAGAGGCACCTGTTCAGCAATAAGCAAAAGGAGTCAAAAAACACATGCAAATGGAAATGTTGTTTTTAAAATAAAAATGTCAATGCACAATGATCCATTAAACAGACGGATTCCATCCTAAATTATTCCACCAGAGCTTCTAAAATTCCCAAATCAAATAGATTTTTGGTTACTAATAACTGAGTTTGGATTCATGCCCACAAATTAAAGATAACATGCTCCCATATCCCATTACTAATTCCTTTAACAAGGATTCCTCTGAATAATTTTCCCTTTTTAACCCTTTTGGATACTGAATTCCATTTAACAGAGTAGTTTCATAGGAGGCACCTCAATCTTATTTCTGTCCAAGTATTTGGAATGCAGCTGTTTAATGAGATTTCCCAGTTGTTATTGTCGCATATGATAGAAAAGAGCCAGTTTTGGAGAGCCGCAGTGAAATTTGCGAGGAGAGAACAGTCTACTTCTGTATACATAAAGTCATATATAAACTTTCCTGCAGGGAGCTTGGAGTCTAATGGAGACCCGGGGGGGGGGTGGATATTAAGTAGTTAATCACATGAATAATTAGATAACTGAAATCATGATAAAATATTATGAGAGAAGAGTACATTTTGAGAGCATAAAACAAGCCCTAAACTGTCATTTCAGGGTTTGGTGAAGTTCTCTAAAGAAATGACACAAGGACAAGAAGGAGTTACCCAGATAAATGTAAAACCTAGGACTGTAGTCAGAAAGCAGAACAGAGGAGACACTAACACACAGAATATAAGGAGCAGAAAAGAGCTGAGTAACATTAAAAATGGAGGGAGAAGTAAGATCACACAGGAATCAAGGCCTCAGAGATTTAGACTAGAGAGACAGAGCTTTAACGTGGACAGAAAGCAATACAGATTGTAAATGTAAATTTGTGATTTCTTTTTTATCTGAGTATAAAATTAACAATGGGTCATTGCAGCAAAATAAAACATGTGTTATTTAAAATTTGACCCTCTTCTCCATTCCTCAGTGATGTTTGCACTGTGCTCTCTGGAGGCCTAGCTGTCTCCAGAGCCCCCTGGCAGGAACCGGAAGTGTGCTGAGCACAGGAAGGAGGGCCAGGGGGAGGCTCCCCGCCACGAGTATCACATCGCTCCACCCACCAAGCCAGAGCAGGCACACTCCCGGTTTACATTTACATACTGGCTTCTACAGAAGAATCATTGTAGGAAGGATGCTAAAGTCTAGAAAGGCAGGGAAACAAGGGGAAAGAAAGAGAAAGAGTCACCATCTTATATGAGCAGAAAGGTTATTTTATACGGACTTCATCCACATTTTCTTCTCCGCCCGGCCAACAATTTGTGTTGTATTTTCTGACAGCCTCTCACTGTTTTCTCTGCTGACTTTTTGTACACGGATCATCATATTATATCAGATCATTTGTTTTAAAGTGGGGCCTACCTCACTAGTCCACAGGGCCTCAGGATATTTTTGATGCCTCAAGAGGCAGGCTGGGAGAACCCTTTTTATGGAAGGGAGAGTCTTCTTTCTCCACTGGGTGATACTAATTTACCTTGACTGTGGTGGTACTTCCTCAGGCTCTCCTTTCTGAGGTTTTAAAAACCTTTTAATTTATTGCAGCTTTCAGGGCTTTGTTCAGGATGGTTTGTGGCGTTCTGAAATCTGAGGACGGAAGAATGGCAATCACAGTGCACGCTGAACACTAGGGTAATCTGGATGCTGAGGTCCGTCTTCAGACAGAAAATAGTGTGAGCACCCACCCACTGGCTCACCGGAAGTGAGGAAGAACACGGTTTTGCCCTCCCCCACCAACCTCTTGTTCTGTCCCTCAGCTTAGTTGAAGGAAGGCTAACTTTGATACAAAATGGATGCAGGCTTGGCAAACCTGTATGAAGTAATAAAATAAGGTAAAGTAAAGGTTTTGTTGCCAGAGGATTCTATCCCAGAAGCTCCAGAGGGAGCCACTGTTGCTGATCCATTTGTTATTTTCTATTTACCTTTCCTGTTGCTGGTGGAATGCCACCTTTTAACCTCTCCCTAGCCAGTGTGCAAGCTGGAAAACCCATCCCAAATCATGCATCTACAAAGCTGCTAACTGTCACCATATATTTTATGGATAAAAATCTTTCAAAACTACTGTTGCTAGTTTTAACTTGTTAAAGGAGAGCATGGGGAGTACATTGTATGAATGCCTAACTTGGAGAAACTTACACATGGAACTTGGGAACCATTCCAGGATCGCCGGGCTCTAACAAAACAGTCCAAGACTAGTTGTAATGTGCAAACTGCATGCTGTTGTTTCAGTATCTCAACAGACAACATGACCTCCTTCACTCAAGTGGTAAAGAGAGGCATGCTCACCAAATATAGCCCAACATTTTCCAGCATCACTTAAAGGTACAAGAGGGCCATTGACTCTTCAGGGCATGAGGCAGGGAGCTGAAGAAATACTGTGGTCTGATGCACTTAGGACGAGTTCTGGTTCCTGAGCCACCAGGAAGCTGGTTGGCCTGCTGAGAGACAGCAAGGATGAAGCCTGGCCTGGTGTCACCATCTGAAGTGACTTCCTGAAAAGGTCACTTTTTTGTGGTACCCAATAAGATTTCACCAAGGCTACTTTCCTGCAGCAACTAATACAATCCATAAAACTAATTTAAGGCAAATCTTCACTTAAACCTTCTGTTCTCTGTCCATTCACTGCCATATTTCTCCAAGTTGTCATTCTTGTGTCATGTGATTGACTTCAGTTCTCACAACTCAAGATAACCAGTAAGTGGTCTGGGAATATCAAACTAACAATTTCTTCTTAGTCATTATCTTTTAATCTCCCTGGAACATATGGTATTCAGCATCAAAAACCACCTCATTTTTCTTTAAATTCTCATTTCCCTATATATTTGCAACTCTTGTTAGATCAGTTAAGCAATAAGTATCTGTCGAGCAACTATGTACTCTAAAACTATCTGTGTTGCTTGGACTCTGTTCCCTCTATACTTTCCCATTGAGTTATCCTGTAGCTCTATCCATAGATTAAGCTTTTGCTTCCTAATCTATAAAATAGGAATGACAATCAATTGCTAGGAAGATGAATTCAGACAGTGTTTATAAAGGAAGCTGTGACAAATCATAAACCAAAGGAGTCGTGGAGTCATCTCCTTTATTGCTATTTTTGTGAAGTGACAACTATTCAAACAACTACAGATCACTGTCCACGGTCCTCACCTGTCTAGCAATGACCAGTCGTCTTAATTTCTAAGGGACATTTCAAACAGAACATTCACATTCACCTCAAAGTCTAATAACTGAATTAACAATTCTCCACCCCACTCCACCACAACCTTCCATCCCACTCCTAAAGTTTCTATTTTTGCCAGTGGTGCTAGTACTATCCCAGTCATCAAGGCTTGAAGCTTATGATTAAGCTTCATTCATTGAAATCTCCTGCTGACATCTTCACTCCAGTTCAGCTTAGTAAAACAGTAACTGAGGAAGAACACTACAATAGGGAATGTTGCTGTCAGACAGATATAAACCCCCCCCCCACTTCAGTTTGAAGAAGTGTAGAATGAATCTGGCAAAAGATCAAGATGAGCAAAATTTGAGGGTTTAGCAAAAGAGGCCTGTATGTTATTGCACCAGGAGGTTGAAGCCAAAGAGCTAATGATAGACTCTTAAAAAATTGGAGACATTAATGAGATGGAAGAGAAATTTTAGTGGTATTAGAGATCAAAGGAACTGGGGAGGCTCACAGGTTGTTTTGTTGGAGTCAATGAGTAGGTTCGTGAAGTGGAAGAATCATGGATACTGACAAAGGCAGCTGTGGCCATCAGAGAGGACGATGAAAAGGCGTAACAGTGCTTGCTTGGCTTTTTTTTAATACTGAAATTAGTCATCAGGTGCATTATCCACATAGAAGTTGAAGTTATCAGTGGTGGGGATGGAGAGGAGAACTGTAAGATGATGCCACTTTCCTCAATAAGAAGATGTGGTGATGGGAACACAGAAGATGACAATTAGAGGCTCTTCCAGACAGCATGAACCTTAGCGTCTTGTGTGGAAAGGTGGCTTAGTGTGAAAGAGGCAATGGGAAAGCCAGGAGAAGGTGGAAGAACTCTGGATCTTCATCTTTTTTGTGATGGCTACTACCCTGGAACCTAGCCATACACATGACCAATGTGAGCTTAAGATTAAAATTTGGATGGGTTTCTGAAGCAACTGAGACACCTCACTTTAAGAGTTTCTCATATAAAAGGAGGATTTCAGCATAGATTTCAAAGGCACATTAGATAAATTTCTAGTAAATTTGTGAGCTGCTAAAATTATTTACCTTAAATAAATCTCCAGAGCCTTCGTCATTGCTTCTAACTTACACAGGTCACTAACCAAGACTAACAAAGACCACCTACAAAGAAAGCTAAAAATTTTATTGGCTGCATCTTTGTCATGTGGCTAGCATCCAAAGATTTCTAGTACCCCAGATTTCATAGGACTGTGAATTTATGTAAACCACTAACATTCTGAGGTTAGTGGTGCAAAGAATAAACAGAGAAAGCTGAACGGATAATTCAAGCTGTGTAGCAATTTGGAAAAAGTAGTTCTATCTCAGATTAATAAAATGGAAATTTGCTTCTAGAACTATGTTGCTTCCTGCTACTGCCAAATCTCTTTTGCATTTGTATGATCAAAAACTCATAATCCTATTGAATGCACACAAAATTGGATAATAAAGTTCTCCAAGTGTTATTGTTAGTATCTGCTCACCAATACCAACACAGAGGGAAAGCTGCATGCATAGATGTTACAATACTATAAACTTCTGAATATTTTTAATATTTTATTCTCAGTGTTCAAAAGATATGTCCAAATTAAGAATTGAAAAGTCATTCGATCACACAGAATAGGCATATCTATCACATAAAATAGTAATGTGATTAGCTATTGACTGTATGGGAAAAATAGAATTGTTACAATTTGTATTTTTGCATCAAGAATTGAAGAAAAGTTTGGCTACAAAACCAATAGTTGTTCTGAAATGGCTTCCTTTTTCCTTTTTATCCACAATATTATGTTAAGGCTGTGAAATTAAGTTTTATCATTTACTAATACCATAAAAGGAGAACACTGTGCAGTTGGATGAGAATGTTTAGGGGGAGGGACAGAAGGCTGACGGTGATGAACAGAAATTGATAATATAATATTGATTCTCATTTCCTCTCTCATCCCCAAATTGCCATCAGACAGACCACACAAAAAAATTCCCATTAGACAGCAAAAGTTATGCACATAAACTCTTTCATTGAATCCAAATGCAGCATATTAGAAGAATCTCAAGGGCAAATGTTTCCTTTGGAACATTAAATTGGTACAATACCAAGCATCTTCTTTTATGAAACCCTTAAAACAACATGACTCATAGAAATTCTACGAAGTAGGATGTAAGTGGGGGAGAGAGAAATCCTCTCCAATTTCAGCTTTATCTGAATTTCAAAATCATTTCACTAGGAGAGGGGGTAAAGTTATCTCTTAAAAAGGGAATAGAGTACTTTAAAATATCAAGTTTTGTTTCATTCTGTTTTGTTTCTGTAATTATAACAGAAATTGAGAAGTTCCTAGCCTGAACTGAATGTACCTACTCGATGGGTACTGAATACTGCAGAAGAAGGGAAGAGTGAGGTGGGATGTATGGAATGGCATTCTATAATGAACCCCCTGTACAACCTCACTGAATTACTTATGTGCCAGTTGCTTGCCACGTTTATCACACAGATTATGCATATACCTTTTAGACAATGAAGAAAAACAGATATAATTTCTTTTTCATCTCACTTGGAGAGAAAGAAGATTTGTAATCATTGAAGACATGTAGCTGTGTTCTAAAAGAGCTTAGGAGCTGTTCAGCCAAGGAAGCCTGCATGTGTGAGGCTGCCATTGACACTATTCTAACCACTATTCTAACCACTTTTTTTCCTAATGTTTATTTATTTATTTTGAGAGAGAGAGAGAGAGAGAGAGAGAGAGAGAGAGAGAGAAACACACACAAGCAGGTTGTGGGCAGAGATAGACGAAGAGAGAGAATCCCAAGCAGGCTTCCCACTGTCTACGCGGAGCCCAACACAGGGCTCAATCCCATGAACTGTGAGATCATGACCTGAGCTGAAACCAAGAGTTGGACGCTCAGCTGACTGTGCTCCAGACACCCCTGTGCCACTGTTAATTCAGTGTCTCTAACTATTCATTGAATTCTATCCAAAAATCACTGCTATTTTTCTTCATTGAAGGCACAGCATTATAGCATCCATGTTAATTCTTTCCTCTAATTCTAGCACAGAAAAGGAAAGTTTCATGTTTAAGGAAATATAACCCACAAATTCAAGTTTACAAAGAAAAAAAGCCTTAATTCCCTTAAATTTTTTTGAAGCATGAGGTTTCACCATAGATAGAGCAGAAAGGAGGGGAAAAAAACCAGACAGTATGAGAAAGAAACTGGGAAGGAATAGAGAGGTCTAAAATGATATGATATCCTATAGTATTAAATTTTTAATCTCTTGCCAGAGCAAGCAATTCCTCTCTGTCGGACAGTGTCATCCTAATGCAACCTCCCAATATCCTGATGACTTAGTGTGACCCACAGAGCTTCTCTTGGTTATGTACAGTTTTCTAGAAATCTGAGTCCATGGTGAGAAGTCACTACACTAAGTTTTTCTAGTTTTCAAGCAAAGGCCAAGTAATTAATTTCTTGGTATTTGTTTCCTTCCCCACAAGTTTACGATCTGTCCTTTTTAAGAAATTATGGCTCCTAATGATGTGCTGGAGAAATTCATCAATAAAGTGTGTGTTATGAAGAGAGACAATGGTATCTATCAGTTTTATCTTAAGGTGAAAGGAAAGCCTCAAATGTGCAAGTATCTTAACATTTATTCTAAGTTTCCAAAATTTTTCATGTTATCTTATGTAGGAAACTGAAGGGGTAGGGGGAAAGAATACTAAAGATCGACAAGAGATAGACTTGAAATAATTTTATTTCAAGGACTATAATTATGAAATCTCTTCACTGGTATTCAAAAACCCCACTGGTTTTAAGTGAGGCTCCTTGTACATCTGGGGCTGGGGAGCTAATACACAAGGGCCCAGGCAAAAGTGATTAAATAATACTGTATGTGCTCTAACGCACATGCAAACATTTGGCTGAGGATATGTGTGCTTTTCTGATATCAGAGCATGCTATTCAATAGACCTACCATACGGCTCCATTATGCAGAAGGATCCACTAGAGAACTCCTGTTATGAAGCAAATCTGAAATATCTGCCTCTTTTATGCGGGCAATATTCCATTTTAAAATGTTTTCCAATCTGGCTCAGAATAACCCCCTCTGTGAACCAAATGTGTTCGTTACCAAATATTCTCCATGGTTTCCCTCCAAGGACCAAGACAGCCTCCAGGTGTTAGTAATGACCTAATCATACAAAAGCCAGCGTATTTACCTGCTCTTGCCCCCAAGAAAATGTGGATATGCTTCCTTCTTAGTCTACTTTGCTTCAACAGCCTTCATACATCTGCTGATTATATATTTGTAAATCTCTCCTTTTATCTCCCCAACAGATGCATGCTGTGATGAGAAATGCCGAAGCACACATTAGAAGCAATGATGGTTATCAGCCTAGCAGAGGCTGATGGGCTTCCTCGGATCTCGCCATGGAACCAATGGAATGCCAGAAAATGATTGGCTAGGGAGCTCTTCCACATTGTGAGGAGCATTGGAAAAAGGCTGCAAGAGAATGATGAGAAAAAATCTGGAGAATGGCAAATGCTTCACTGAAGCAATCTGTTACGTGCCTCCTTGCAGAGTAGGACGCCTGGCCTGAGATCAGAGGAGATGGAAGAGGGCTGGGAGGGGGCAAGCTAAGGAAATAGAAGCCGAAGTGAGCAGGACAGAAAGCAAAGATTTACAGTCTGTATCGTAACCGCACTAATATCTGGGGCTTCTCCTGAATTTAATCCAACTTCCATGATACTGAAAATTTATTATTTCCCTTATGTATTTGTGGAAAACAGAAAATGAGTAAGAAAAATAGAAAGAGATGGTGGGGGTAAGGGGAGACAAAAACAAAGGGAACCAGGAGTCCAATTCCTCTTTCTCATGCTTTTGTCAGACTAAGCAAAACATTTGAAATCATCAGCAGATATTGACTGATTCTCATCATTTTGAAAGTTGCTATTCTAACCTTTTAGGGAAAGACCTGGTCTTTGTGCCACTTATTGGCCAAGGTATGACATGTACTAATAGCACATCAGGGACAATGGCCTTTCAATGACCACCAGGTAGTAGTGCTTCTAAATTGGCCAATTTTGTGTGTCAGGAGGCCAGAAGACATACAATCACATAAGAAAAACACTTTAATCCAGTCATTATAAAGTAGGAGCCAAACAGAGTGGCTGAGGTGTTTATGGGTACAGCTGTAATTCCAGCCTACGCTCATTCAGTCAAGAAGATTGTTTCCAGTCTACTAGAAAACACTTCCAATAAGCTTGAATTACAACCTCAATATCTTTCTTTTTTTTCCCCCAGGTTAACATGTGAAATAAAGAGATTTCCTCAGTGTCATAGTTACTTTAAGTGCCTCCAAACCAATGGATATGCTCCCCTCTAGAACAAAATTCCATGGTTTAACTTCAATCATCAGACTGTGGTAACCAGATTGGTTTTGAGCTTTCCCTCTTCCTTTACTTTTTGGCAACTGATTACTAGCCTTAAAAAGATGAGAAGATAAATTTCAGCTGCCATCTTCTATGGAGGTTTTCATTCATGAATTTTTTCTTCTCCATTCCCTCACCCTCCAGTCTCTTCCTCTCCTGCTACATCAGCCACAGCTCTTACCACATGCTCACATAATTCCTGTTGTGTGTCTTTGCAACATCTAATTTGTTATGATGTATTATGCATGCAAATGTAATTGCAGAGGAGGAGTTAAGCAGAATGACAGCTTAAAGACGTGTATTTTTTTGACTCTGTCACTCCCAGAAAACCACATAAAGAGATCTGGGACAACTAGATGTCATGATGCAACCATTAGAATGTCAGGATATCAAATTAAACAATAGAACCGTCCTACTGAAACTGCCTCATTTGTCATAAGCAATGAGAGTCCCAAACACAGAAGAAAGCTATCTGAAGTCAAGGCAGTTATTTGTCCTAAAATCTTCTTTTAATTTTTACCTGTGAAAAACAAAATGAAAATTGTGTTTTCAGCACAATACTTTTGGTGAGAAATCTACAAATCTACTTTGTCACACTACATAATTAGTTATTTTCATATCATTTAGTCTGTGAGAATTTATTATTAACAAAAAATAACCTGAAAGCTAACTGAATAAATCTTAATGGCACCAACCGCAATCTTAAAAATTAAGGAATCTTACTTTGATCCTGTGTCTGAAGAAGAAAACAACGATACAGGAAATAATAAACCAATTAAAAGTTAAGAGGATGTGTTTCTTAAACTACACTGCTAAAAAAAATCATCTCAAAATTATTAGGTTAAGGGGCACATGGGTGACTCAGTCACTTACACATCCGACTTTGACTTCAGCTCAGGTCATGATCTCATGATTTATAAGTTCGACCCTACTGTCTCTCTCTGCCCTTCCCCCACTTGCTCTCCTGTGAGCTCTTTCTCTCTCTCTCTCTCTCTCTCTCTCTCTCTCTCTCTCTCCCTCTCTCTCCCTCTCTCTCTTTCTGAAAAATAAATAGGCATTAAAAAAAGCTTAAAGTTTAAAAAAATTATTAGTTCAAATTGCTGATATGAATTCTAAAATACAATCTCAAATGAAATCATTTTGTATGGAATAGATTTTAGGCAATAAATTTTCATTTCAAAAAAATAATTCATTGACCTGGTGTTTACAAGGCCAAAAGTAAAACGGAGCCTTCTCGACCTGGCTCTTAATTTACAGCACCTTCCCATGCAAACCAGACCTTTCCCTTTTTCAGATCCACTGCTGCATATGTTCATCATTTCTGGAGACTCAGAGGTATTTAAGATCCAGGAAGGGCTTTATATATATACAGAGGAAGAGTCCATAGTTGTGTATTACTTGAGCAAGAAGAATGTTAATAGGTCAGTTGGCAATAAGTACTTCACTACACCAGCTAACTCCATTGTCCTGAAAGTTCATTTCTATTCGGTCATGATTTAGACATGTATGGATAGCATAGGATGAAGAAAAACTGCTCCCCAACATGTAGCAGAAGATGGCACTGACAACAGCAACTTTAGGTTGAGTGTTAAAGCAGAAACTCAGGCCTAAACTGGGACTCGGCAGAATTCTGAGAAGCTGGGATCAAGGCTGGATACTGGTTCCTTTCTTCATTTCTTTTCCTCTTTTTAAAACTTATTTATTTACTTTTTTATATTTCAGGACAAAGAGTCTTATTTTTATTATTATGCCTAAAACCAGACTGACCTGACACAACACCTTTATAAAAATATAAATCTTGGAGAAGATTCAGACAAGACTTGACGTTGCACTACTCTTTACTAAAGGTTCTTGCTTATCCTGAAAGAGAGCTTCCATCTTACACCATGGTGGAATACAAGATGAATGAATGAATGAATACAAGGTGGAAATCAATTCCACCTGTTCTTACAGCATATCTGCTGCTGTAATAACAATGAAGGAACCCATTCTGGGTTTCCATTTTGCTACATGAACTTTCAGAAACTCTCATTTTCAACTTTCTTTATTCTTATTCATTGAATAAATGCTGTCAAATTCACCATCATTAAAGGAAGACTGTCTTTGCAACTTGAGATGAGTTCCAGTAATGTTGTATAGCTCAGGCCAGCTTTAAAAAAAAAAAAAAAAAGTGCAGTTCACACAATACACCAGTGCTATGGCCCTTGTCAGCAAATTAAGGAAGTGGCGCAATACCACATTGGATTGGAAGGGAGTAGGAGGAAAAAGTAGTCTCTTGAATGGCTGGGGATCTAAAGCAGTGGACATTTCCTGCCAGCTAGTCTTCTGGCTACCTAACAACCTTGCTTCCTCCTCTTAAATTCAGGTCAGTCTTTGACCGGAATTAAAGTGGGTCTTACCACCAAAATCTAAATTATAAACGTAGCCATTTAAGCCTTACTGATAATGGTGATTCTGGGCAGCAGGATGGTTAATCAGAATGCATCACTGCAGCTGGGCTGGTTATAAAAGTGTCTTTATTTCTTAGCCCTACCACTCTGGTTCCAGCTATACCCATAGCAGCCCCTCATAGCCTCTGTGGGCCTCCTGCTAGTAAATTATTGCATTACTCTCATGGGAAGAAGGAACATCCATAAAGATGAAAATCTAATAACATGTCAATGGTAGTATCCAGGAATTTCTCGTTAATGATGTTAGTCCTTCTATGACCTGGCCTATCTATGTCTATCTTATGATTCACCATGCTACCCATTCTAGACTTCATTAAGAAGTAACTGATTAGTACACACTGAGCAAATGGACTATGCTATTTAACAGCTTTGCAACACTGCAATTTTGCATATGCTGTTTCCTCTGTGGGACACTACCACCCCTTCACCCATCCCTCCTCCTGGCCAAATCACTTCCAAGATGCTTGCCCTGACTCTGCAGTAAGAATTAACTGGCCCAGGGGTGATTTGCTTGCTGCCATGACTCCATGAGCACCTCTACTACACTCTCCTAAAACTGCCTACTCCCCTCCTGTACTCAGACAGGTCTCAGGGGTCCAGGGTTCTCTCCATTATACCAGATTTTCCTAAGTCTGAATCATGCACCACAGGATTAAGACAGGGAGAAGTAAGGAAAATAGGAAAAATTTAGAAAGAATCCAGCTACAACTACTTGTGGACAGGGAGAAAAGTAAAGGCAAAAACACTAAAAGTAAAAAATATCTGTACCATAAGTGTACAGACAATGATTAAGCAGTTGCAATTTTATTCTACTGCAGGTGCCGGGGTCTGAGGAGGGACCCAAAAGAGCAGGGAGGGAGGGCTGAGGGAGCAACAGACCTACTACGTGTCCACCCTCTGCCTGAGTGTAGATGAGCCAAGGAGACTCAAGCTGAGCAGCTAAAAAATCAATAAAATAAAATAAAATAAAATCACAATTTTATCAGTGGTAAAAAATAAAAACCCTTTTTTTAAATTTCAAAGTTACAAATTTAAATCACACTCCCTAACGTTACTTTGAAGTCCAAGAAATATAATCCTCTATAAGTGCATTGATGGCTTCTGATATTTAACACATACTTTAGTTAGAACAGTTCTGCCACTGATATCAGCGGGGGAACAAAAGTTCTTTCCTTTTAATAAATGGTAGTTGGACATCCATGTGAACAGTGTGAACCACCAGCCACCTTTAAGAATATTCATCACCTGCCTTGTTAGACTTAGATGCCATCCTATGCTGGGAGGCAAACTGGTGAACTCTGTGACTTCTCTAAGTCCTTCTTAGCCCTCTGATTTTAGTTCTTTGATTTTCTATTTATGATCTTCCAGGGCAGAGGAATGGAGTTGATTTATTCACATTAAGTCCATTGATATATTTTGAATAAGGTATAGAGGAGGGTTTTGAGTGACTCCTCACTCATCTGAAGGTCTGTGACCTGTGAACTGCCTCAAGGCTCTCTCTTCAACCTCTCTTTGGGGTATTCCCAACCTTTTCAAGCTCGCTCTTAAGCTTTCCACTCTTTGGATGAAGATTTTATTTTCAGTATTTATGGGATAAAGTCTATTCACTACTAAACATGTGCCAACTTCACTAATTAATAGGTATCTCTAATAAATAAGCAAATAAGGCACTAAGGACAGAACTTCATCAAGAACATTTCTATGCTCACTGAACATCTGTGATCTCAGTGTGTAAAGTACATAGCCCCTAGGTAACACTACCCTCTGAACTGAGTAAGCTCACATTTTTTTTTCCTGGCCCATCTGTACTTGTCAAGTAAGAGCCTGATTCAAAAATGTGCTACAAGGAAGGGCTTTTCTACATCTTAGAGTAGCCATTTCTCATCTCCCATTCTGAACTCCACAGACTCCCAACAGCCCACATACGTTCTTTTCTTATTCCTCAAAGAAACAGCAATTCTTCTGATTGTAGTAATTTCTCTAGAAAGGCTATTTCTTGCAATTTGAGAAGAGAGCCATTTTTTTTCTTCCCTTGGGCTATGTGCACTTCAGAGCCGGTGGCTATGCCACACGCAAGGTGGAATAAGTGCCTTGTGCAGGTGGTATCACAACTTCTAAATCCACCCAGAAAAGGAATGACATGGGTAGGAGCATTTTTATCAATCACCAGTTAGTTGAATGGTAGAGCCAAATGGCCATATTCCCTCTGTACTCATGTAGTCAACTTTGTTTTAGTGAATCCTGTGGAGAAATAGAGCCACTTAGTTTCTTTAGAAATAACACTCACAAATTGAAATGAAATATCACTGTTCATGAAAATAATCCTTTTACAAGATGATTTCGTACTAAAGAAAAGTGTTTTGTTTTGTAACTTGTTTTTGAAAACATAATTTGGAATTGTATAATGGAATTTTGATCAAAAGTGTGAATAAGTTTTCTGCAAGTAACTACAAACCCTTACGTGCACTCTATTTCAATAGTAATTATTTCTCTCAATCACAATGTTTTATGATTCTTACAGATAATAGAGAAAGCTACTGTGTGGCAGTACGGTTGTGAAACATCTCTATTGACAAAAGTTCTAAAACTTACTTTTTAATGCTTTTCATAAAGGCATGCTAATTGAAACAAATAAATGTATATTCTTTTTTGTTATTTCTATATTCCAAAATGACAATAGAAAAAATAAGTCCAAGCAAGTTACAAAGCACTTATTAAATGTCTACTGTGAATCTGGCACCAGAGTAAAGGTACAGAAACAGCCTTCGGAAAGGAATTGTGCAGGGAAAGGCACAGTTCTGTTAGGGGCACCTTTATTATCTCCACTAATGCTGGTAAAAATAAGCAATGTATATTAGTTATTGTAATATGGAAGCTGTAGCAAACCAAATGCCAAATTTCACAGCTTTCTACATTTTCATTTGCACACAAAGCCATTTCATATTGTGGTTGTGCCTTCTTGTAGGGTCTTAGAAGGGTCCTCATTCAGTCAGATGGGGAAAGGCGAGAAAGATCATGTACAAGAGATGTTTAAGGAGAATAAACTGAGGGTTGATGGCGGGGTGGGGAAGAGGAGAAAGTGGGTGCTGGGCATTGAGGAGGAACTTGTTTGGATGAGCAATGGGTGTTGTATGGAAACCAATTTGACAATGAATTATATATATATGTGTGTATATATATATATATATTTTAAAGGAACAGGTCTGAAAGTTGTGCCTATCACTTTTGCTGTTTACTTAGCATTAGCTAGAATTGGGTTACATGGCCACATCTCACAGTAAGAGGAGGATACAAAAAGTAATACAGCTGTGTGCCCAGGAAGATGAAGGAAAGGATTTGGTGAGAAGCTAGCCACAAAATGACTCTATAGAAAGAACAGTAGGTGGAAATCAAAAGGTAGAATGTTAGACTTTGCGGTACTTAGTAGTAGTGTGTGAGGTAGGGTCAAGTTTTGATAGTTTGGGGCCAGAATTTTTGTATAAGTAAAGTTATGAATGATATTCTGATTCTGCATCAGGAAAGTATAAGAACAAATTTATGGAAACACAGTGAAGTTTTAAGGAAATTAAAATATAGTTGCTGTGAACCAGAAAATGCTATAATAAAGCTTCTTAAAACATACTTTCTCAAGGAACCTGGTTGGCTCAGTTGGTTAAAGCGTTCGATTTTTGGTTTTGACTCACATCATGATCTCAGGGTTCCTGGGATCAAGCCTCACAATGGGCTCCACCTGGACAGCACGGATCCTGCTTAGAATTCTCTCTCTCTCTTTCTCTCTGTTCTTCCCCTCCTTGCACATGTGCATGAGCTCTCTTTCTCTCTTAAAATAGATAAATAAATAAGCTTTAAAACAAAACATACCTTCTTAACAGCTTTATTGAGATATAATTGACATACCATACACTGCACTTATCTAATGGATACAGCTTTAAGTTTACACACACTCATAAAAGCATCACATCAAGACAAACATATCCTACACCCCTAAAAGTTTTCTCTTGCTACATTGTTATGTACCCTACCCATCCATGCCTCATTTCTAGGCAACCACTAACCTATTTTTTGTCACTTTAGATTAGTTTGCCTTTTCCAGAATTTTATACAAATAAAAACAAACTCTTCTTTTGACGAAGTTCTTTCATCTATCATAATTGTTTTGGGATTTATCCATATTGCTGTATATATCAATGGTTCTTTCCTTTTGATCGCTGAATATGCCACTGTATGGATATAACATGATTTGTTTATCCATTTGTCTGTTGGTGGATATTTGGATTTTTTCCAGGTTTTTGCTATTACAAATAAAGCAGCCAAGAACATATGTATACAAATATTCCTATGGGGATATGTATTCATCTTGCTTGAATAAATATCTAAGCTGGAATGCCTGGATCGTATTGTCTTCCAGTTTTCTTTCTACTTTTTCTGCCACCCCTTGGGTTAATTGATCAATTTTTATGATTCTGTTATATCTCTTCTAGAGACTTATTATTTGTATGTCTTTTAACCGTTTTGGTGGGTGCCACAGGGTTTTTCAATATACATTTTTAAACTATCTGAATCTATCTTCAAATAATATACCACTCAAGTTAGGATATATAAAAAGTACATCCCCAATCGCTCCCTGATATTCTTTGAACATATACACTAAGCACACATTATATTGTTAACTCTTTCTGACCTAACAACCAGGATCTTTTAGAGACATTAAGCAATAAGAAAAATATAAATTTCATTTTACCATAATTTATTCATTTTTCAATATTCCTCATTTCTTCTGGTTGATATAATACTTCTGCCTGAAAAACCTCCTTAAAAACAAACAAAAACAAAAAGCAAAAAAACCTGCCTCCTTTGAAACACAACGTAGAGTAGGTCTACTAGAAAGGAATTGCCCTCCATTTTTGTGTGTCTGAGAAAGTATTTCTCCTCTACCTGTGGAATATATCTCTGCTGGGCATAGAATTCTGGGCTAAGAGGGTTTTCTATTGTTATTGTTTGTTTGAACAGATTTTTGTTTTTCTTTTATCAGCATTCTAAAGATATTACTTGTCTTCTGACATCCGTGGTTTCTGATGAGAAGTCTGGTGTATTCATTATCTCATTCTACCATACGTAATGTATCTTTTCCCTCTGTCTGCCTTCAAGTTCACCTTTTGTATTTCATTTACAGTGGCTTAAATATAAAAGGTCTGGATGTGGTCTTATGATATTTATCCTACCTAATGTTCTCTCATCTTCTTGGACTAGTTTGCATGTCTATCAATAATTTAAGAAAACTTTCAGCTTCTATTTCTTGTTTCCTATTTATTTATTTCTCAAATATTTGTTTATTTATTTCTTATTTCTCAAATATTTCTACTATCCCATTCTCTCTCTTCTCCTTCTGGAATTCCAACTATGCCTGTTTTAAACAATTTGAATTTGTCCCACAGCTCTTGGATGCTCTATTCTGTTTGCCTTTTTATCCCCCCACTCGTAATTTCTGCTTCAATTTGTGTGATCTCTTGCCTTCTCTTCAAGCTCACTGACCCTTTTCTTGGCTCTATGAGCCCATGAAACACATTCTTCATCTCTATTAGCATGTTCTTCACTTCTTACACATCCATTTGACTTTTCCTACTTCCTATTTCTTTGTGGGAATTACCCATCTGATCTTGCACTGCAATCTAATTTTTCCACTAAAGTTCTTATTAACCATATTTATTTTTAAAATTCTTGTCAATAAGGGCATTAAAGAGGGCACTTTTTGGAATCAGCACTAGGTGTCATACGTAAGAAAGGAATCACTTGGTTTTACTCCTGAAGACAAGACTATCCTGTATGTTAACTAACTTGAATATAAATCACAAAATATCTTGTCAAAGAGTTTCAAAATCTGTGTCACAACTGAGTCTAGTTCTAGTGACTGGTTTGTCTCTTCAGAATGTTTCCAATGTCTCACAGTTCTTTTGTTGTTATTGAAAGCCAGACATCTTGTGGAGGACATTAGATATTGAGATAAATATTTTTAAGCTTGTAAATAAGCATAGTTTTGTTTGTTTCTTATTTATTATTATTTTTATTGCCAATTAGTGAAGGGTTTATGATAGCCTAGTCAGAGATGTGTTGTTGCTATGATGAGTCTCAGTTCACCACAGGCTTCAAATTCCCTGAGTGATACCTTGACTTTAGGGTGTGGGATGGTTGTCAAGGAAGGTTTTAAAGTGTCTTCTCCCCCCTGGGTATTGGTTCTGTGTTTTCTCACCACACTTCTCTCCAGACAGAATCTCTTCTTTACAGCTCTCTCACTATATTCCACTGTTATTTTTACTCAACATTGGATTGCCTTAATTTTAGGTGGACAGTGTCTAAGAGTCGAGCTAGTGTCCTTCATACAGAAAGACACTGCCTCTTTTCCATGAGAAAACCTAGGTCAGGACCCTTCCCATTATTCCTTTTAGTGACCTGTGGGGTTAAGGCTTTTCTTGCAAGAGTGTGACAATGTTGTATTACCTGAAGTCCTCAGGAGCTTTCCACTCTTATGCCAGCCCTCATTCCATCTTTAGCAATTTGTTAACAATTTTTAGCTATTTCCTTTAACAATTTTGAAAGCCAGTAGTGTCTGCCCCAGGTAAACAAATGCTTGGATCCTATTTCTCTCTGTAGTTGCCTCACTACTCCCAATAATTCACACTTCAATTCTCTGGTAAATTCAAGAAGCATCATTAATTTGCAGTTTGTATTTTCCTGTTGCATGTTACATGTTCCTATTATTTCCAGGTCTCTCCATCTCTAAGCTGAAATAGAAGTTGACCTGGCAATAAAATTCTTCCTTGGCAGGTATTTTTCTTTCAAAATTTTGCTCCACAATCTTCTTACTTGTTTCCGATGAAAAATCTGCTTCCATCTTTATTTTTTTGTTCCTCTGTAGATCATGGGAATGATCTGGCTGTCTTTAAGATTTTCATTTTATCACTCATTTTGAGTAAATATGCTATTTTGTGCCTTAATACAGTTTTCTACTTTGGGTTCACTGAGCATCTCGCATCTGTGGGTTTGTAGTTTTTAGGAACCCTTGAAAGTTTTTACCATTATTTTTGCAAACACTTTTCTGTCCTCCTTTCTTTCAGGAATCCAATTACACATACGTGAGATTATCTGAGAAGCTGTCCTCCAGTTTTCTGATGATCTGGTTTTGATGTTGCTTTCTTTGAGTCTTTTCATTGTCAGTTTTTCATTTTGGATAGCTTCTACTACTAGATCTGAAAGTTCACTAATCATTTCTTCTGCAATGTCTAATCTACCATTAATCCAATCCAGTGTATTTTTTTCATCTCAGACATTAGTTTTCATCCCTAGAAGTTTGATTTGGGTCTCTTTTGTATCTTCCATGTCTCTATATAACATTTTCAATTTTCCTCTGGCTTTTGAATGTATGGAGTACGGTTATAATAACTGTTTTAATGTCCTTGTCTGCTAATTCTAACTTCTGTTTCAGAGTTGGGCTACTTTTCATTGATTAATTTTTCTCCTCATAATGTACTTCATTTCCCTGCTCCTTCTCATGACTGGTAATTTGTTAATTACATGCCAGAAATTATAAATCATACTTTGTTAGGTACTGGATATTTTTATATTCCTCTAAAATTCTTGAGCTTTGTTCTGGGATCTAGTTAAGTAACTTGGAAACAGTTTGATCCTTCTGGGTCTTGCTCTTAAGATTTGTTAGGCTGAAGTAAAAACAGTAGTCAATGTCTCATTTTTCCCCTCTACTGAGGCGAGACCCTTCTGAGTACTTACCCAATTCTCTGAATTACATGATTTTCCAGTCTGGCTAGGAAATAAGCAATATTCTTGGCCCAGTGTGAGTTCTGACTACTGTTGCTTTTAATGCTATCAGCTAGTTCTTCTTTGGCCTCCAGTAATTTATTTCCTCCACATATTTGCTGAGCAGTACTTTCCTAATTACTCAAGACTTTCTCCAGATACCTACAGGTTTCTTTATTTGGTTGGTTGGTGAGTTTTTGTCCACCTAAGTCCCCCAACACTCCCAAACAGCTCCTTTCCCCCAAATCAAGAAATCTATCATGCTTTCCCTAGATACCCCATCCATGTACTGCAACCTGTAAATCCTCTTGTAGCAATAACCTAGGATAATTATAAAATTCACCCCATATGTAACCTGACTCTTTGGAATCACTGCCCTTCATTCTCTAATGCTCAAGTTCTTGAAAACTCTATAATTTGTCTACTTTTTCAACTATTTCAAGTGGGGAGGATAAATCTGATGTTCTATTACTCCATTTTGATTGAAAGTAACAGTCTTAAGACATATTTTAATACATAAAATATGTTGAACCCTTCCAGAATACAAAATTTCCTCTTTAGAAACAACCATGGCTAAACTGCTCCTGGTAAAATAATGACATGGTGTAGTTTTAGTGTTTATACTACATAGCAGATTTTTTTCTCTTTTACCCTGTATCCATTTCCTTTTCCTTATGACATTACACCAAAATTTCTTCAGAGATTCTGAATTTCTGACTGGTCCATGTGGTTTATTTGGGGCTCCATTCCTAGTTTAGATAGTTGAAAAATAGTATTTCAGTGTATTTTATATTTGTGTTTTTGCATATTATAAAAATGAGGTTGGGGCACGTGGGTGGCTCAGTTGGTTAAGCGTTCGATTTAGCCTCAGGTTATGATCTCACAACTCATAGGTTTGAACCCTGCATCAGGCTCTATGCTGACAGCTCAGAGTCTGGAGCCTGCTTCAGATTGTCTGTCTCCCTCTCTCTCTGCCCCTCCCCCACTCACAATCTCTCTCTCTCTCTCTCTCTCTCCCTCTCTCTCTCTCTCTCTCTCTCTCTCTCTCAAATTTTAATAAATTGTTTTTAAAAAATAAGGTTAAGCAAATCATCATTTCTACTTCATTTTCAATGAACTATCAGTTCATATTCTAGGTCTAAATTTCTTAACAATTTCTATAAGCACTTTCTGTAGTTGAGTAGTTGAGAGATTGAACCATTTGTCTCATATACTGGTTCCATTGAACAATTGCTTGCCCATTGAATTTTACCTTGGCTTAAGACTTTTTTTTTTTTTTTTACATAGCAGATGATCTTCATTTTTATATAGGAAATCTTTTCATTTTGACTGCTACATTTTCAATCATAGTTTGACTTCATATTCTTATGAAGGATTTCACAATGGCCGATTTGTGGACTTTTATTGTTTTCTTTACATGACTTTTTACAAATTAATTTCTAATATTTATTAGCAATTTTCCCCAACTATTCCAACCATGATGGATTGTTCACGAATTGCCCCAGCAATGATTGGCTAACCTCATTCATTATTTGCATTCTTAGTATTTTTGTATTATGGTGTTTCATGTTTGTCATGGTCCTGGGCTAAACTACAATCTCAGTGACATCACAGATCACAAATTTTCTTTCTTCATGAACACAAAGTCCTAGTACAGTGCTAAACACAGAGTATAACCTGCTAAAGAATAGCTGATGCCAAAGTGTAAAGGAAGGTACCGTGTTCTCCATCGTATTAATTCCTCAGCATTTTTTAAGTGGTATGCTTCTAATGATTTCTTAATTAATAATTTTAGAACACCTGACCACATAATAATTAAAGATACTATGAAAAATCCATATGATATGTCTGGAATGATAAATATATAAATTATAAAAACAGTATTCCTGCCATAATTCAATGGACTTTATATGGTTTCATTTCAACTTCACAATGACGTTAACAGTAACTTTTCCTATGATGATATTCTAATTTATTCAAGGTATAACACAATCTTATTTGATACCTATGGTTTAAAAAATCATTTTCATTATATTTCCTAAACTCCTGATTTTCTAAATGTTGTGTATCTTAGGCAAGTTAAATAATTTCCTGGACCCATTCCCGTATCTATACATGGAATTAATAGAATCTTTGTTCAAAATTCAAGAATTAAGAAATGAAGAAGAAAAAGAAGAAAAAAGAAAAAAAAAAAAAAACAAGAAAAAAAGCCTTGAAACTAAAATGCTAGTACATAGCCTGGCATACAGTCACTGTTCATAAAGTGGTATTATCACCATTATGAGTATCTCTATAATCTTTGTTCCATGTTTTTTTTTAGTTCTTTTATTTTAACATCTTTCACATGTGTGATTCCTTCCTTTTTTTTCCTTTCTTCCCTTTTTTTCTATTATTCCTATTGCTTTTTCTTTAATACGTTCACTTGCTCCAATCTTGTTTTCACTATTCTATTGAGACTACGATTCTGCACCTCACTGGGTATCTTGAAATATTCGGTAACAGTGTGGGCTCTACTTAAATGTCCAGTTTTAATTTATTCTCACCTGTATTAGGCAAGCATTACTTAAAAGATGTTCAACAAATGCAGGCACCCAGCCTGAACACTGAGTGCCGTTCCCCAGATGCAGGAGGTGCAATCCTCCCCTCCTTCTCTCCCACATTCTTCTTTCTCCCTGTAGCTCCATCACAGACCCAAGCAGAGAAAATTGTTCCCAGTGTAGGAAAGTACCATAAAAGGCACCTGAGGTCTGCCGTACCACAACCGTAACGTGGAGCTTCATGCCCCTTTCCACAGGGCCTTACCTCACACTTCTGAAACTAACATCTTGAATAATGAATCATAAAAGTAATTATCATTTATTAGATGTTTGCTACTCACCAAGGAATATTCTAAACATTTTATGAGTGCTGTCTTATAGAATCTTTGACAATACATTCAGGTAGATATTATGACCTACTTGCAAAGACTTGGAGATGAGTTACCCAAGGTCACACAGCTGGTAGGAGGCAGACACAATTGAACCCAGACACATATGACTCCAAAATCCACGCATTCTGCCTCTAACCCCACTCCTACCCTTTAAGAAAAGGAAGTACACTCATCATGTCATTTGACACTTTTCCTCTCAAAACAAACACCTAGTGTGAATGACAGAGTACTAAAGAAGTGGCTTCAAACCTGGAAAATGCCTAAGAAATAGCCAATCAAATGACCTCTGAACCACAGGGAGATATCACAGAACAAGTTAAAAAAAGAAATGCTTCAGTGAAACAAAATTTCCAAGAGGGATTGAAAATGCTCTTTCGATCAACTACAATATTTTACTAAGGGTACAGTATATTTTCTCTTCAATCTTGAAGTGGAGAAAATGTCAGCTTTGCTTTCATATTTCTTTCAGTTCAGGATGGTCAAATATTGAACTTCAGACCTTCTCAACTGATAAGGTTTCAGTATCTCTTGAACTCCTTTTATAGTATGAACGAAATAAATTTCTATTGTTGGTTGTTTGTTCTAAACTCCTGCCTGTTTTTTTTAACTCTGTTTTTAAATTAGTAATTTTCACTACCTCATGCAATCTTCTAAATTACTTTTTAGAGTGCTAGCTATTAATATTTTAGGTAGCTTTGATGTTTTACTTTATAGTCTTCAATTTTATTTTACATTTCACAGGTTCCTAGTTGCAAATAATCCTACAGGCAATTTTCTCACACTGCAACTATTCCTTGAAAGATATGCTAATGCAGCACGACACTTGCAATACTGGGGGTTAAGTTAATCACCCAAAATGAGTTGTATTACTGTCAGCAGTGTATAAAGACATCCCATAGTGAATTACAAGGAAGGCTAGCTTTAAAGCTGCATTTCAAAAAATACCCAAAGCTAGAGATGAACAAAAATAAGCATTTATTTCAAAGTCCATTGAGCTAAAGAATCAAACATTTGTTATTTCTGGTCTCAAAGTTACCCAATATAAATAAAGGGATTCATATCCCTTTCAAAATTTAATTACCAGGAAAACCTTTACAGATCACACACTCTGTCTCTGGGCAAGACAAACATTGCAAAGCAGTTTCAATCTTCATATGTGTCTACAGAAAAAGAAATTACTATTTTGCTCTCTGTTTACCTGAACCACATGCCATCTCTAAAAACCTGAAGAGCAAATTGCCCTCCTCTCTTCCCTCAGTGAAAGTGAGGCTCATGGCAGCATCACAATCTAAACACGACTTTGTCAGATGTTGTCCATGTATTCATCTATTTTTTTTCCAGTATGCAGCCATTATTTATGCTTTATGTATGGATTAAATAGGAGACTTAAGGATCTGCCAGTTATGTGACACTTCAAAGCTTTGAAATCCAAGTCACTTCAACACCATTTTTATCTATCTCGTAACAGTAAAGACACACCCCCCCAACCACCCCAATTTCTTGCTTCCAATATTCCTGACTTCATTCTTGGGGGAAATTTCAGATCCCTTGCTCCCATGCCGGATGCGGAGCCCCACTGCAGCTCCATTTTCTCTCCGCTCTCACACACACAAAGCTAAGGGCAGCCATCACTGCCAGCCTTGATTCTGATCAGCAGCATCATATGCATTGCTAGTGTTCTTCCATATAGGCAGCAGATTAAGGACTTTCAGGAAGCCTTAATCCCTTCTTTCAGAAGGGTACTTCTCAGTGGACTGGCTGCTCAGAGGCCAACTGAGATAGAGTTCCGGGCTGCATTTTAAAAAAGCAGCAAGTCTGCACTTAAAATGATCTAGATTTTCCTTTTCTGCCTTGCAAAAATATTGAAATAAGATTTAGTTACACTGTTGTGATACGCATTTTTATGAGAGAAGACATATATTGTGAAAAGCACGTTACTTCACTTGAAAAGATCAAGAGAGTGGGGAAGGAATAAAGGTTTACCAGGGACATAGTATTTATTTGCCATGCATATTTGATATGAGTTCATTAAATACGCAATAGAAGTGTCAACATAAAGTGCTGTTTAGATCAAGCTATGAAAACAAACTGCCCTGGTATTAACATTGGAACATACTAAGCTGTGGTTAAATATAAGCCTATTTACTCTACGGTAAAGAAATATTTTGTTGACTGTTATTAAATAACCATCTATTTAGCCTAATTGAATTTACCCCCTTTTTAAAAAAAAAAAAAGACTGATGGATTGAATACTATGACAGTGTGCTTGGCACTTTTACATGCCATCTCTGCCATTACATGGATTTTTCTTTTCTCACCCATTGACATTCAATAATTAGCAATTATCACCAGTCCGTGCCTAATTTGAGAGTATTTTCTCAGTCTCACTGGACCATTGCCAAAGCATATCCAGTGAGGAAGCAAAGAGCAGGAGCATCTCTTTAAGGAACACTTGCTGTAAAACTGAAGTACCTCTGCCTGCACCACAGCAGGAAAATCCACTCACTGGCTCAGGTAAGCGTTTCATAAGACAGAGTAGACTCATTTGAGTCTCCTGGGATTTTAATTCACACATAGATATTTTGGATTAAAACGCAGATACCTCGGGCAGAAGAGAAGGCTGGGTGGGTATTCTTCCTGGCACACTGCCTTCCTGACGATCATTAACATAATGCAAAAGTACAAAGATAGGAGACTATTATTATCCTCGTGTCTCATGCAATATGCAGGAAAGCTAAACCTGCTGTAATTAATACTGACCCTTCCTTTACTGGTAGCTCTCATACCAATTTTTAGGAAAGAATAAAAGAAGAACAAATGCATAGTTAAACTGTAAAAACCCAGGCTTTTCCCTTACAAATGATTTCTGCCACTGTTCTGACCTTGATCGTTCAGGGCAGGAGACATAACGTTCATGAGTACAGATGTTGCTATCAGCATATCTAAACACTTTACATACATGAGGGAAACATCAAGACTTATTCAAACTCATGTATAAGATGTTTGGACTAGGTAGACAAATGCCATTTCCTTGATTAAAATTAATAATGCAAAAAGTATACTCATCAAATATTCTTAATTTTAATGTTGTGTTTTTTGGTTGTTTGTTACTTTGTGATTTCTGAAGCACCTATTAACAGAGTTGTTGATGTGAAGTCAGACAGTCATTTCTTTTAAATTTAATGGCAGTGTATATCCTTTGTCGCCCTCTACTTACCCTTTTAGTTTAAAGTGTTTGAATGGGTAACTATGTTTCAAGGTTCAAGATTCAAAATAAATGGTTTTGAATGGATTCAAAATTATCTTCCAATTTTATTGATGGAATAGTAGATCTGAATTATCTGGTTTCAGTTCTCTGTCATTCTTTTTTAATTATTTTCTGCAAATTTCCTACCACCACATAGACTAATTCCAGGTAAGGAGTTTCATGTCATAGTTAGACTCTGATAAACCTGACAATTAGAAAGTATCAAGGTTCTCTCTCTAGAAAGAAAAACAGGGTTTTCATATGACTAGACAATATACAATTTTCCCCAGTGATTTTAGCCAAGTCATTTGTTACTTTGTACAAATATCACTTTAGATAAATGCAGACAAAAACCACTTCATTTAACTTTTTTTTTTTCTCTTCGGGACCACCCACCACTTAAAATTTTAGCTAACAGTCAGACCAATAATCAGCTAAGGTGCTCTCAAATTAGAGAGCTCCTGGTAAATTTTAATGTTTTTGTTCATATTTTAGTTGATACAACCCGAATATAGAAATTCATTTCACTAATGAAGAATTGGTCAATTGCTGCAGAGCTCTCAAATGCATTGTTGTGAATGTTCAGTACATCGAGACTGGCAGGTGCCAAGGAACTGTACAAACTCACAACTTCTCCATTGCACCTGCTTCTGCTTTCCTTTCCCAACATATAGCTCCTTTGGTGGGTCTGCCTTTTCCTTTCAGCAACATCTCTATTAATTCAGTCAACCAAGATGCAAACCCCAAAGTCATCTTTGACAACTCTTCCTCCCCAGATTCCATTTTGCTGCCTGCAGTACCTCTCTTCTTCAATCCATCCACTCCTTTGTTGCCATAATTATCAGTCTAAAATGAGGCTCAAATACACCTGCAAGGAAATGTGGTACGATTGAAAAGGAGAGAATACTAGGATGAAAATAATATTGATGACCTTGTTATTTATGTCATTGATGCTGCTGCTCTATCTACTCAGTTCAAAACAAGAATAGGTTTCGGAATCCAAGTTATGACTTTGGGTGTAATGCAGACTATCAGGTACTCTTGGAAAAATTACTTGACCTTACTAAGCATTGGTTTCTCATCTGTAGGATTGGAATCCTTCCCAAACTCAATTTCATATAATTTCTAGTCAACCACACCTCTTGAACAAATCTTCTACACTCATTTTTTTCTATACTTTCATATAATCAATCCATTATATAAAAAATCTAGTTTCATTTCTACCCCCACAACTAAAACTGCTCTTGCCCAAGTCATTCATAAATTCTAATCCCAAACTCAAAGGACATATTTTAGCCTACATCTTAGTGAACCTATTCTTGGAATTTAGCTCTATTAGTTCCTCAGTGAGTAATCAAACATTCTAATCCCTTTCCTGGTTCTCTGTATCTGTTTGACTATTCTTTCTTTATATCCTTCATGGGCTTCTATTTTATTCAAATACAGATTTTTCCTCAGAGTTCCATCTCAACAATTTTATTTCTCTTTACCTGTTTCAAATTTGCATATTAACTTTACAAAATCTCCAGTAAGTCTCAATCTCCTCTTAGATATTAACAAAAAATCTTCAGTCTCCAAAGCAGAAACCTGCCTTTCTACCTCTACATCACTTACCATGTGATTAATCACCTGATAGTTTTCTCCTGATTATTTCTTGTATATATTACCTTCTTTCTATTTTTATTTTCACTGATCCAGATCAGTCCCTCCTATTTTCCTGGACTGAAGTAATAGCCTTCTAATTCATCTCCCTCTGGTTTTTTCCTACTTTGTGCTGCATCCTCTCCACAACAATAGATTTGAGATAGATCTAAAATCAAGTGTGACTATCTATTCCTCTACTTAAAATCTTTCAATGGTTCCCCATTGCCCATGGTTTCTTAGCATGGTATGTCCATATCTATCCACATAACATCAGAGTCCACCTTTACTACCATGAAAACTGTATTTGTTGTGTTACACGATCTTATTATACAATTAGCTTATACCACACTTCAATCTGTAAGCTTTGTAATTCATCTGTGTCTTTGCTTTGATTGTTCTCTCTGCTTGATATATGCTTCCTACTTTTCAACTTCAAGATTCATTCTTCAATACTCAGCAAAAATAATTTTTCAATAAATTTCTAACTCAATTTAAAAAGATTTTTTTCTACATCATTTTTAGCACTGACCACAATAAAAGTGAAATTACAATTTTATGTCAATTTCCTCTACTAGATATAACCTACCCAAGTACAGAATCTGTATATTAATCAACTTTGCACTGTCAGCATATAGCATAGTACTATATGCATAGAGATGATTCTATGAAGACACCCAGTGTCTGTCTTGGGCTACTGAGTAAATGATGATGCTATTCAGTGAAATAAGAAAAAAGAAAGCTACAGGCATGTGGAGCTAGATTACATGTTTGAGATGTTAAAGGACAATCAGATGAAAATATCTAGTAGGTAGACAAGTATATGAGTCTGAGTCAGGCATTTAGAAGGGATCTGGGCTGGAAAGACAGGTTACAAAGTCAAAATTATATAAATGGTAATAGTGCAATAAAGAAATTCATGAATTGTTTTCTGTTTAAACTTCCATGCTGAAAGCTAATTATTTAGACCTTCTACTTTAATCAGAGTTGCTACTACAGAAAATCATTTTAATTAACTCAAATACTCAAGAATCTGGATGACTGCAATATCCTTTGGTCTAGATTAAGAAACATGGTTTTGATCTCAACTAGACTATTATGTTATTGTTTTGGAACTGAGAATTACCCACATGAAGCTATTAAATAATCATGACAAAACATATACATTGAAAGGTTGAATTAAACATTACTGAGTTCTAATATGCATGACACTAAAAGATAAGTGCTGCTTTGTGGTATAAAAAGTGGACAATATGCCTGTAAGTCTAACATACTTATGACTTCTAAACCCATGTTACTAGGGGCTATAATAAAATATGAATTTACTTGTATATGCAAAGGCAATATGAAATTGTCCAGCTAGGTAATAAAAGATCAGAGGCATAAACGAGATATGCATTTCTTTTTTAGACCTCAGAATTATGAATAGGATGATGGGAGCCTATAATGGGCAGACAGTGGATAATGAATTATATAATTCACTTATTTTTTAATATTCATCAAATGTTTTGAGTACCTGCTATAGGTCACAACTGTTCTAGGGACTGAAAATAGAGTAGTAAAGAATACAGGCAAAAATTCCTATTCTCACTGAGCTGATAGTCTAGGGAGGAAGATATATAATAACAAAAATAAATAAAATAGAATGCTAGATGGTGATGAGTCAGATGAAGTAAAGTGAACCAGAAAAGGGGAACTTGAAATGCCAAACTGGGGCAATTAATTTGAAATATGGTAGACAACAAAGTTACACATTTTAACAACAATCTGAAGGAAGTTCAAGAGTGAGCACTGTGAACTTCTGAGGGAAGCAATATCTGGGCAGAAGGCAAAACTAAAATGTGGAAAGATTAGAGAGGTGTGCAAAGAACAGCAAAAAGAATTAGTGTGAGAGTCAAGAAAGCAAGGGCAGGGTAGTCAGATAGGTAATGGGTGTCCCTATCAGGCCAAATACTTAGACCTTTGGTTATGAGCTTTTATTCTGAGTGGGAACTGAAGGGAGTCAAGCAGAAAAGTGTCATCATCTAACCTATTTCTCCCCACTTCTAGAGCATCACTATGGCATCTGTGCTAAGAGTACACAGCAGAGGCAGAAAGATTAAAACAACAATGCAGAAAAGAGGCATAGTGGCTTACACTGGGGTGGCAGCAGAAGATATAGTAGGAAGTAGTCAGATTCAAAATTTATTTGAAGCTAAAAACATAGCATTTAACAACAGCCTGAATGTAAATTATAAGAAAAAAGTGAAGCATTGAGAACAACTATAACATTTTTGGTAAATCAACTGGAATAGTCAGGTTGCTATTAGCTGAGCTGAGAAATACTGTAGGAGCAGCAGGTTTGGAGCAGATGGTGGAGGCAATCAGTTCTACTTTGGGTCTATTGAGGTGCTTATTAAACATTCCTGTAGAGATGGTGGGTGGACTGTTAGATTAAAAAGTCTGGAATTTGGGAATGAAGATTGAGCTACAGATACAAATTTGAGAGTTATCTAGACAGTGGGATAAAAATAGAGAATATGAATAAATTATGTAGGAGAGTTAAATAGTAAAAGGACTAAGAAAATTTACCATTGACTGCCTAACAACACAAAGCACTCACTAATCTAATTGATCATGAATTTAAAGTGACAAGGACAGCAAAGTCGAAGTGTAGGTATAAAATCAACAGAGAGACCAATTTAACTATGGTTGTACATTTCCCAGCTGTACCATATGTTAAGATGGAATTTGTAGTGCAAAAGGTTTATTGGGAAATAATGCCTCTGAAATTAAAGAGTAGAAAACAAGATTGGAAAGAGGGAGCCAGGAGACCTTGATACAGACTGACAAACTCCACTAGTAGGATAGGAAGCCCATTAGAGGAATCTTGCATTGAATGGAAATGGCTAGACCTTGGGACCACCATTTGCTCAGTTATTGTCTGAAGTCACTGCACCTCTCCAAGGAGTTCACAGAAGACCCAAAAATGACTATCAGTCACCCATATTCCCCACTGAGATTATAGGAGGTGATTCCTACTGTGTGAGATACACGAACCTGGGATTTTGGAAAGGCTTTTGGTAATGATAAGGTTTAGGACATGACCCTGGGAATGAATGAATAGCTCCAGTCAGGTGGGAGACAAAAATCAGTAAAGGAAGAGGTTGAGGAAATGAGGGGCCACGTTATGGGAAGGATCACCTATAATAATATTAAAGTCACTGATGGCATTGGGTTGAGAAGAAATGAGCCAGAAGCAAAAGTCTTTAAGTAATGAAGGAGAATGACTGAGAGATTGGTAGGTGACTTCAACAAGGAAAGGTGGCAAAATGACAGATGACAAGGGATTCAAAGCTGGGAGGAGAAAAGGAAACAGTCTCGAGAAACAGGGTGGATGCCTATCATACAGATATGGAAGTGGCGTGGGAGAAAAATGAACATCCACTTAGAGAGGTTTGCAGAAACAGCCACGTCAAGAACCAGGTGTCCAGTGAGATGAAGAAAGCTGAGGTGATTGCTCAAGAAGGTGCTGAATGTACAGAGGATTCTGTGGATGATTATCCATGATCTCTCCAGGGCCCTGTGGCTGGATTTCCTGAACTAAGTGCAGGAGATGAAGGGTGGCCTGGGATTCTGAAGCTTTTTATGGAGACAAACCTAACACAAATGAAAGGGATAACCTGGTCTGACCTGCGGTCTCAGAGCAGGTAATGGTGGTGAGACTGGAGAGACAGAGCTGGAGAACGGGTGGAGTGTGGTCTCCTCTTGCCCACTGTTGTTGGAGACATACATGGTGAGTGGCACTGAAGGCTCATATTATGTACATAAAACTACTGTTTGAGTTCTTGATTAGAGAATCCGATTAAGTCATTTGCATTTTTATGTATGTAGATGTTTTTACACAATAATCAATGTGATTTTGAGAGAGAAGGAAGCAAAAGCAATTTTTTGAGTAGTCTGAGATGTGGTGTTGTTTTCACATACTCTATCTCAATCAACTTCTTAACAAATTTTAAGAAGGGTATTTACTAGTTTTTTATGTGAGAAAACTGATATTCAGAAAGATCAAGTGACTTGTCTAAGATCATAGCTAAGTCTCAACAAGAGGTAGGATTCTTCAGTTAGGTCTCTGTGACCTAAAACCTGCACAAGGTTCTCTATGCTACGCATTAACACCCATCTTACAGGATTTCTCCCCATCAGGGTTGTTTTAATATTTTATTTTTCTGAAAAAAATTTGTTCTATATTTGATGTATGATAATTAAATATATTTTTGTTATGTGTGAAAATACATATATGTATATGATAATTGTAGTTATATAATTACATATGTAGTTATATATAGGTAAGCATTATCCTTTTAGATCATTTTCAATAAATTAACTTATAACTCTACAAAAGAAAGCCTAATTCCCTATGCATTACGCATTTGTTTTCATACTTTAGCCAATCTGTCAGATTCATTGGTCATCTTAAATTTATAGATGTAGCAGCAGATCAGAGGAAATTGAATAGAGAAGTCTGAGGGCCAAAGCATCGACAGCTCAGATTTCTATCACGGACTGAAGAGGAACTCTGCATGACAAGAGCTTCAGGTCTGGAACCAATAAGCACTGATAAAACCAAAGGCCCAGATTCCATACAAGCTATGCATTTTTCATCCACATCAAACTAAGCTGTTAAAAATATATGTACTTTCATACATTTATGAGGCTGGCTAAGAGATACCATATATATTAAATTCATTATATGTTTTATTAAAATTATAATAATAGATTTTAATAGTAATATAAAAAGCAATAAAGCACTCCAAATATTATACAACTTATCATGTTCATAACAATTTTTATATAAACAATGTGTCCATTTTATTAAATATATTTTTATTAAGTGTATTACCAATTATTTTGAGGCTTTCTACACTCTACCACACAAAAAAATGACTACACCAGTTACATTTAATAGAAGGGATTACTATACTGTTCTTGTTAAAAACGTAACATTATCTCAATGTAGTATTAAACGAGCTTCCTTGGAAATGATACGAATTTTTTTTGGCTCTGCCAACAGAAGCATCAGCAAATATTTGTCAAAGCTGGTTTCCTAGGCTCTCCCATCCTTATAAATGCCAATCAGCCCATTAGGCTGGTGATGAAGAGAGAGAGAAAACTTGAATTACAAAGCATATTCAGTTCCCAGAGAGAATAAATCTTTGAAAATTGATATTGACCATATTTCATGGAGTCTACAATACATATTCTCTGAAATCAGGGTGTGTTTTTAAAATTAAAGTCATCCTTAGATTTGATAAAATGTGTAAACCATTAAGTGAGTTTTTTAAGTTTCTTTATTTATTTTTGAGAGAGAGGGATGGAGAGGTAGAGAGAGAGAGAGGAGGAGAGAGAGAGTGGGGCAGAAGGAATCCCAAGGAGGCTCCACTCTGTGCAGAGCCCCATGTGGGACTGGATCCCATAAGCGTGAGATTATGACCTGAACAGAAACCAAGAGTCAGATGCTTAACAGACTGTGCCACCCAGGTGCCCCTAAACCATTAAATAAATTTTAATCAATTTAGCTTGGCAAAGCAATTCATACATAGGTCAAATTCTTTCTCCACGTCTTACAAACAGATCTGCAGGCTCTGACAAAGGCAGAGTGAGCAGCAGAGAGTTCCCTTGGAGAAGGGATGGTCGATTAGAAGGGAGTGAGGACAATTTTACCTCAGTGACAACTGAAGACTGCTTGGCCCCTTCCAGTGTCCCCCAGAGTCCGTCATTGCTCTGTGCCTTGTGGTCTTCTGTCCGGGACCTGGCCGATGCAGCAGGCTTGGTCTGGAACCTGCCAGATAGAGGCAGTCTTGACCTTTTTCTTTCTGCTGAGGACCCTTCCCAGAATGTTTTTAAATGCAATAAAATGATATTAAATTATATTTCAGTACCAAAAAAAAGCCTTTTTTTTTTTTTTGAAGCTCGTGCCACCTTCATTCAGCCTCTGCTAGGACCCTGCAGCCCGACTTGGGTGGGCCGCCGCCCTGCCGATCTCAGGCGGCCACTTCTGCCGCCAGCTGCTCCAAGTCTTCTGTCTCCCGGGCTCCTTGCTCGGTGAACTCGGTGCTCAGCTGCCACACCTTGATGGTGCCCTTGGCGTCGCCAGCAACCAGAAGCTGAGTCTGCTGGTGATTGAACTCAAGACAGTAGACCGGACTTTCATCCTGGGTTTGTCTTATTGAAACCGTGGGTTTCTGGGAGCTTCTCTCTCTCTCTCTCTCTCTCTTTTTTTTTTTTTTTAGTGTAGACAATCTTTATTGGCAGGTGTTGAGTGCAAAATGGTGACAAATCCAGAGGGATGGGAAAGGAGGGGGGGCATGATTCCCTTTCCTCCAAGTGAGGACCCCGTAACCAGGCCAGTGGGGTGAGAGCACTTGACTGTGGCCACTTTGGGTCTAGCACCCTTGAAGAACAAGCTCCCAGGTGGGAGGGATCCTCACAGCTCATGGGAAAGGAACAACGTCCCAGAAGGGGCCTGGGCTGTGTCCCATCCCTGGGCAGCCTCACTCCTGCCCGCCGCACACCTTGACAGCTTGGGGTAGGGAGGTTTGAGGACTGGGCTAAACCTATCTCTCTGCAAACCCAGGCAGCTGCCTCCTGCCTTAGTTTCCCTCCCCCCAGTGATCAGCCTGGTTGGATTGCCAGGCCCCGCTGGGGGTCCGGGCCAACCCAAAGAACTCTCTGAATAGCTACCCAAACATGAATATCCTTTATTCAAAGCAGGTCCGTGCCCACAGAATGATATAGGCAGTCCAAGTTCCAAAAAGATGAGTTGCACACACCAAAGTGCTACAAGTTTCACTTATCACTAGTAAAATCTTAGATGAGGCGATTCACCAATGGATCCCATGGAATGGATAATTTTTTTAAATTTAACTATTATCAAGTAAGTTCTTGTTGATACCAAATATGGTTCTGGTGAGTTTTGCATATATTACTTCATTTAATTCTAAAAAGAACCATTGGGTATGTATTATTACTTGATCTATAGATTTAGGAACTGAAACTGAGAGGTTAAATACCTTGTCCCCAAATCCCCATACCTGGAGCAAGTTACTGGTTAGAACTTGATTTAAGCTCAGTATATTCTCCACTGCTCCACAGCTCTCTCCCGTCTCTGCAGCCTGGCTTCCGGTAGACTCATGAGCCAACAGTCTCAGAAGTCTCTGCTCACCCACTTCAGAGAACAAAAGGCTAACTGCAGAATTTGAAGTTAGAGTCTTTAAACACACTCACACACACACACACACACACACACACACACACACACACACAGCATGTTTGTCATTATTCCCCCAGAGATCTCTCATGTCCTTTGTAATTCAATTACCTTTAGGCACACTACGATTTCCCCATTACAGTTGGGAAACACTGTTATGTATCAGGAATCAGGACTACTGTGGAATAATTCAAAATGATAGTTATAAAATGGTAAATTATAGTAGGAAAGTAAAATACTGTGTCCAACAATGAAATCTCTAGTTTGGGACAGAATCTCCAGCAACTTTTTAGTGATAAACTATTATCTTGTTAATGTCTTACAATCGATGAGTGCGGCTGGTGTGTGGTACACTTTACTCGTGATATTTCACCTAAATCTCTTAGCAATGAGATGGGTATAATAATCCTCATTTCTACAGATGACCAAAAAAAAAGAGACATTAAATAATTTGCCTAAGATGAACTGAGCAGTATTTCTAAATTGGTCTTTCAAACCTCAAAATCCATTTTCTTAACCATTACACTATACTCCCTCTTGGCCCTCCTGAATTGTCATAATGTAATTTGAAGGTGGAAAGGCAGTGACATTCTGAAACCAGGAGCTGAGAGTGAAGGATGAAGGAATCCCTATAATCATCTATTTCTGATTGCTCAAAAATTTTCAAATGGTATGTTACTTAAAGTGAAGACAAATTGTGTGTCGGAAGAAATTAGTCCATAAAAGGCAAGAGTATTGTGAAAAGAAGAGGCATTCATGTGGGGAAACAAGTTTTAAAAAATAGCACAGGCAACTTAATTTTTCAATTCCTTGAGTTTTACAGTGAAGATTTAAATAAGAGTTATAACATGCAATGTTCTGTGGTTTTGAAGACCAGAAGTACTTTCCAAATTCCTTTGGAAGACATGAAAGATTGTAGTGGATTAATATTTTTAATGATACTGAACAGATCTCACTAGAAAATTTAAAGACTGTACAACAGACACTTCTTAATACTAAATACCGGGGAAAAGCTCAAACTCTCCATTCTTTGATGAACTTTAACATGAACACATTTATAGCCAGGCAGACTATAGGCCAAGTTTATAGGCTAAAATTAGCAAAACATGCCAATTGCTGGTAGGTAATACATTCTTGCATGTGAGCATGGGGCAGATGGTGGAGACAGAAGAAAGAGAAAGCTGTCTGAGGGGAATGACATTTCTATGCAAAGATCACAGGCAGACACACAAATGACTAAGATATCTGTGAATCTCCAACATTTACACATAATCTTCAATATAAAAATTACTCCAAGAATAAATGCAATTGGGATTTTTAGAAATACAGTTTTGACAGATAATTCAAAATAGCCTGAGATGTTGAAGATCAAATTTTAATGATATAATAATCTTGCAATTAGAGTAACAATTTAGACTAGTAATTGTGATAACCAAATAAAACAAAAGTGCCATTAGTGGCAAATCAGATAATATCTAACCAGGACAGAGCTCCTGTCAAGAACTAGTCATGAGCTAACTGTTAGTTGATTTTTTTGGAAGGCAGTGGGGAGGGGGCTCCAGTCTCCCTTTCATGTAATAAAAGTGAATATTTACCTTCAAATCTATTTATATTTATCTGAGTTTTCAATAATTGAAAAATGTCAAGAGCAACCCCACGGAAATGACATAAATGTGGTTCCAGAAAAATCCACTTCTACTTAAATAGAAAGGATCTGCTAAAGACAACTTACAGATTTTTCCCATCATCTGCCCTCCCTTTCCTTGCTCCAGGGTTCACTCCTTCTAGAAGCAGCTCTTTTCTATTTTTCACCCCACCCTGCTGGAATCATTTCACATAATTTTGGGAAATGTTTCTAGCAGTGCTCTTATCACACTGTTGCTGCAGGTTTGAAAGAATTGTTTTGACTCCCACTTTTACCAAATAAACTCTGACCTATACAGGGACGTGAGAATTCATTATAATTCTAGACACTCTCTCAAATTGTTGGGGAAAAATGAAGTTGAAAACAATCAGGTTCTATTCTGAACATATTCTGCCAATTCCAATTAAAAACGGATATAGATAGGGGCCCCTGGGTAGCTCAGTGGGTTGAGTGTCTGACTTCTGCTCAGGTCATGAACTCACAGTTCACAAGTTTGAGCCCCGCCTCCAGCTCTGGGCTGACAGCTAAGAGCATGGAGGCTGCTTCAGATTCTGTGTCTCCCCCTCTCACTGCCCCCTCCCCTTCATGCTCTATCTCTTTCTCTTTCAAAAAATAAATCACATTAAAAAATGTTTGGGGAGCCTGGGTGGCTCAGTAGGTCTAGTGTCCAACTTCGGCTCGGGTCATGATCTTGGGATTTGTGGGTCTGAGCCCTGTGTCAGGCTCTGTGCTGACAGCTCAGAACCTGGAGCCTGCTTCAGATTCTGTGTCTCCCTCTCCATCTGCTCCTCCACAGCTCATACCCTATCTGTCTCTCTCAAAAATATACAAGCATTAAATAATTAAATAGTTACCTAGATAGATTATATAGATGATATGCTAATAGATAAAGACAAAGACATACATATAAACACAGACATATATGCCTTTTCCAACGTGTGAGAAATCTATCCCTTTCTGATAACAACGCTCTACCTTCGTCTACAAAATTGCAGCTTCTCAGGGAGCACATGGTGAAAACAAGGGGTGGGACCCGAACTGCCTTAATGGATCACAACCGGGTTTTTATTGACACAGAACTGGAGAGGGGCAGAAGCCTGAGAAGCAGGCAGCTACCTCAGACAAACTGAAGGGGACCCAGCTCAAGAGCTGGGACCTGCCTCAGTGCTTCCAGCCTCTGTCACCAGGCTTGTTTACCACGCTGGGCTCTTCACTTTTCTCTTCCTGGAGCAGAACCAGAAGGAGAGAAGAGAGAGATGAAAATGGGACATTACATCTCCAGTACGTTTTTCTCTCCAGGAGTTTAGGAATGGAATGGTACTAAAAGGAAATCCAGCCCAGAGCACTTTTAGCTACAGAAGGAAAAAAGTATCTTGTCTCCACAGCCTCCTGCACAGCAGACAATATCAGTGTCATTATTTTATGAAGACATCACTCCACCAGCCATAAGAGTGCTGGAGGTGACTGATAATAATTAATATATCTCTTCAATTACAGCCTCTGACAATATTACTGATAGACATGTCATGGGTAACATTACATAACAAAAGATATGCTGGAAGTATTTTGTTACATGACTGTTCTCTCACTTAACATTTTTGGCATCTGCTACTCTCCTTTCTCTTACTTGGACTGATATAACTCCTTTCAGTGGCATTTGCCAAATTCCCGTTGTGCCTTTGGGACCAAATGTTCATGGAGCAGCTACTTTCACCTGCAAAAATCCAAATTCACCATTTCAAGAAATGGATTTGACTCAAGCAAAAATATCACCTAACATGGCATGTGGATGTTACACCTTCTTTAAGTGAGGCCTGGGATTAAGGGAGTCTGAATTATGAATCTGTATTTTTTTATGCAAGAAAGTCAACTCTGTGCTTTTTTTGAAAATGTAGCATTCAATGTATATTTCGTTCTCAAGGGGAAACTCAGGCATCATTGTGTATTTCCTAAATTAATCCAATTATAATGATTTCTATATTTAACGATGAGCCGCAAATGTTTTTAATCATGTCTTTCTCCCTGTGGTACAGCTTACATAATACCATTGCATACAAGCTACAAAACAGCACAAAAATATCCTCCAAACTAACAGAATACCTGGCAGCTCAAGGAATTCATACTCAAAACTCGAATCGTTCTCTGAGAGGGCAGAAGCCACAGATTTGAAACCAAAGTAAAGTCCGTCACACTTGAGTTTTCTTTGGCTTTATTTACCCAGCCAAACTGGATAATTCCAATAAAGAGTATTCACCTTTGGGTTTAAAATGATGCCCTTAAAATTAACAGGATAATCACCCACTTTGTATTTCTCTTTTACTCTAAAGACACAGAGTCTTTGTTTTATGGCTTCCAGGAAAAAATTCTAAGAATTTAATTGAGGGAAAAAAAAAGTATCAGGATTGGGACTTTTCTGCATTAATTATCCTGGGTGCCAGCATCAAAAAGCCAGATGGAATCCAAAAAAAGAAAAAAAAAAAGCCAGACTGAGGACCAGGGGTCCTGGCTTGAAAAAATCCAGAAGACATTTGATGATGCTTTTCCATTGTGATTTGTATACACTTGCATTAGAGTACAATTTAAAAATGTATTTTTATCTAGATATAGATGGAAATCTGTAGAATTAGCTCCGTGTGTTCAATAAGATACTTGGCAAGAACTAACTGGAAATTATGGGGTGAGTTAGGACCACGTCTTAATCATGTGTTCTCATTTGGAAGCATTGGCTCTTTAACTTTTGAATAGTCTCCAAAGGGAAACACTGATGGGGACTGTTTTAGTTTCCTGGAGCTGCCTTACCAAAAGTAAATTGAGTTGGCTTAAAGAACAGAAATGTATTGTCTCACAGTTGTGGAGTCTAGAAATCCAAAATCCAGTTGCCAGAATGGTTGGGTCCTTTTGGAGCACTGTGAGGAAGAAGCTACACCAGGCCTCCCTGCTAGCTTTTGATGGTGTTATAGATTCCTTGGTCCATGGGTGATGCATTCCCTGTACAACGTAGTCTTTCTTCTGTAGCTATTTGTCTGTGTCAGAACTTCCCCACTTTATATGAACACCAACCATATTGGATTAGAATCGACCCTCATAATCTCATCTTAATTTGATCATCACCAAAGACCCTATTTCCAAATAAGGTCATATTAAGAAATACCAGGGGTTAAGACTTAAACATCTATTGGGGGACATGTTCAACCCCTAACAGGTATTACCCTATTTTCAAAAATATTAAGAATCTATTCATATAGAAGTATGTTTCCCAGAAAAATTATTTTTCCACTATGTAACATCATGTGCCCATAATGTACAGATAGCTCAGTGATTCTCCACAAGTTGAACACTGAGGAGAGTAGGCAGCGGGGAGCAATTCTTTCTTATGGAAGAAAGACTGATATCCACAGATAAGTATCAAAATCAAAACTAAGTGTGTTTTAAAAACTGTGTTCATATTTGAAATATGAAAAAAAATTCCAATATTAAACGTTAAATGTAAACCTCATCAAAGTATTGTTGGCTGATGGAAATAAGTGATATCTATTTCCGGTTCTTCCTTGTCCATGCTTTTCCTATGAGGATATTAAAGAATGGTTTGGGAGGGGCAGTAGGGTAAGAAGAAGCATGACCAGGTCTTTCAAGGGGAGCAGGGCTTTTCAACACCAAAACACTATAAGCAAGACAAGAATTTACTAATACTGTACTCACACATGCAAAAAAAACAGACTCTTCAGCTCTCTGCTATTAACATCAACTTTCTCATAAATCACCAAATTCTCATAATTACTTTCTCTCTGCTGGGTAGCAAAGGGTACAGAGCTAAACACACAATCTAGTAAATTTTGTCTGATTCCATTTGGATCACTTAGTCTGTTAAGTAACAGTTCAGTTTTTCAAACTGGACCCTCTCTCCCTACCTCTTGCCAGGATAATGTCTGAATACTTTGGGTGGCCAAGGCTGTGACCAAGTTTATATGATTTGCTACAAGGTCCTGTAGGTGGAGGAGACCTCAGATACTCTGGTGTCCTCTGGCCCCGTGTGCTAGTCTTTTGACTACTGGTGACTAAGACATACTCTGGCATTTTGGAGGGTTGCATGCTGGTCCCAGCCACTAATTTACAGTCATCATTCCCTAAAAAGTCATCTGGTGGTCTACCAGTTCTCATAGCACCCCTATACAGCCTCACAGAAACCCTGTGACACGTTGGAAATATCTACATATGCAGTGTCTCCTGGAGTGGAGGTTGGTGATCTAAAAGCCTGAAAGCCAAATCCAGCCTACTACTTGACTTTATAAATAAAGTTCTATTGAAACACAGCCATACCCATCTATTTATGCACTGTCTGTGGCAGCTTTTATACTACAACAGCAGAGTTTAGTAGTTGCAACAAAAACCATATGGCCCACAAAGCCTAAAATATTTATTAACTGAGTTTTAACAAGAAAAGTTTGCTAATCCCTGTTCTAAATGTTTGTAGTCTTTCATTATGTGCCCAACAAAGTTATGCTACTACACATACACACAAACATACACTCATAGCCATGTGCCTGGACTCCTTAATAACATGTAGATCCTTCTTTGATACTCCTTCTTTGAATTTTCTCTTCAAAAAGAGGACAAGAAACAAAAAGTGGAATTCTTTGCTTTACCTTGGTCTTACTTTTCCCATAACTCATGAGCACAGGGTGTGGTAGATATAAAGAACTATATCCTATTCTTTTATCTACTCCAGACATACTCAAAACAAGCAGATAAACAAAAACCCTCTACTCTCTAGTAATCCATGTCTGGATCTTGTAAAGTAGGGCCAAAGGAGTTTGGAAAATGCTTTTCTCTTTTGAGATTGTCTGGATATCACTACTACTGCCTTGTACTCAAAACAGCCAGCCTTGAGATTCAAAGGACATCAATGACCTTATGGGTTCCAAGAAGGAAACATTCTCTCTCATTCCCTAAAGCAATAAGCTTCATCTGTTAGCCTTAGGAATAGAATGCTAAAAGGAAATGTGATTTAGGCTGACAAATACATTGGTTTAATATCACAAAAGTATTATCACAGTTACATTAATATGAATGATGATGTTTTACTGCTCCAACTGAGTCCAGATTACAGTGGATGCACCACTCTTAAACTCTAGTATCAAAGTACAAGCATCTATGTAAATCTGACTGTATAGAAAAATAGAAACTACAGGACTCTCTCACCTCAGTACAGCCTTCATTCTGGATATTATCTCATTTTGGCATTATTGAGACATTATCTCACAAACTTGGAAAAACTATTTCAAAAACTATCCTTTAAACTTCTTTACTTTTTGGGGGGAGGGGGAGATTTAAGCAAATGTTTTGTCAACCAGCCTTCCCCTCCACATATATCTCAATAAAAATGAGACTGTTGCTGCTATTCTAAAAGTCTACAGAGATAAACAGGGCACTGTGTCATATTTATAACATAGAAGAAATCTTTAGCCAGATAGCAAACTTGCATTAACCCTTCCTTAAATTTTGGGAAGCCAGCCAACCTACAAGTGGGAGATATTTGCAAATTAAATATATAATAAGGGGTAATATCTAAAATATATGAACTCATACAACACAATGGCAAAAAGAAAAGATAATCCAATTAAAATGGTCAGAGTATCTAAATAGACTTTTTTTTTCTGAAGAAGACATACAAATGGCCAACAGGTACATGAAAAGATGCTCAATATCACTAACCATCAGGGCACTGCAATTCAAAACCACAATAAACTATCACCTGACCTCTGTTAAAATGGCTATCAAAAAGACAAAAGGGTGCCTAGGTGGCTCAGTTGGTTGAGCATCTATCTGACTCCTGATTTCAGGTCAAGTCATGATCCAGGGTCACGGAATTGAGCCCTGTTTCCAGTTCCATGCTGGGCATGGAGCCTGCTTAAGATTCTCTCACCTCTCTCTCTCTCTCTCTCCCCCTCCCTCCCTTCTTCTCTCTCTTTCTTTCTCTCTCTCTCAGCCCCTCTCCCTCACTCATGCTCTCTTTCTCTGTCTAAAATAATTTTTTTAAGAGACAAGAAATAATAAGTGTTGGCAAGAATGTAGAGAAAAGGGAACACTTGTGCACTGTTGGTGAAAATGTAACTTGGTGCAGCCACCATGAAAAACTATACAGATACAGTTTAGCCACAAAAAAGAAGGAAATCTTCCTATTTGTAACAACATGAATAGACCTTAAAGCCATTAGGCTCAATGAAATGTCACACTGAGAAAGACAAATACTACATGATTCCATTTATATGTGTAATCTAAAACAAACAAACAAATAAAACAACGAAACTCATAGATACAGAGATTGGTAGTTGCCTAAGACATGCACAGTTGGGTAGTGGGCCGAACGGGTGAAGGGGTCAAAAGGTAGAAGCTTCCAGTTATAAAATAAATAAGTCCTGGGGATGTAATGTTCAGCATAGTGACTATAGCTAATAATAATGCATTATATATATTGAAAGTTGCTAAGAGGGTAAATCTTAAAAGTTCTCAGTACAAGAAAAAAAAACTGTGTGGTAACAAATCTTAACTAGACTTACTTGGTGATCATTTCAAAATATATACAAATTTTGATTTATTACACCTGAAACTGATGCTGTATGTTAATTATATCTCAATTTAAAAAAAGAAAAAAATTTGGGGAGCCAGAAGAGCTAGATATGTTTGTATGTTTATATTTGTATATAATAAAATAATGAGAGCTCCTGCATTCCTCCAGGAATACTATTAGACCCTCTACACCCATATTATTTCTTTATATCTCTTTATCTTATGAAGAAGAAATTATTAACTCTACTTAACAAATGAGGAAACTGAAGCCAAGTCACCTTATCTAGTTGCCCATAGTCCTAGAGTAAATGAGAAATAGAGCCAGGATTGAGCCCAAATCTATTGGATCCTAAAATATAATCCAACAAAATGCTTTCCATATTGAGCCAAGCTACTGACACTTTGATTAAGATGTGATGAAATAAATGTTTTAGGGAAGGAGACTTAGAAAGGGTCAGTTAATGAGGAAGGGTAAAGGGAAGGCATCTCTGATTGAAGCATAGATTGGGAGCAGATGGCTCTGAATATTCTTAGGGAAATACAAGGACACTATAAGCACAAGGGCATATCTCCGTGGGAAACTGAATGCCTCAGAGTTGGTCTGGCCTTAAGACTTTCTTTTCCTATTACTTTTCCAAGATATTCATTTCACGCACAACCATTTGCTAAGCTTATTAGGCAACAGTGGCAAACACAGATTCATGATCCTATTCAGCAAACAGAACTCCACTCCCCAACCACTGTGTATCCTTCTACTGCACAAGTAAATATATCAGTGGGATACTCGTTAATATTAACCAGGCAACTCTCCATTAAAAGAAACACACGCACGTACACACAAACACACATAACAAAAAAGAACAGAAAACCATGATTTGTAGTATTTGCCATTTTCCACATTATAAATATTTTCCATCATGACCAGTATTCGGCTACCAACATGTCAACACTCACTGCAGAACTGGGGGGAAAATCTCTTTGGGAGATTGCATGAGCCAGCTCTAGCATGCCACTGACTCAAATGGTGTCCTGCCTCCACTGAATTTTCTTCCAACAACTTTAGATCTCATTTTCTTCTGTTTTTGAAATACCTGTGGCTTTAAAGTCAATGGCATCTGCTTGAAAGTCTTTATTTTATGGCCATATTATATTCTATGTTGTATTACAGTAATCTCTGACTACATCCAGCCCTAGTATAAGGAGCATCAGATTTATCTTTCCATTCTAAGTGTGGCTTCACAAATAGTTTTGTCTATTTGTGCCTGGTATGATGAATGTTTAGTTTTATTTTAGAGTTAGTTGTCAAACTTCTTAAAGGATAGAGAAAATTTATAATATTTCTTATTTATTTCTCATTGAGTACCTAGGAATGTGCTGGTGGTTAATAAATACTTGCTGGTTGGTCCTTCTATGTCATGTTCAGAACTCTTAAACTATATAGACTACAAACGGCAACATCTGCATTTGTGCTTTGGGAACTTATAGAGCTTGCAAGTATAATAGAGTTTTGTTCTGTTATTTCCTTCTGACCACACACAGAAGACCTCTGACTTTAAAGTTGAGGTTCTGAGCAACTCACTCTGAACCAAATGTATCCAGGGCTCTCTCTGCCTTTATTCTAAAATCTGTTCACTGCTTAGTTCCAATCTTCTCTAGAAGTCTGCTCCATAGAGCATCTATAAAAAAAGAAGAACCTGCAGATTCAGGTTGGATTATCCTTGTTGTAGAAATGAAACTCTACGGTCCTACTTTTCAAAAATTTAATAGTGGTTTTATAATTTTTCTAAATAAATGTAGTCTCCCCACAACGAGGGTCTTTCCTGGTTTGCTTACCCCTAAATCTCCAGAACCTAAAACACTGTCTGGAATAGAATAGATGTTCAAAGTATATAAATGAAAGACAGCATAGCCATGGAAGTGAAAAGAAAGAAAAAAGTGAGGTGAAACAAAATGAAATATTTGGAATATCACTCCAACACAAAAAAATATACAAATGATGTTCCAGTATGAATTTATTTTAAGTCTGAATCCATAATACTAACTCAGGAAGTCAATCGATAAGAAAATAAGATTACTGGACTATACATGAATCTTTGAAACTAGGCACCACAATTGATGGTTGTAATCTGATTTCAGCATGAGTATCCAATTTATTTCTGCATTTGTTTTGGTTGCACAGGCTACAGAAAATCCTGATTTACACAGATGAAGAGTGAATTATTTTAACATCTCTTTGTAACCTCAGAAATCTTCAATTAAATACCTCTAGAATCTTGAAAGAGTCGTATAAAATTGCATTTGCAATTTGAATAATTAGTAAAACCTCAGAATAACATTTGATGAATGGTTTTTCACAAGTTTAAAATTTCATTGATGTATATGAAAACATGCATGCATATATATAATATACATATCCTGAAATATGAGACATTCAATACTGTTACTAATTTCATATATTCCAATGCCCATCTCTATCACATATTTACTGAGTTTTATAAGAATCAAATTTACTTTATTTTTATATTGAATCCAAATTGTAAGTTTCAATTTTATTGCAAACTTTATAGGTAGTTATAAATGAGATTAACATAGCAGGCTAGCATGGTCATATTGAGTTTCTTCAGCTTATTACAAAAGTCAACAACAAGAGACACAACAAGCAAAACCATATTTTAAGAGAGGCTTTGTTAATGGTGCTATTACCAAGGAGAAAAAAAAAAAGATTTGTTGTCTCATTTGAAAGATTAGTATCAGCACTTGGCCTTGGCAGAACCAAGTAACTTCAATATATGCCATACACACACACACACACACACACACACACACACACATTATATATATATATATATATATATATA
>NC_043707.1:75192854-75278133 GCF_006229205.1 Suricata suricatta
AATATTTTCCCTGTGGTATGTCCTTCACAGATTTTACTCAGTAATATATATCCTTTATGTTTACTTATTTGGTCCTATCTTACCAACAAATTGGTATAATTCATAGTATTCATATCTTGAAATAGTTGAATTGTAATGGTTTCACATAATTCACTTTTCAAAATAAACAATACTTCATGAGCAGCGTCTTAGTATCTTTTTCACAGAATATTTTACAGGAATGGCAATAAGTGTATATTCACTGCTGGCTCATTCACCATGACTGTAGCAAAATCAATAGCACAGGGTTGAATGAGTGTTTTCCTGATATCTTGTGTCTTCCCCCTTCCTTACATGATAACTTCAAATGGTGCTATAAATACTTTTATATTGACTGATTTACATTTTTAAGTATACTTTTTCAAGAACAGTAAGTGGTGGTTCAAATTGTACTAAAAGATATGGGGAGACTTATTTTCATAGTCAATCTTTTATTCCAGAACTTCAAAACATGTCAGAATTCACAGAACAAGGAACTTGGCAAATTTTAATTTCAAAAACACAATGAGGACTTTGTATACAGGGCCCTGTATCTGGGGCTGGTATAACTTGACTTGTGTCATCTGATCCTTATAATTTTCATGAAATTAACCATGAAATTCTATTTTATTTTGAAACTTCCTGTTTTTAATGTGATTTCTAGTTTGAATGACAATTATTCCGCCTCAATTTTAACAATTACACTTATGTGTATATTTAATTTAGGCAAGTAACATCTGACACTTCGTTAGTAAAACACGGTCATGATGCAGTAGGTAGAGTTCCCCTGTTATTGCACAACTGTCTAATAAGCCATGATAAGAGTGTTAGGGAGCAATGTGCCTAAGCTTTGCCTGGCATTCACTGAAGCACAGCACACATGTGCTGAACTGGTGAACTCATCTGTATCATTTTACATGAGCAGGCATGTACAGGCTTGAATTCAAGGAAAGACCAGGGGAAAGCTTCCTCTTTCCTGGTAAATTACATGTTTGAAGGAAGGTCAAATACACGTGTAAATAAACAAAAGGAACCACAGCCAAAAATCTTCATGAAAACAAGTCAAACCCTGTGTACATGGTTTGATAGTCTCTAAAGTGATAAAAATTGACAGTCTCTAAAGTGATAAAAATTGGCAAATACATTGTAGAGTCTGTTGTTTTTGTTTTGGGTTTTTGCTGTGGTTTTGGTTACAGCTTCAAAATAATGAACTATAGGGGCCTGGGTGGCTCAGTCAAGTGGCCAACTTCAAATCAGGTCATGATCTCACAGTTTGTGAGTTCAAGCCCCACGTTGGGCTCTGGGCAGACAGCTCAGAGCGTGGAGCCTGCTTCAGATTCTCTGTCTTCCTCTCTCTCTCTGACCCTCCCCTGCTCACACTCTGTCTCTCTGTCTCTCAAAAATAAATAAATGTTATAAAAAACTATTAAAATAAATAAATGAATGAATGAATAAAAATAATGAACAATAATTTTAGTTGAATTAAATGTGAAACTAGTAGAAGCATCTTGTAGAAAATGGAGGTTTCACAGAAAGCAGTTTGAAACTTACCAAGATCTCAAAAATGCATGACCCAATATAAGACATAGTCAAACTGTTTGGCTTGTCACTTCCCAAGTAAAATCACCTGCTAAGAACAGGAGTAAGAAGAATGGAAGATCAAGAAAAATAAGTAGGAAAGGAGAGAAGAAAAGGTATGGATGGGAGAGAGGAGTAGGGAGAGCATGGAGGAAAGGAGGGAGGAAGGACAAAGGAAAAACAAGGGAGGAGCAAGGACAGAAGAGAAAGAATGGATATTGCGCCAATGCTCTGTGATTGGTCAGGTTTACATTCTCCTCAGTCTCTGCCTCTACTGCTTCTGAAGCCTCCCACTCTAACCGCCACCTCCCACTCGGCCCGCTCTTTGTCAAAGCCTCCATTCTCTGACATCTGCTTATAGGAGCAGACCCCATTGTATTGTGCTTCACTCGGCTGTGCTTTGCAGATACTGCATTTTCACAAATTGAAGGTTTGTGGCAACCATGCATCCAGCAAGTCCATTAGCAACAATGTTTCCAACAGATTTACTCACGTACATCTCTGTGTCACGTTTTGGTAATTCTCTCACTATTTCAAATGTTTTCGCTATTATTATATATATTTGCTATGTTGGTCTGTGATCAGTGATATTCGATGTTACTATTGTAATTATTTCCAGGCTCCACAGCCACAACCACACCATGTAAGAGAACAAATTGTCCTGATACATATTGTGTACGTTCTGACTGTTCTACTGACTGGCTATTCCCCTATCTTTTTCCCTGTGACACAATAATACTGAAATTAGGCCAATTAACAACTCTATGATGGTCTCTGAATATTTACCTGAGAGGAAGAGTTGCATGTCTCTTGCTTTAAATCGAAAGCTAAAATGATTAAGCTTAGTGAGGAAAGCATGTCTAAAGGCTGAAAGCTAGGCCTCTTGCACCAGTTGGCCAAGTTATAAATGCTAAGGAAAAGTTCTTGAAGGAAATTTAAAGTGCTACTCCAGTGAACACATGAATTGAAAAACAGCCTTACTGCTGATATGCAGAGAGCTTTAGTGGTCTAGGTAGACCAAACCAGCCACAGTATCCCCTTAAGCCAAAACGGAATCCAGAGCAAGGCCCTAACTCTCCTCAATTTTATGAAGGCTGATAGAGGTGAGAAAGCTGTAGAAGAAAAGTTGCAAGGCAGCAGAGGTTGCAGTCATGAGGTTTAAGGAAAGAAGCTGTCTCTATAACAACAAAATGCAAGGTAAAGTACCACGTGCTTATGTGAAAGTTGCAGTAAGTTATCCAGAAGATCTAGCTAATTAATGAAGATGGCTACACTAAACATTAGATGTCCATATAGATGAACATCTTATACTAGAAGAAAATGCCATCTAGGACTTTTCATACCTAGACAGAAGTCAATGCCTGGCTTCAAACCTTCATAGGACAGGCTAACTCTTGTTAGTGCTAATGCAGTTGATAACTTTAAGTTGAAACCAGTGACCATTTATCATTCTGAAAATCCTAGCCCCCTTAAGAATCATGGTAAATCTCCTCTGTGCTCTATAATTTTTTTAACATATATTTATTTTTGAGAGAGAGAGAGACAGATCATGAGCAGGGAGGGGCAGAGAGAAAGGGACACACAGAATTGGAAGCAGGCTCCAGGCTCTGAGCTGCCAGCACAGAGCCTGACGCAGGGCTTGAACCCACGAACTGTGAGATCATGACCTGGTCTGAAGTCGGACACTCAACCGACTGAATCACCCAGGCACCCCAGTCTGTGCTCTATAAATGACGCAACAATGCCTGGATGACAGTACATCTATTTACAATATGCTTTGCTGAATACTTTAAGCCCACTGTTGAAAACTACTGTTCAGAAGAAAAGATTCCTTTCAAAATGTTACTGTTCATTGACAATGAACCTAGTCATCCAAGAGCTCTGATAGAGGTGTACCACATGATCAATGTTGTTTTCATCAGGTCTGCTAACACAACATCCATTCGGTAGCCCATGAATCAAGGATCCATTTCAACTTTTAAGTCTTATTATTTAAGAAATACATTTCTTAAGTCTATAGCTGCCATAAATAGTGATTCTTCTGCTGGATCTGGGCAAAGTCAACCCTTCTAGAAGGGATTCACCATTATAGATGCCATTAAGATTCATGGAAAAAAGATCAAAATATCAACATTAGCAGCAGTTTGGAAGAAGTTGATTCCAGCCCTCCTGGATGACTTTGAGGGGTTCAAGACTTCAGTGAAGGAAGTAACTGCAGATATGGTGGAAAGAGCAAGAGAATTAGAAGTGGAGCCTGAACATGCAACTAAATGGTGGCAATCTCATGATCAAAGTTTCATGGGTGAGGAGTTGCTTCTTATGGATGAGCAAAGAAAGTTATTTCTTGAGATACTCTTGCTGCAGATGCTGTGAAGACTGTTGAAATGAAAATAGAGGATTTAGAATATTACATACACTTAGTTGAGAAAGCAGTGGTAGAGTTTCAGAAGACTGAATCCAACTTGGAAAGAAGTTTTACTGTGGGTAAAATGCTATCAAAGAGCCTCACATGCTAGACTAAAAATGTTTCTGAAAGGAAGAGTCAATTAACATAGCAAATTTAATTATTCTCTTATTTTAAGAAACTGTCACAGCTACCCCAACCTTCAGCAAACACTGCCCTCATCAGTCAGCAGTGACAGAAGTGAGGGAGGAAAGACCCTTCCCTATAAAAAGAGTATGACTTTCTGAAGCCTCCAATGATGGTTAGCATTTTTTAATAATAAAGTATTATTTACTTAAGGTATATGTATATCGTTTTTTGGGGACATGATGCTACTGCATATTTAACAGACTATAATATACTGTAAACATAATTTCTGTATGCACTGGCAAACCAAAAAATTCATTTGACTCACCTTATTGCAATATTCGCTTTATTGCAGTGGTCTGAAACTAAACCTGAAATATTCTGGAGATATGCCTGGAATTTTCCTTCCCATAACTCTTAGGCACTTCATGAGTTACAGTTGTCTTTACACCCAGAAGACCCAACAGAAGAAAGCATGATGCTGTATTGTGTTTTGGACTGGTGTGGGACTAACAATTGTTATGAAGTTTCAATTAGCCATGCCAATAATAAGCATGACATTTTTGGTTTCCTGAATCTATGACTATAGGAAACATTCACTAAACAAATGCTTCTTGAGCACCTGTTGTGCAGGAATGAGTGTTAAAAAAGATTGTAATGAACATTTATCAGCCACTTACTATGTGCCAGGCACTGTGTTAAGTGCATTCCATACATAATCTTTTCATTTTTCACAACACTATGAGACAGGAAATATAATCCTCTTTTCTCATATGGGAAAATTTTGGCTTAAAAACATTAATAGCCTAAAGTCAAACAGTTGGTAATGGGATAGGAAGAGATTTCAAACTATATCTAAATGACACAAAATCTATGTTAATAACTCAAAATCCACAACCCTTCCTTTAAACTTGCAAAATCTTTAGCTCACTGTATCTCTGACCAATTAATTTTCCAGGAGTTAAATTTTCCATCTGACCTGGTCCACTGTCACAGGCTATAATTTATTTTTAAAAATATTTTTCTGTATTTTCACTTTAATTTTATACTTCACCTGCCCAATGTAGTAGAAAGGACATAGAGATACGACTTTTTTAAAAGACTGACAGATTTCTGTATTCTTAAAACTGTATTCTTAAGACCCAGGATTTTAAAATCCTGCAATACCAGTAGTCTGAAATCAACAGGAAACTTTTATCTGCATCTATGCTTCACCAGAAATATTCTGGACTTTTTTCAACTTTGAATATTCAAGTAAAACTTCCACCAGGCAATACCGGGAAAGCAGGGAACTGTAGATTAGCTAGATCTCTCTCTCAGCGGGAAATGCACATGTGTACACAGGAAGATAGGCTGTGTGTGCATGCATACATACACACACATGTACACACACTCTGCACTCTGGTTCTCATTCCCTCATTCAGCTTTCTCTACAACAAGATCCTCTCCCACCTACTTCTTTAATCCAGGGAAAGCTTTCTAAGTGACCTCTACACAGTAGAATACTGCAAAGGTTAAATAATAGATTCAAATACTCCCCATTATCTCCACATATCCAGTAGTCAGAGACACTGTGAGCCTCTTTTTCCTTCTCAAACACCCTTTACACAATCATTTGTAAGCATTATCCACAGTATTTCCCATCAGGTAGAGACTTAGCTCCTGAAATTGATCAGCAGACAAGTCAATTCTTAGAGCTGTGGTTATTAACTGTGTCTCTCCTTTAGTTCAAATTATAGGTGGATAATATTTCCAAAGTGGGAGAAGATTCTGTCCAACCTCCTTATTTCACAGATGAAGAAACTATGGCTCATTATAGCTGAGAGAGGTAAAATGCTAGGAATAGTCAAGATCAGACAACGAAGCTGCTGGAATTAGAATCCAGTACTGTCAGCAGAGCTAATATGTTCAGCAGTCAGTCCACTCTTCCACACACAGTGTAGTGCCTGTGGCATACCACCCACAGTGACTGAATGCCATCTTTACTATTAATACATAGGTCTGTACCCTGACTCTTATACATTAGCTCTTTTATCAGACAACCAACTGGCAGCTACTTGAGCAAATGAATTCTGTGTCTCATTTTGTAAAATGATTTTATCCTTCCTCTATTATTCTATGATGGATATTCTTTCACATTCATATTACTCTGGCATGATACACTCATGCTGTTTTATGAAAAAAAACCCATGCTTTAGAATAGACTATTATTATACAATCTAGATATAACCAGTGTCACCTCATATAATGAATGAGTTAATAAAGTGCACAAAATGATTGCTTCTCTTCCCCATTTTCTGTATTTCAGAGTTGAGGCTGCTACAAATACATATAATACAATAATTATTATTGTGTTCTATTGTCAAAATATATTGAAGGCTTAACAACCACTGATGAGCAAATCTCAAGGGGTTGAAGTTGCAAACTCTTTAGACAAAAAAAAAAAAAAATCACCAGACTTCTCATAAAATCCTTAGGGTTCCTTGGTCTCCACGGAAAGAAAACTTCTGTAATAACATTTTTCTTTCTATTTCTGGCATATATGATTAAGATCATTGACTAGGCTGGGTTGTTAGCTTAAATTCAATTTTCTCCAAACCCTCGTTGTGAAATTTGTGCTTCAGTCAACAATTGCAACACTGTTTTGTGGTCTTTAAACTTTCAGGAGGATACTATTTTTTTGACACACAGACTAGTATTCTTCTGGCTTATATCCTAGCTTTACAGGGCATGTGTTTCACATCTGGGACAAAATTTTTCCTTCCGTCTTTTAATATTGTCTTTTTAAAATCCAGTGATGGATAATTTACATAATTTTTCACAGACCACTAATCCACACTTAAGTATAAACATTTTCTCAACTAATTAGCATATACATAGCAGCAATAGGAAATTACCTTCTTTGAAAAGTGTTGAATCCAGGTAAGCCTGGACTTACCTACTTCGTGGGTCAAATATCAAATAGTACTGTTGCTATTTATGCCTAATGTTGTAAAAATGCAACATCAGACTACATTCTTACTAACAAAATCACAAAATATCATAAACTGGATATGTTGACCAACTATTTTCTCTTGTCTTTAGCAGTCTTTCTAGGTCCTTCTCCTTAGGCTCTCTTCTGTGAATCTTTCCAGTACTTAACAAATATTTATGGTCCAGACACTATGGCAGCACTTGAAATCAAGGGTAATAAGTTAAAGAACATCTCCCCACTTCTGTCATTTTTCAATAATTCATTTCTCAGTGTCATTTCTCTCTCCTATATACATGCTCTCTCTCACTCTCTCACTCTCTCTCCCCTACACACAAACACACACACACATTCTCTCAAACTCAGCTGCAAGTCTATTCTCTCTAAAAAGCTAATTTTGATAACTGCTCCCAGGGAACTCAGCCACACACCCTAGGAATTCAGCAAATTCCCTGCTGTCTAAATCCGAAGAGATACTTTGTGGTCTGGCTATAATTTCTGGTTCACACCCTGACTGAGAAGTCTCACTGAAACACACAGGCCTTCGATTCTTGCCTTGCCAAGCCATCTAGATGAACTCACCCTCCAGTACTACTTTCAGCATCCCTCAAAGGGATTACATGGAAAATTATGTGCTGTTCCACTGTACCCTCCATGGGAGGACATTTTGGGGTAGTCAAGCCTGACTTTTGCCTACACAAACAAAATTCTGACTCTTCTACTGTTCTCCTGTGCCTGTAGGTCTTTCCAGAATTCTAAACAAGACCTCTTCCCTTTAGATTTTTCTCTCAGCCCTGCTGAGGTTCCTGCTTTGCTGTGATCTTCCCATCCCCTCTGATGAAGTCCCAGATTTGAAGGACCTAATAAGCATGTTCCAGCTCCAGTCCCACCAAGTCTCTCCCTTACTCAAGGCTCTAACTCTCTGTCTTAGGAACTCTCTGTTCTCATAGGCAGTGGGGACTCCTATTACATCATATCTTGAGTTGAAGCCACCCAAGGCTTAAAATAAATCCTCTGCTCAGACCTGCTTCAGTCTGGACTCATTACTCTCTAGACCTGTTCAGCTGGGATTTCACTTCATGATTCTCCTGTATTGGATTTCCCTGTTTTCTAAATCCTGTGACTTTGGTTTTTTTTTTAATTTTTCTATCACTGAGCTGAAACAGCTTTTAGCATATTTCTTAGAGAATTTGTTTCTGAGAATTTGCAGGCCTGAAAATGTCTTTATTCCAATATTCACATCTGATTGTTAGTTTATTTCTTTTTATATAGGATAAAAATTGTTTCCCTTCTCTAAATCAAAAGACTTTTCTCCATTACCTTTGAGCTTAAAGTGTTGCTAACGAGGAATCAAATACTATTTTCCCTAATCCTTTCTTTATGTCTCTTGTTGCTTCTCTGTGTGAGCTTCTAGGTTCCTTTCTTTATCTCTGGGTGTGGCAGTGGCTCTAGTGTCTCCTTAATTAAATTAGGTCTTCTGTTCCTCATTGAGTAGTAGGAATCCAAATATTCAACTAGACACAGGGCAGTCCAAACTAAAGACTGTAATTGCCAGGCTTCCAGTATAGGTGGGATGATCCTGTGACCAACTTTGGGCCAACTAGATGTGAGTAGAAATTATATATGGCTTCTGGAGAGGGCTCTGAAAAAAGAAGAGAAGAAATGGCCTCACTTCCCCTTTCTTTTCTTCCTGCTGGCTGTGACACAGATGTGATGGTGAGGGCTAAAGCAGCCATCAAACCAAGAAAGGAAGCCACATTTTAAGGACGGCAGAGCAAAAGGTAAAAGAAGCTTGGGTGCTCAGTACCATGAAGCTGCTTGTGTTTACACTAATGTATGAGAGACAAATAGATTTCTATCTTATTTTAGCAACTGTTGTTTTAGCCTCTGCAGTAGAACAAAAACTGCATCCTAAGTAATAGTTTTGTCTTCATAAATTTATTCATGGTCATTGTTATAGGCACTTGATAGACCATTTCAACATGGAGACATTTCTTGAACAACAGTGAAATCTATCTTTGTATATACATATATATATGTATAATTTTCTCCCCCATATTTTCTGTTTCTCTCTCTGGAACTGGTTGTTGGATCTACTTAATTGGTCTTACAATTTTCTTAGTTATTCACCCCCTCCATTTTTCATCTTTATCTTTTTGTTCTAATTACAGAGTGATGTACTCAACTTTATCTTTACAGATGATTGAATTTTTATTTTAAATGTTACATATCTAAAGTTTCTTTCCTTTTTTATTGTTTTATTTTTAGAATCCTGTTTTGCTTGATAGATAGAATATCTTTGGTTGTTTTTCTGAGACTATTATGACAGTCTCATTTGAAGTGTTTTCGGTTTCTTTATTGTTCTGCTTCCTAAACGTTCCATTTTATATATTATTTTGTTTTTTCTTTCACATCAGACTTTCCTCCAATAGCTGTTGACTTTATCTGTACATTTTTTAAATGCTTATTTATTTGGGGGGAAGAGGAAAAAAGAGGGGGAGGGGCAAAGAGAGAGGAAGAGAGAAGCAGAGCCCAAAGCAGGGCTCAATACCACCAACTGGGAGTATGACCTGAGCCGAAACCAAAAGTTGGATGATTGACCACCTGAGCCACCCAGGTGCCCCCATTTTTATATGTTTAAGAGTAAGAAATTTAAAACACTCATGGGAAAGTTCTATGTGTTAAGGCAGGTCTTGTTAAGTGTTGAACCTTGAGTGACAATCTAAATTTTCTTCATGGGAGAGCCCACCAATGTCAGGATTTAAAGATTATCATTTATTCTTTTATGGCCATTCTGCTTAGTCAGATAAAATCTCTCCAGATTTTTACCTGGAGATGGCAAGTAAGAGGGGGTGTGTCCTCTGACTCTGTGCATTCTAGAAGATGAAAGAAGGAGAAAGAGATTGAGAGAGAGCATTAGAACATGTTCACAAGCTAGCTGCTCTATTTAAAAAATGTTTATTTATTTACTTTGAGAGAGAGAGAAAGAGGGGTTGGGGGAGGGAGAGAGAGAGAGAGAGAGAGGGAGGGAGAGAGAGAATCCCAAGCAGATTCTGTACTGTCAGCGCAGAGAATGATGTGGGGCTTGATCTCACGAACCATGAGATCATAACCTGAGCTAAAATCAAGAGTCTGATGCTTACTGAGCCATCCAGGCACCCCTACTCAACCTTTTAATATGCAGATGTCAATCCTCATCTTATTTTCATCACCCTACCCCCAACTGGATGTGGAGTACCTGAAATCAACACATTCTGGTCCAGTTTTGAAAGAGGTTGAAACTCTAGTCATTAGTAGAAATTCTGGATAGGCCTAGAGGTGGGGATGGGGGCATGGAGAGTCAGAATCAAGGTCAGTGGGTGGGACTATGTTGGGAAGGTGACCCAGGGAGCCTAATTGTTGCAAATGAAGACCCTCTGTTTTCATTGCCATGACTCTTTCATGTCTCTTCTCCTTTCTGGAATTCTGAAGAACCCTCTGCTACACCTGGCCTAAATCAGACTCAGTCTCCTCAATCCTCTATCTCCTCAAAATTCAATGTCTATTATTGCCTTTTCTTCCACATTTTTTTCCATGCACTTGTGTGCCTTTCTCCTCCTCCTCTTCCTCCTCCCCCTCCGATCTTCTTGGTCTCCCAAAGGACAGATCTTGTCTTTGTTGCATGTCATTAAAGGAAATTCACATTCTCTGGTAATTAGCCTAGAAGATGACATCTTGGGTTTAACAGTTACACAGTATTGGAAAGCCACCAACACTTAATTTCTGTTAGTGTTCAAATTCTACAAATTTTTTACCATATGCTGCTGAAAGCTTCTACCTCATTTTACCCACTGCCATAATTCAGAAAAATCTGCCTTTGGGACTTTTCTGAGATGTTTTGTTTTGTTTTAAATCTCCTTTCAGGCAACATGCTCTTTGTTTCCATACCTATCATTCTTCTCTTAATTATTCAATTATGTTCACCTTAATTGTACATACCCTGAACCCCATTCCAGGTCACACACTCAGCTGATTTTCATCAGAATATGGGGCTATGCTACTACATTTGCCTGTTCTGACCCTTTCTGTTCCAGATATCATGACTTTTCTCTGCTCATCTCCTCTAACCTTCCTCCCTCAAATTGGCTTCTGACTCCCTTGGAGTTCAGTCAGCTTTTCATTCCAGTTGGATAAATGTCAGTATTATTACTCAGATACTTGGTTGAAAACTTCACTCCTGAGAAAGAGATTTTTTTCCCTCTTAACATTGTGACAGGAAATAGCACACTAAGCCGGTCCAAGGCAGGAACGACATAAGAACTAGGCCTAGTGCCACAATCGCTCTGTCACTTCTGATGAAGCTCACCCTTCCACAATTTAGGCACTTTTGTAGCAGAGACAGATTCCAGAGTCTACCCCAGACCCAAAAATCATTTATGGTCTACTCAGCTTGCCCTGATGAATGTCAATGCCCCAGTCTTCAATTCTTCCTTAAAATAGGTCTAGATGACAAAAATGCACTACTGCATGCCTGCAAACCCCAGGCATGTAAGATTCCAAATATGTAAGTCAAATATGACAGGTTCTCCAGGTTGGCCAATGAGACTAAAGAGGTGAAAACAGCACACAAAGGGATTAAGCACAAGGGGGGGACAGGTTTTTTATTTTAGCTCATTAAAGTCCCACGCCGCTATCCTGTTACCAAATTATGAAAAGGTTATCAGACGTAGCAGGGTGCATTTTAAAGCTCCCACACTCTGGATTCAGATGTGTCTGAATTTGTTTCCCAATTCTGTCTCTGAAGAATTGTGTGACATCGAACAAGATATTTAAGTTCTCTAAATAGCCATCTCTTCTTCATCTGCAAATCCTAGTAGCCACAGCTTTGTGGAAGCTGATTTTGATAAGTCACTGAAAAAAATATGCATTAATGACAAAATATGTAAAGCGGATCGCCTAATGCAATGTTAAGTACCCAATATGTATTTGTGACATTAACATCATAAACATAAACAGCATCAGTCTCTTTCAATTTTTGGAGGTTGCCAAAAATTGTTCTAAGTGTCAGTGGAGACAAAACAAAATAAAATCATCTAAGTTAGGCCCTTGTAAGAATACGGTATGCTGACACTGACCTATAACCTTACTTGTACCACTACAACCATTTTTATCTTTAAAATGTTGCATAATAATGATGAAGTCAAATATTTTTTATTTTAAAAAGAAAGAAATATAGCAGCTTTCATAGGAGTTAGAGACTACTAATTCTGTCACATGCCAAAACTAAATTTCTCATCCCTCATACCCCTCACATGAACCCCTGGCAATGGTAAAGATATACAGATCAAAACTTGACAATATCTTAATTTCTGAGATAAATGTTAATCAGTACATCCTCATTCCAGTTTGGTTCTCATCCCTCACTGACTATCCTGTATTCTATTTAATGTGTCAACTATTTAATTAGGAAGGATTTCTGATGCTCTGGGTATTTATGTATAATATACTATATATATATGTATAGCATACTATACATATACCATATAATATGTTACATACAATATACATAGCATATGTTATTGTATATATATTCTATGTATATATACATTATCGTATATATACATAGATATGCATTATATATAAAATACATATGCTATATATAGTATATAATATAGAAAATTATATATATACATGTGTATATGCATGTATATATGCATTATAATATGTGCATATATATACATACATTACTGTATATATAGTATACTATATATATGTTTACACAATAACATATAGTGTATTTGGAAAATCTGGAGAGATTTTCTCTGACAAAGCAGAATGGCTGTAAAAGAATAGATGATACACAATAATATATAGTATATACATATATAGTATATATACACATACATTATTATATGTATATATGTATATACATACAATAAACTGTATACTATATATAGTATAAATATACATAATGCAATAATACAATATATAATATATACTATATATACTATATATAAAATACAAAAGTAATAATACTATATATGTATAATATTATATACAGTATACTATATACTATATAATATAATATATATTTCTATAATAAAAATTTCATATTAGTAAACATACAATTCAAGTATCAGTTTCAGAAAATTTAATGAGTCTGGCTAATCTGTTTTTCAGTCTTCTTTAGGACTGAAGAAGTGGTCTTACCATGGGTATAAAGACATCCTGACATACTTGTTAAAAATGTTTTCCAGCCTGATCCCAGAAATTTTGATTTACTATACCGAGGACTGGGCCAGGAAGGGGCTTTTTAATAGATGTCAGAGGTGATCCCCATGAGGATAAGTCTCAAAGCACACCTGAAACACAGGACTAAGGGAACAATTGAGGCTACTGTGTTTCCATTTCATATTAAATTCTCATAACATTACAAAAATGATTGCAGATTCTTTAAAATCTCACATATTCTCCTTATATACATCTATTACACAGTTGGGAAACTCACGGCCTTACACATACATGTTCAAATATGCCCTTCTATTTTTTCCCATTTTAACACCACAACTGCTCAATCTATTCTCCAATATTCTAGAAAACAGATATTAAAAAAATAAAACTCATAAAAACACTGAAGTTAGAGACTAGAAAATCAAGACATGTTTTGCTTTGTTTTGTGTTTTATACAAGGTTTTTTTTTAAGGATATACTTTGGAGTTATTTGAATACTAAGGTCTCAGACACATGTATATTCACTTAATACTACTTGCTATAGAGTCTGTTGGGACAGACATAATTAAAGTTAGAGTGGCAAGGCCACAACCAATTAAATATCAATCAGAAAGGAAAATAAAGCAGCACTGAAATTAGAATGTAAATTCAATGTAAATATATTCATTCATTCTTTTTATTAGCTTGTATTTATTAAGCACCCACTATATGCCAAGAGATCATGTTTCAATTTATTTTAAAAAGACATCTATTGTATAAAGCAAAATATATCCACATGGGATGACAGAGTGACATTTACAGGCTCTTTGGGGTATATTTTAAATGTATGTCTGATCTTCAAGAGCAGGTCTTTGAACACACAAAAAAAGCAATGGTGCTGAATTAAAATAATCACAAAAATTATCACTAAAACCTTCACAAAGTCTGCCCATCAATTTTTCCCAACCTTCCATATTCTTACTTTTGACTTCCAAAGCATGTAATCCATAGCATTAGCCCATGTTACTTATTTTGAAACGGACTAAATTCAGTTTTCTAATAAGTCTATTTAAAAGGACAGGCTATATGTCCATGACAGTTTTCAATATTCCTCACCAACACTCAAACAAACAGGAGTCATATTTAAAACAAAATTAACAGTGTTTTTTAAAATACTGCTGAGATACGTGGGGAGGAAGAGTTTTTCAAATCATATTGCTTAATGGCTATATACACTGAATATCACTGTAGTATGACCTTGGACAAGTTCTAGAACTACTCTGAACTATGCCTTCACGTGTTAAACAGGAAAACTAACATCTCACCGCAGGACTGACTGGTGTGTAAGAATGTACAGAGGTGATGTAGGTAAAACAGCAAGTATGGAATCTGGCAAGAGTCAGTGATCAATAACTAGAAGTTGGATGACAAGATAATGATGATGCTACTGCTGAGTTGGTCTCTAATTGTTTCCTGTGTGTGTTTTATCTCTTCTACTAGACTGTAAATTATTTGAGACGGGGATGGTGTCACGCTTTTTTATCTCCAGCAATCTTGTACAGTATTAAGTAAATAATATCTACTATATGGATATTCATTGAACTGAATTTGTATCAACTGACAGGAGTGTAACTGTTTTTCTCTTACCAAAAGTGTGAGCCATATCTTACCTAAGAACTCAACTTGAAGCATCTTGAGCTTTGGAGCAAATATCTCCTGAAGAAAGCTAAGGACTACAATGATGGTAATAATAGCAAATTGCATTTTGGTGCTTTCTACAAGCCAAATGCTGTTAAAAGCACTCTGCATGTATTAACCCATGGAATCCTTTCAACAATCATACAACGAAAATGCCTTTATGATACCATATTAATGAATGAGGAACTGGGAAGGAGAGAGATTAGGTGACTTCCCAAGGTGACACAGCTAGCAGTGACAGAAGCAGTGTATGAAATCCATCGTGTTGGGGGCAAACTGCTATTCTGTTCTTCAGCTATGGTCGGTTAAAAAAGGCGGGGGAGAATTTTTGGTCTGAGGTACAAGAAAAAAACAGATTTAAATAGAATAAAATGGATTGTTGACCCTTACTTTCATCCACTTCCTTTCTAAATCTCAGGATAGTGAAATGATTGTGGGAGTGTTCACTTCCTCCCTGAGAAACAAGTTTATGCAACAAAGCATCTTGATTAATAATCATCACACAGTTTAGGCAAAGAACCACATATATATCACTATGGAAGAAAGCATTTTGTTGCATTTGGAACCACTTGAAAATTAGTGACGCCAAATTTAACAGCCAGCTCCAAACTCCATGAGCTTGGTGTTCCCTTGTCTCTAGCAACATCCATGTTCTAGACTTCCATAGAGTTTGGGAGCAGGAGCTCTTAGTTTATTACTAGTTGTTATTGTTTCAACTACCTTTCCCTGAAGTTTGTACAGAAACAAGACCAGAATTTCTCTCAAATATCAATGTATATTTCCAACATTGCAAAACATTCAAAGGATTTAGAAAGAGAATGCTAACTATTTACTTAATGGTCATTTTAAGATCAGCTTTAGCAAGAGCTCAGGAAACTTGTTCTATGAAGGGTCAGATACTAAATAGTTTAGGCTTTGTTGGCCAGACAGTCTTTGTTACAGCTATGCAAGTCAGCCTTTTTTTTTTTTTAATGTTTTATTTATTTTTGATACAGAGAGAGACATAGCATGAGAGGGGGAGGAGCAGAGAGGGGAGACACAGAACTGGAAGCAGGCTCCAGGCTCTGAGCTAGCTGTCAGCACAGAGCCTGACATGGGGCTCGAACCCACGAATGTGAGATCTGACCTGAGCCGAAGCCGGAGGCTTAACCGACTGAGCCACCCAGGTGCCCCCTGCAAGTCAGCTTTTAAAGGGTGAGAGCTGCCATAGACAATACACAAGTGAATAGGTGTGGCTGAGTTCCAATAAAACTTTATTTAAAAACTTAGGCAGCAGATGGGATTTGGATCCAGGCTCTGGTTTCCTAATCCCAGGTTTACCGTAGACCACAATTTTATAAGCCAAGGTGTTTTTCTTACCGTTGCAATTTGCCTACCACTTTATCCCAGGACAAATTATCTTATCTAATTCTCCTAGCAACCCTGAGAGAGAGAAAACAAAAAAAAGGCTGGGAGTGGGGCTCGGGCAGGTCAATTGGACAAGAGATTAACATGTACTAAGTCATGGAGAAGTTAGCAAAAAATCAAACCCAAGTGGTTTGTTTACGAGCTTTCATTCTACACCTCACTCTGCCGGATACACAAGGCCAGAGCTCTCCTGGTAATTAAAAAAAAAAGATTCAAATATTTTTCATTTAAATGGGTTGTAACCAAAGATAACTGGTTTCAGAAACAGTACCTTTGAGAGAATGGGATGCTGAAATATTGACCAAAATACTTAGAATATAGAGCACTGAGCTGGCCTTTGACATGGTGTCCTAAGAATAGAAAAGAAGATGGGAGAATGCATGCCAGTCTGATACTTCAAAACAATAAGGATATAATTAATTGTTAGCCTGGGTGCAAAGTGCTGTTCCATCAGTTTTATACTTAATCTGTGACTCAGTATTATGAAATTAATTCCTAACCAGTAGGTTTATACGATATTTTTCTTGTGACATTCTGACTTCATATATTGTTCATCTCAGAGATATGAGGTATGTTTTACTTGTTTATTGTAGTAAAGTATGCTTAATCATTATACAGTTGAGATAGATATTAAGTTTAATTTATTGATAGACTTTGTTATTTAGTCAATGATGACCACAAAACTATGCTTTTTTTCTCCTTATATAGTTGTGCAAATAAAAATTATAATTGTGACAGAATCATTTTTTTTAGTGTTTATTTTTGAGAGAGTGAGAGACAGAGTGAGGTGAGGAGGGGCAGAGAAAGAGGGAGACACAGAATCCGAAGCAGGCTCCAGGCTCTTAGCTGTCAGCACAGAGCCCGACGTGGGGCTCAAACCCACAGACTGCAAGATCATGACCTGGGACAAAGTCACGTGCTTAACTAACGAGCCACCCAAGCGCCCCAACGGAATCTTTTTTTTAAAACAGCACAGAACTGGGGCACCTATTGTCAGCACCAGAGTCTGCTTCAGATCCTCTGTCTCCCTCTCTGTCTGCCCCTCTCCTGTTCACGTGCTCTCTCTCTCCCTCAAAAATAAATAAACACACACACAAAAAAACCAGGGGTGCTTGGGTGGCTCTTTCAGTGAAACGTCAGACTTTGGCTCAGATCATGATCTCACAGTCCACAGGTGTGAGCCCCACATCAGGCTCTGAGCCTGGAGCCTGTTTCGGATTCTATGTCTCTGTCTGTCTCTGCCCCTCCCTCCCTCATGCTCTGCTGCTCTCTCTCTCAAAAATAAGTATGCATAAAAATTTTTTAAAAACAACAACACAGAACCTAACCATTTTCTCCTTCTCTCTCAACTAATTTTTGTTATTCCATACTTGTTGATCTCTATTGAGAATACCCAGGTTGGTCACCTTTGAAAGATATCTGCTTTGAAAATCTAAACTTGCAACTTTTTTTCTTAAATCATGGGTGGGATGCAACAATATCCTGGAAACTTCACCTTGATACCTGTCTATGGAAAGGATACTAGCCCCTGGGGGTAGAGTTTAGTTTTATTTTATTTGGTTTTTATCTAAAAATTTTGTAAAGGGAAATTTTGCAGTTTCATATCCAATAGTAATTAGAAACCATGGGTTGAGCTTTCTAGTTGGAACATTATACAACACTTCCAGAATGGTGAATTAACCACACTTTTATTATTGTTCAAAAAAACTATTAGAAAATGTTCTATCAACTTGATGAAAAGGGAAATGCATAATAGGTCATTAAGCAGAAAAAGGAATAAAAGGAAATGGGTTGTTTTTAATTAACACAGTGGTGCTATGCAGAGTGGTCGCCATTAGAAAGGATGGAAATGGTGTCATACTTGGGGTGAGAGCTTGATAATTTGGACCCAAATTAGCATAGGGACAAGATGGAGAGGAGGCAGATACTGTTCTTATGTGGGCAGAAATCCTATATCCCAGCAAGTTGCTGATGCTGTGCATTAGACTTCAATAGTCCTAAATTGAACCGCTGGTGATAATTGCACTTTAGAAGGTAACTCTTAACTATTCAAAATTTAAAAAATAACTCCAAGTGTAGAGTACTCCAAAATAATGGAATCAATAGGGTGTGTGTGTGTTTGCATATAAAATACACACAGAAATTATATATTGGCTCACTTGATTACAGATGCTGATAAGTCTAAAGTCTACTGTGTGGGCCAGTAGGCTGGAGACCCAGGAAAGTGGTGCAGTTCCAGTCCAAAAGCAGACAGGCACAGACGCAGGAAAGCCAATGTTTCAGGTCCAGTCTCTAGGCAGTCTGCTGGAGAATTTTCTTTTGCTCAGGAAGGCCAGTATCTTGTTCTATTTAGAGTTTTAACTGATTGAATGACTGCCAGCCATATTATAGAGGGCAATCTACTTTCCCCAAAGTTCACTGATTCAAATATTAATATGATCCAAAAACACCCTCCAAGATGACACATAAAATTAACTATCACATCAAGAATACCAAATTTGAGGGCAGGAATGTAGTAGATATAGAATTAGTTGCAGGTCCCAGAGATAAAGCTTACTTGCTGTCTGACCTTAGGCAAAGCACCCACTCTTTCTAAAACCCAGTTTCTTCATTAGTGACTCCTTCAGAGAAGGGCTGGGAAAATTCAATGAGAAGATAAAGATGATGCACTCAAACAGTTCCTTGCTACCATTAGGGCTTTTTAAATTTAATTTAAAATTATTAATTTTTTTAAATTTTATTAATTTTTTGAGAGACAAAAGAGACAGTGTGATCAGGGGAGGGGCAAAGAGAGAGGGAGACAGAGAATCTGAAGCAGGTTCCAGGCTCTGAGCTGTCAGCACAGAGCCCAATGAGGGGCTCAAACCCACAAACCATAAGATCATGACCTGAGCCAAAGTCGGACACCCAACCAACTACACCCCCCAGGTGCCCCAAAATTATTATTATTAGAATTACTGAAGGAATCCTGATTGACAGAAGTACCTAAAGCATATTCAGTACTGAGATTGACAGATTAGCTTTAGATTTAGATACACTGCTTATGCCTTGGAGGGAGAGGCAACATGGGACTAGGAAAAAGTAATAATTTACATTTCTAGATAAATGTAATATGAATTTGCATATCAAGACACAGTATAGCCCATGTAGGTCACTGCATTCACCTAAATGCCATCATAACAAACTTGAAGTCAAGAGGCTGGCAGACAGAAGGCCTATGAGGATAGAAGGTTACTGCATGAGGACAATGTTCAAAGCCTTCGGTCCAGAAAGGTGAAGGTCTTGGTGGGAAATTCAATCAAAGTTTACAAAATCAGGAAAAATATAAAGACAAATGAGTCCATATCTATATGCTATGCAAGGATGATTTAAAGATAATTCATTATGTAAACACTCATTATGTAAACATTCAATACATCAGTAAATCTTGTTCGGCCATCGCCTTTACAGTATTCTCAGCACCCAACCACTTTTTCACCACCTCCACAGTTAACATTCTTATCTCAGTCTTGGTCATCTCTCACCTGGGTTATTTCAGTAGTTTAGTTCATCTTTCTACCAATCCTGCCTCCTTACAGAGTTTTCTCAACATGGCAAGTGAATTGTGTAAAACAAGTCTTTTCTTTTCTTAAAACCTTCAACTGAGTTCCCAGCACAAAGCAAAACTCAAAGTCCTTTAAATGGCCAACACGATGCTGCATATAGTCAGGCCCCCAGTTACCTCCCACTTCTTTCCACTACATGCAGCCTCCTTGCTTTGCCTTGAAAATACCAGGCCTGCTCCATCACCAGGACCTTGGCATTTCCTCTTCCCTCAACTTAGAAGGAATATTCTTCCCCTAGATGATACATGGCTTACTCCTCACCTTCTTTGGGGCTTTACTCAAATGCCACCTTTTCAATGAAGCCTTATCTGACCACACAACTTAGACCCATCAACTCTCTCTCCCCATACCTCAAATGCCACTTTCCCTGCTTGACTTCCATTTATTTTAATGTTTTTGTTAGCATGATCTTTCCTCTGGAATATAGGCCCAAGGAGAGAAGAGATTTTTATCTGGTATCCTCAGTGCCTGGTGCAATGCTCTTGATACAGAGCAGGTGCTTAATAAATATTTGTTAAATAAGTTAATGAATATCTTCTAGTAAAGGTATGGAGCTCTGGAAGAAAAAATATATACACCAACAACAACGGTGTTCATGAATTCTTGGATAATGAATCCTCAGAGGGTTTTACTTCGATGTCAAGATTTCTGTCATGCAAAGCCACCGTGGCCTCCCAGGAAATACTTCTTTGTGCCACTCTGAGATAGAAAATACAAAGCTGAATAGGCCGCGTCATCGATTCAGTACAGTAAGCTCTATGTTCTACTCTGACATCTAATATTATTGGCGTTATTCATAATACTGCTTCTGCCCCATTTTTATCTACATTTTGAAAGGTGGCATTTAAAAATGATGGGTCCCTTTATGTATGTTCTCCTCCCTCTCCAAAAAGTAATCAAGGGATAAGCACGCAATGGTATGAAAACACGCACCATGGTAAATGTTCAAATGGCAAGGGAGGTTTCAGATTTCTCGCATCACGCCTATTTTTTGCATAGGGAAAAAAGAAGGTTTCATAATCCAAATCCATTCCTTTTTGGATGCCTGTGGCCTGTGTAAATACTGCTTAGATAAATGACTCCTTGTCCAATGTATTTGTTCCCCCACAGTTGTTAACAGTCCTCACAGCAGTTGCTGCCTCAATCAGTCCTAGAAGCTCTCTCTCCACTTGCTGGAGTCCTCACACCCTACTGCTGTCTCCCATCCAGATGGCGTCATTACAGAGAGAAATTTTGCCAACAGGTGCCCCTTGTGCCTGGAAATGCCATCTGAAATCCAAGGAAGAGGTCATCTTCTGTGTGAGTTAGTGGTGTGTGTGGGTTTCATTGTATGCATGATTTGAGAAGCCTACACTCTGTTGACATATTTCTTAGCCATCATGGGCTTGCTTCTCACTCTTAGAAAACTACCCAAGTCACAGGAAATGTGATCTCATTGTCCTCACTCTTGTAGAGCTAGATGCCACTTGAAGAAAGAGAAACTCCTTCATAAGACCACACAACCAGGTGTCCCTACAGTAGAACTGAAATGGAAAGAAGTTACTACTGAAGCTCCTGAGTATTCATAAGCTGCTTTAACCAAGTACATTCCTTCACAGACATCTTCTAAACTGGCAAGCAAAACCTTCCATCTCAAAATTAATGTCTCCATTCTCTTTCTTGAGTTAGGTTTTGCATTAGTTCCAGAGAGTGGGGTTAGTTGGTCACACTCTAAATCCAACTCCTAATTCTGTAGCTGAAGGACACTGCCTCACCACCTGCAAAACAACTGTTTTGCCATGGGAAAAACAAGCGGACCCTCATCTCATTGATCTTCAGAGAAACTACTAAGGACAATGGTGGAATTTGGTCCTGACAAGACGTGATTTTAAGGCTTCGAATGATACAAAATTCTTTCTGTAGCATACATTAGCGATAATCAGGGAGCGTTGCTATGGTTCAGCAAGAAGTCGGTACTGAACTTCACAGAACTCTTTCAACCTTTCCTCCCTCACTGTGTAAATGTGAAAGGAACAATAAATCTTGTTGACAATTACTTCCACGTCTATTGGCAGGAAGTCAGCAGCAGTTTGAAGAGTATTGTGAACAATATGTGCAGTGGGGCCAACACCCATTAACTATCTCCCTAGTTTCTCCTGTGACTTATAGAACATGTTATTTTTCCCCAGTGAGCAATGCTTCCAAATGTTGAATTAGTAATATTAGCACCAAATACCACTAATTTGTCAGCTAAGCTGTGTTTTTCCATAGTGCTTGCAGTGGGGTCCGATTACCCCTTTGCAACACAGCTGAGCAAAGACGAAAACCTGAAGACATTTTATTTATATAATTTTGCCAGGTTTTTACAAAAACACATTAAAAGACAGTCACGGGGTGATTTTGGTACAGTTCAAAATATGCACCCAGACTACAAAGAGAATCCTGGTATTTCAACCTAAGCCTCTGACGTAGGTGAAATTTTGGCAAAACCATGGTGATTTTTTAATTTCATAAACTAAGTTTTAATTCAGGCAGTCATTTTCAAATGTAAAAGCTCCTCTGTTCATTCTGAAAGGAAAGAATGTCTTTTTCAAGTGGCCTCAGAGTTTTACGAAGAACTAGGGGCGGATAGCCGAACAGGGAAAGGAAGGAAAAAGGTATCTCACGAACCCCACAAGTGTCTCCATCTGCCACCACTGCCCAGCACAGGAGGCAGAGGCAGGATGCGTGTCCCCAGCTGCGGTGTCAGCTGCCCTGCAGAAAGGGTGGAATGTGGACTGGCTTGCTCATCGCTAAGAGCACAGATGCTGCCGAGGTTTCAAATTCAAAAGTGTTCTCAGACTCAACTTGGAGTCCTGCACGGTTCATCTAAAAAACTGTACTTTGAACTTCATTTAATGAAAATACCCATCTTAGCTGGGAAGTAGCTGTCTCCCACAGATCTTTGAAAGTGAAAGCAAAAAGGCATGCAGTTCCCTACACCCTCCCATGTATCAGTCCAGAGGGAGTAAGCCCCAGGGGGACAGTGTGGAGGGCCAGAAGAGGACCCAGCAATGCAGACTGTCCAGGGACTCCATGAGACCTCAAACACCTACAGTGTCATTCCCACATGGCTTGCCAGGGACAAGACAACAAGAAAACTCATTACCTTAGAGTAAACATTGCTTGGCTGAGTTTTTGTTTCCCAACACTAGTGACAAACACCTAAGTTAAGATGATTATGTAACTTACTGTCCCAATCAGGATATTTTTGCGAGTGTTAACAGGTGTTATTAAATATGCCAAAAGAATGGGCGTATGCCAATGCCACCAGGCGAAACCAGAAATTTGTGGTCTTCATACCCAAATAAATGCTTAGGTCTTTGGGGATGGGAAACGTACTGTAGGATGGTTGGGGATGGGAGGGAAGCTGAATTCTTTGCTCTTTGGCAGAGGACTGAAGAAAGTAATAGAGTGATCCAAATTTCTCCACACCCATAAACACTTAATCTCGCCCAGAGTTTAGTACATTATTGGGCTTGTGGTCACTATCCAGTATATATGTATTACGTCCCAATGTTTGTGGAGATTAAAATTTACCATCTTGTAAGTACAGTCTCATGAGGGTACCTGCTGCTTTGGGCTCTTCAAATCCATTTTCTGGTCACGGAGCACATCCACTCTGTAGCTTTGGGAACAGATCTGAAATCTGTTGATTTGAGACACAGAAAGAGAAAAATGCTACCAATACAGGCTTTGGGTCAGTATCACACACCCTTACTCTACTTTTAGCAAGTGACTTAACCTCTGTAAGTTTTCAATTTTCACTTCTGTAGAGTAGTAATTGTAGAGCAACCTTTCAGGGTTCTTAAGAAAGATTAAATGATATAACTATGTGCATTTAATTGTTTAGCACAGGAGCCAGCACTTGGAACTGAGTCAGTAAATAACAAGGATTGCTATTAATAATGTTATTCTCACTGTGTCAAGATGAGTGGCCTGAAGTCTGTGCTATGTCGCCCTGGATTTCTGTTGGCCATTGTCAGCAGCCATGGTCTTTTTGTCACCCTGTGGCTCACTGTACACAGACTGCAGTTTCAAGGTGAAAGACAGTAGTTTACAAGTAACAAACATTTGCCTTGGTGGAGAATTTCTGGCTCTTTGGCTGCTTTTACTGTGAAACACAGATTAACTGACCAACCACAAGGACTAGTCAGTTTCTTAAAACCTATTTAATAGACTCAAGTCTCGGCAGCAGCTTTCCTCAACTTTTCAAGTTCCGACATGCATGCAGATATTTGCATGGTCCCCTACTAGCACTTTTACTTGGACAATATTTCTTTGTGTAATTCCTTAGGAAGTGGCCCTGGAGAGTTTCAGATGATCCATCAGGCTGCATGTGGAGGGGGTGGGCAAAGGCCCTGCAGGGGTTCTCCACTCAGAAGGGGAAGGGGAATGAGCTAACTATGAGGAATCTAATACAATTTTGCATGGGATGAGGTTTCAGCTGGCTGCTCAGCTCTTTCCCAGATGCTGGAACGCCAGAGAACTAACAGATCTTTCGGCTGACAGTTCTTCGCACCTTGTAATGCCCTCAGCAAAACTGTTTATAAGTGGTGACAACATCTACAGAGTTTGTTCACTGTTCTCCCACCTTCCCTTTAAAAAACTGATATGTCCAAACATAAATTTGAAATAGTAGTTCTTTCTTACATGAGTCAAGCCCCAAGTGGTGAAAATTCAAAACAGCAAAGCAAAGTGTGGCAAGGCTCTGAGACAACTATCCCCAGACTAGAAAATGGCTTATTTTCACGTGAAGGCAAACGACATACCCCCCTTTTTTTTTACATTTCATCAGCTAAATGCATACAGTGACATTGATTCTTATGATTTTTATTAACTAATCTTCATAAAGAGGTAAGTAAGCATAAAAATTTACAGGACAAATCCACCAAAAAGAATAGCAGCAGAATATTCCTTTCCCAGGCAGACTCAAACTAAACCTTTAATTTACTTAGCTTCTTGTAATCCTGAATGACTCTGAAGAAGGAAAGAGTTTTTCAAAGAAAGAACGTCACAGAAACCCTAAAAGGAAGACAGATATGCTTCTTACATTGACGTCCCACATTGAGTTTATATAGGGAAGCAGTTTGTGCCTTAGTGTGTCATAAGAATAAACTTTGGGACAGCTAAGCTCTACCATATCTCAGCACCCACAGGCCTAAGACCACGCTAGACTTGCGGTGCCTGGGTGGCTCAGTCAGTTAAGGGTCCAACTCTCTGTTTCGGCTCAGCTTGGATCTCGCAGTCATGAAATGGAGCCCTAGGTCGGTCGGGCTCTGTGCTGACAGTGCAGAGCCTACTGGAGATTCTCTGTGTGTGTGTGTCTCTCTCTCCCTCTCTCTCTGCTCCTCCCCTGCTCGTTCTTTCTCTCTCTCTCAAAATAAATTTTAAAAGGACTTTAAAAAAAAGACTGTGCTAGTCTGACAGGTGCTAGGGTTAGAAATGGTCTTAGGTCCTGCCTCAGAGGTGGTCATCAATTGCATATTTAATTGATAATACCCATGCAACTGTCTGAATCACATGTGTTTTTTCTGTGTGTGCATGTTGAGCAGGATTCAAAATTCACTGTGGTCTTTATTTTCAAATAACTCTCATAAAAAGAATTTTTTTTTAATTTAAGAACAATTCTAGCAGTATATCTAGAACAGGAGAAGTATTATACCATACTAAAATATTAACTACCTCTTATTCACACAATTAGCATGTGTGTGTGTATCTGTGTGTATCTCTCTCTCTCTCTCTCTTATGAGAGACAGAGAAATTTTTTAGCCAGTCACTAGGCAAGAGCATCCAGATGCAAATTTAAATGAGACATATGAAGTGTTATCAAGGAAGAAACACTTTAGCTAAGGAGCCAGACATGTAAGAAACAATTATAATGCACTATAGTAACTACTGCAAAAGATCAGCACAAGTGTTATGGTAATACAGAATAAGACACAGCACATTCATCAGAAAGGAAAATTATGCCCTGGCCTTTAAAGATAGGTAGGAGTTTCTACAAGCAGGAAAAAGGAATTACTACCCTGAAATATTAAATGTAGTAATAATAGTATCCAAACTTTTTAGCCCCAACAATGTGTCAAGTAATAAATTTTACAGCTACTATGTCAATTAATCCTCACAGTAATCCAATGATGTAGGTAAATATATTTATTTATCTTATAGATGTGGAAGCTGAGATACAGAGAAGCCAAGCAACTTGTCCAAGGTCATACAGCTATAAGGTGGTAGAGCTCTCAGGAAAGCTTAAAGAATCGTAACATGTTTATGAACTGGCCAAGGGTCTGATGCAATTTCATAGTTATGCATGAGATTAAACAGCAGAGGAAGAAAGTGTGAACCACTCAAGAGAGTGGAGAAGTAAATATATTACAAATATATCACATTGTTAAAATATTACGGTGTTATTTACCAACAGCACTAAAAACCCACTTGATGTTCTTTATCACAAATCTGAGGTGAAACCATTTTATGTGATGTTCTGTCTGTCTCTGAACGTATTCAGCTGGATGGGTACAGACAGAAAGTAGACCAAAGTTGTACAGAATCAGAATTGTGGTTCTTCTCAAGTGAACACAACAAAACAAGAGTGGGGACAAGGTATTGAGAAGTCTGATATTAGGAAGATCACCTCTGGGCATATTTAGATCATCATGAATGAAGTCATGAAGTTGGAGGTAATATTGGAAAGAGAGGCAATGACCTAGAGGTGAGAATCATAGTGCTAAGAAAGGGATTGCCCAGAGAGTAACAGATGTTGGTAGCCATGGGGGAGTGGCTGACAAATGAGATCAAACTTGGGGTTTTTAGAGGGGAGGGGAGAAAGACTGATGTGGGCAAGCAAAAGGGGAGCAAAAAAAATCTATTCTATCTGCAGATCAGTGGGGAGAGGGTCTGGGGAGAAAAACAAGGGGGGCTCCCCCTTCAGAGGGATGTAAGGAACGTTGTCCTTAGAACAGAACCAGATTTCCATTTAAGTGCAACTGTGAAGAGAACGTTTAGAGATGAAGTTGAGAATGCAGCGTATTTCCCTAATATTAGCTCAGAATCCCATTGGAAGAAGGCCAGGTGTTTGCAGGTGGGCTGTGGAACATAGGTGAACCTCGTGGGGATTACAGTAGGTTAGAAGAGGGTGACCTGTGCCCTGGTGGCTTTAGAGGTGATGGACATAATCGGGAAAAAGTATGATGGGTTCAAGGGAGATAGTGGTGGAGAGGCTATGGTGGGGAAGGTAGGTTTCTGGGCCTTCCATTTTTAACCATGAAGCTGGAAGTAGAAAACTGTGGGAAGAAGGCTCTCTCAAACTCTCAAGAACATTCAAATTTACTACAGTGTCCCGACCTGTTTTCACTGAGCTTATAATAAAAGAGAAAATTCATCTGAATTGGAAGGTATAGCAATCCTTTAAGTTCTCTAAATCCAAGGGTGGGGGAAGGCCAGAAGAATAACATAAAAGAGATGCCTGCTACTCAAGGTTGAACGGAGCACGAGCCAAAATCCCCGCATGAAGGGCTCACGTCCTGCGGCTGACAGCTTGCATCCTTTACGCTTTATGTCACTTTTAAAGTAGGAACCCCTCTCCCCCCGCCTGTTCTACATTTTTGGACCATTTCCCTTTGCCTAAAAAAAAGCCAAGATTTTTACAAAATTATTTAATCCATTTGCTTTTTATTTCCCATTTGTTCTTGTTTTAAGTCCTCCAAGAGTCAGAGGTTACTCCAACAGTAAGCTAGAAGGATGGAAGAGGAAGGATTAATGATGCTTTCTCTAAAGAACAACAGACCAGATTCTCATCTGGAAAACAAAGGTCTTGGATATTATCAGGCAAGGAGGGAAATTTTAACATGAAGAAAATGAAAAGAAATAATCCAGAAGAAAAAGAAAGGTCAAAGAATCGTCCTACCGCTTTAATGCTTGGGGCCTCTGTTGAGCAGGGAAACATTGAAATAGACATTAGTGTCATCTCTTGCCTCTGCCTGCCCCATTTTGGTTGCTTTATCTCCACCTATAACTTAGAAAGAGCAATTATAAACAAATGGGCCCCAGCATGAGCACCTCTCTGCCAGCCTCTCAGGGTCAGCTGTCTCCTCCCCAGTTCCCCGCACCAGCAGAGTGATGCATGGCCCCTGGATGTCAGCATGAGGAGAACTGAGGAGGCAAGGGGCCTGTGATTTAAATCCATGCCTGCCTTTGTCCGCTTTGCATGGAATTGCATCGGGAAGGGAGCCTGGACAAAGCTTTGCTACTTTAGAATACAGGAATGGATACAGGATATATGATGAGCATACAGAGTAATTTAAGGGGAAAAAAGCGATGGAAATCATTTCCCATTATAATCCCTGTGAATTGCCTTACATCTCTAATATAGATCGCCTGGGAAATAATTTAAAAGCATTTAAAAATATCTTCCATTTTCTATTATGAGCCTTTGGATTTCCACAGTTTGAAAGAGTGAAGAGACTGCAGCTTAGAAAACTAATTACAAAACATAAAAATGCTCAAGTCTAATGGAACATATCAGATTGGAGGAAGATTCCAGCAATGGCAGCCAGTATTACAAATGCAGCCTGAATGAAAGAGCCACATCTGAAAGGGAGACAGGGAGACAGCAGTTACCACCTAAATGTCTTATTCTCAACATCTTTGTTTTACATTTTCTTTGTTCCTGTTGGCTTACTAATTAGCTGTGATTTTTTTTAATGCCCCTTACAGTAGGTTAATTTTGTCTAACTCACCAGCAGGGGTTTTTGTAATACATAATTCACAGAGCAATGTCAATGATTAAAATTCTTTCATTAACACAGCACCTTAAAGATAATAAATATGAAGCATTTAGCTTCCAATCTATGGGTGCAGAAAGTCTAATTTTGCATGGAAAGAAAAAGCATGCTCAGATAGCTTGGAACTGGAGAACAAAATGAGATCTGTTTTAGGGTACTGCAAACACGAAGTCAAACAAATCAAAGAGCACTTATTTTGAGAACAATAACGTAACAGGGGGGTTTCAGAGAAGGAATTCAAATAATGTACTCGAAGAACACAAAACATTGCAGCCAGAAGTGCTCTTTTCTGGCATTTTTGTGGGCAGTGCTAGGCCACTGCAGATGATCAGCTGAGAAGAGGGTCAACACGGCTTGGGTTGGATGTTGTCAGTGTGTGATGCACGTGGCTTTGGTCTCTATGTGCCATTATTCTTCACTCTCTCGAAGGTTTTCAACAGTCTGACTCTTCAGGGTATGAGAAGAGCAATGTCATAATTAGACACGGGGTATGAGATCTCATTTTGAAAAGTTTTAATAACTCTTAGAACATCTGTTCCTCTGAACTCTATCACTTCCTTTCCACCTACACCCAAATGATTCTTATATTTCATTTGCTACGTGCAAGTTCTGTTTGCTTCCCTGTGTTCATCCTGATACAAAAAGGATAATAATTGCAGATGCCTTGGCAACAGCAGCCAAGAAAACTGAGAATCTGATCACTAAATGTGGTTTTGCTTAGAGCCTTTCCCCTGATGTATTTTTTTTTCTCTTTTTCTTCTCCAAGGATGAATCGTCTTCTTTTTTGTTGGTTATTTTGCACAGGGGTGGAGGGTGGATATATGTATTTTTTGGTAGTAATAACAAATAGCACTTCTCTACCTCAAAACATTTTCCTGCATTAAATATCTCAACTGAGAGTAACTGTACAGAAACAGCTTTAACTTCAAAGACATGAAAGTAGAATTAAAAACCATAAAATTGTCACCCAGTCCAAAGGTTATGGCTCAAATTTAACAGGTGGCCCTGACATAATGCATTTTCTACTCTCAGCTATGGTTCTAATAGGTTTGTCTCTGGAACCAAAGTATAGCATCAAACTAAGCCCTCAATTGGCATTTTGAGCTAAAGAGACATGGAACCAGGTGAGAGAAGATGGTTCTCCAACATGTCATCCGTTCAAGTAAATAGCCTGCCCACTTCAAGAGGGAGGTCAGTAGCAGGCCAGTTGGAGGGAACATTCATGGCTTGTCCCTGCTCTGTAATTTGCCTGTGGCTAATTTCATAATTTCTATTTTTAGTGTTTGGTTACTCCCATCGCTCTCATAAGCACAAATAATTGCTCCCATTTTTTAAAGGAAAGAAAGCAGCAAATAGCCTCTTAGTAAGGAAAGCCACTAATTTTAGCTACTAAAATTAATTTTGAATACCACTAAGAGAAATTTGCTACTGATCAACACATTAACAGGAAAGTTGTAACAAATGGTCCTATTTAAAAAAAAATGATACTAAGGCAAACTTAGTTCTTTTAGCCAAGGCAGAGTTTTAAAACTAGAAGTGTTTTAATTTCACACATATAAACCAAAAAGAATTGAGTTTTTTTCCTTGTTTCCACTTATGGATTAAAGTCTGGGTAGCTTGCCAAGCTTGGTCAACTGATTACTGTTAACGATAACAGATGAGGCGGGCACAGGACTGATACCCGTAACTATTGGGCAATAGATACATATGATTCAAATAAATCAAGAATTTTATATGGATAGATTGAATCATAACTTGAGCATCTGAATTCATAGTTCTTCAATGCCACATAAAAGAGGATGGTAAAATGCTAAGAATAAAGCCTTTATGTCAAATCAATCTCCTTCCTCCTACTGAAAAGATTCGGTTTGAGAATTTTCTTCTTCCTAGATTAGCCATGGCCATGTCTAACCAGATTGGTCTTTATGTCAAAAACCAGATTGACTATTTGTCAATCAAATACTCAGACCTCTGTGTCCACCTCTTCCACCACAGACAACCATATTAACAAGCTTAATCTTAGCTTTGGAAGTGGGGGGTGGGGGAGGAGTCAGTCTGTAGAGGGCCTGCAGGTCAAATCCTTCACCCTCACATCCAGCCTTTCATCTTAGGTATTTGTTGAGTTCGTACTATGGTCAAGAATTTTATGGTAAGGACTTTGGATTTTGTTTTGAAATGGGAAGGATTTTATTTTTTATGCTTTTTAAATAAGTCCAGTATACTTAACAATGTTATATTAGTTTCAGGTGTACAACATAGTGATGTAACAATTACATATATTACTCAGTGGCCCATCATAAGTGTACTTTGAATCCCCCTCACCTATTTTATCCATTCCCCCACCAACCTCCCATCTAGTAACCATCAGTTTGTTCTCTGTAGTTAAGAGTATGTTTCTTGGTTTGTCTTTTTTTTTTCTTTGTTAGTTTGTTTTGTTTCTTAAATTCTAATATGACTGAAATCATATATTTTCTCTTGCTGACATTTCACTTAGCATTATAGTTTCTAGATCCATCCATGCTATTGCAAATGGCAAGATTTCATTATTTTTATAGCTGAGTTATATTCCACTGCACATGTGCAGTGGAATATATATATGGGCTGCTTCCATAATTTGGGTATTGTCAATAATGCTGCAATAAACAAAAGGGCACATATATCTTTTTGAACTAGTGGAAATGGGAAGGATTTTAAATTGAAGACTGACATGACCTGGCTTAGATCATTCTGGATGCTGTGTTGATAAGAATCTTTGATGGGGCAAAGACAGAAGTAAAAAAGACCAGTTGGAAGGCTAATGTGATAGTTCAGGAGAAAGATGATGATGGCATGGACTGGGTGGAAAGGCATAGATACAGATTGTGGAAAGTGGTCATATTTGGATATATTATGCAGTAGAATCAATGGAATTTGCTGATGTAATAATGAGGCTGAGAGAGACAGAAATCAAGTTCATTAGAACACAAACTCCATTTTGAGAGAGTGTGTGCATATGGATGTGTGTTTCCAACTGATTGATCTCCAGCATTTATCATAGAGACTGCAAATATAATGGTCCCTCAGTAATTGTTTATTGAATAAATACACTGCCTCCAAGGTTTTGAACAGAGAAACTAGAATTACTGTTTATTGAAGAGGACCAGGAACAATGCAGAGGTATGTTGTTTGTTCTGTTAGTGGGAGAGAATAGAATCAATAGTTCAGTTCTGGACACGTCAAATTTAAAATGCCTATAAGATATTCAAGTGGAGAGATCAAGTTGATAGTATATGTCTGGAATTTAGGGGAATCAGAGACAGGGAATACATTTGTCATTTGTTAGGGACTAAATGGTGTTTAAAGCTATGGGGAAGATGAAGATCATCTAGGTTGTGAATATCACAGAGAAGAGAAGCGTCTAAGGAATGGGCCCTGGGTCAGTTGAACAGGAAAAAGAAGACAAACAAACAAAGAGCAGCCACTTCCAACGAAAGGGAGGGGAACCAAGAGTGAATGGTGTCTCTGATACAAAGAAAATTATGTGTTCTGAAAAAAGTGGTTAAGTAATTGTGTCTGATGCTATTGATAATTCCACTAAAAATATGAAATGTGATCACTGGATTTTGCAACATATAGGTTAATAGTGACCTTTACAAAAGCAGTCTCAAGAGCCTCAGGATAAACTGGGTCTGAAAGAAATAGATGGATCTCTAGCATTCAGAAGAGTGCTAACACAGCAGGTACTGAACAGACATTTAAATGAATGAAGGAGCATGATCGTTCTATGTAAAGTACATTTAAAAGAATTCAGACACAAATAATTGTAACAGAATTATTTTTAAGTAGTTCACACATATCCCATATTGACCATCCTCAAAGAGAGATTAATTTAGACCCAGAGAATATATTTAAACACATATAAAATTTTTTACATGAAAATTATTAGAAATAATAGAAGATTTGTGCCAAATATAATATGTTATTCATAATAATAAAACAAATAATAACTGATGTCAAGCTAGAATAGTTAAGTAAATTTTAATTTATCCATATAATGGACTAATATGCAGCCATTAAAAATGTTTAGTGGAAAATAACATACTTAAGTATCCAATAGCATGGATTGATATTATATAATGGACCAAATGATTCAATATCTGGATAAAAAGCAGGATTACTATTCTATATAGAATACCTTGAATTATTTAAAATGTGTATATGAGTTTGATGAGTATGTGTGTCCCTGCATGCATGTGCAGGTTTATTTGTATACTTGCAGGGGGAGAGATGGAGGGCACATGCCAAAATGTTAATAGATCACCTCTATATGATTACTCTCCCTTTAATACTTTTTCTTCATCATACTATACTGTATTTCTCCATTTTCCTCAAATACGAATATTTTGTTTTTAAAATTCAAAAGTAAACTTTAAATTTTAATAAATGTTATTCATTATTGTATATATACACACATAGTATATATAAAATTCAGTAATTTTTAGAATACATTTAATTGTCCACTAAACATCTGATACCAGCAAGACACCTATAATTATTGAAATCAACTATAGTCAGAGTTATGTTCCCCATGAATTCTTTTTTTGTGTCAACTATCAAAGAATGCTATGATAGGATATTTATTAGAGGTCACGTCCACATTTCTGGCTGTGCTTTTTTTTTTTTTTTGAGAGAGAGAGAGAGAGAGAGAGGGCAGAGGAGAGGGCAGAACAAGGGAGAGACTGGGGCGGGGAGAGAGAAAAAGAGAGAGGGAGGGAGAGGCTCCAAGTGCGGAGCCCAATATGGGGCTTGATCCCATGACCCTGGGATCATGACATAAGCCAAAATCAAAAGTTGGAAATTCAACAGACTCAGCCACTCAGGCACCCACATGCATTCTTTTTTTTTGTTTTTGTTTTTAAGTTTATTTATTCATTTTAGGAGAAACAGAGAAAGTGTGAGTGGGGGAGGGGCAGAGAGAGAGAGGGAGAATCCCAAGCAGGCTCCTTTCCTGTCAGTATGCAGAGCCGCGTTGGGACTTGAACTCATGAACCTGTGAGATCATGACCTGAGCCAAAATCAAGAGTCGGTCACTTAACTGACTGAGCCACCCAGTCACACCTCACCTTTTATTAAGGTCATGTGCATTCCTAATCACAATCTTTACTTTTAAGGCCAACACCAATGTACTGAATTTCAAGATGTCCATGTGTTTTCAGTCTTCCAAGTGGACTTATCAGATCCATTTCACAGTTGGTAAAATTGATTTTGCAGAAATGAATCATGAGATTGCCTAGAAAAATAAATAACTAAAATAATCAATTCAGCAACTTGTGAAGACAACTTTTTTTGCAAAGTATGTAACATATTGACCCAGCGATACTAACAAATAATGCTGTATGTCAGCTAACTCCAGATTCAAATTAAAAACGGATCTTATAATTTTAGTATCTAAATGAAATCTAGCCCCCTAAATTATCCAAATATTAGCTATCCTAAAAGGACTAATGGAATAGTTTCCCTAAAACAAAAGCCACTATTATAAAATAGTAATGGAAACAATTTTAAGCAAATGCATAGCTAGTTTTTTTCTTTTAGTTGTATGACTTAATTAGTCTAAAAATCAGGCTGAAAAATAGTAAAACTATTGTTATTCCCAGATTATTTTATTACACTTAGAACTATATTTTCAATGTTCTATTACTTTTTTTTAATGTTTATTTATTTATTTAATTTTGAGAGAGAGAGACAGACAGACAGAAAGACAGACAGTGTGAGCAGGGGAAAGTCAGAGAGAGAGAGGGAGACACAGTATCCGAAGCAGGCTCCAGGCTCTGAGCTAGCTGTCAGCACAGAGCCCAACGCGGGGCTCAAACCCACGACCATGAAATCATGACCTGAGCCTAAGTTGGCCACCTAACCGACTGAGCCACTCAGGCGCCCCATAGATACTTTTACTTTAAACTTCAGCTACTTTTGAATAGAAGAAAGGTATAGTTAATGAGAGATAAGTATGTGAGTAGATAGATTAATGCATTTTAGAGACTATTATTTCGTTTTATTCGTATTCAATAGTATGTATTAATAATCATTTATCCTCTGTATTAGATTTCACATGAATTTACTTTCTAAATAAAAACAATACCTATTTTCTTAACATTCTCAGTAAAAAAAAAATCTCTCTGTATAAATGACCAAATAAAAACCAAATATTTTACCTAAGCTTTTTATGCTTGTGGTTACTGAAAAGTATAACATAAAAGTATCTGTGTAAACTGGAAACAAGCCAGATATCATTATTATATCATCAACTCTATGGATTCACCTGCTCTTCTTGAGACATATGCTAAAATATAATCCACTAAATAATTATTTCACTATTATCTTTTGACTCAACAATTTAGAGAACTGTGACACTAATCTGCTGTATTATTATTTAAAGTATAAGCCAAAGACCAATTATTTTTAAATATATTTTTGCCATTACAAAATTAAATTTTTACCTTTGTTGATCGAGAAACACCAAAAAATGACCAACAAAAAAAAAGTTAAGAATTAGGGGCACTGGGTGGCTCAGTGGGTTGAGCATCCAACTTCGGCTCAGGTCATGATTGCCCAGCTGGTGAGTTTGAGCCCCACATCTGTCAGCCTATTAGCACAGAGCTGTGGCATCCACTGCTCCCCTCTCTCTGCCTCCTGCACATGTGCACTCCCAAAAATAAATAAATATTGTTTAAAAATTAAGAAATAAAGTCACACACAATATCACCCCCAAAACGTAACAGCTTTAACATGTTGGTATGTAGGTATATTACATTCTGTTTTATTAATCATGCGTTATTTTCAATTTTAGAAGTTGACTCCTCTGATGATAAAATTAGGTTTTTATTTTATTTTGTGAAATGCTATAAATAGTCCCAGAAGTTTAAGTATCCAGATATGAGATATTTTTAATGGCTGCTTAGTATTGCATCAAATACGTTTGCCATAATCTGTTGAAGCAATCCTATGTTGAATATGTAGATCATTTCTAATTTACTCTATTATGAACAAAACAACAAATAATATTCTCTTAGATAAATATTTGTACAACATCATGATTGCATCATTTGGCTACGTTTTCAGATTTGGTTGATTATTGAGCTTCACTATATTTCTGAAACTATAAAAATGCATAGAAACTTTAAGATAATCTGTTCTTTCTTTTGAATATAGACTATTCTTTACTCCCCACTTCCTTCCTTGGAAAGGAATCTAACGTTTTGTAGGTGCTAGTGTAGGTGACTTTATAATCCTCACAATAATCCTGTTTTACAGATCCTATCATAGACATTTTATTAAAAAAAAGGAAAGTGAAGACTCTAAAAGGTTAAGTAGCTTTGCCTAAAGTCACATTTCTGGTAACAAACAAAACTAGGATTTAACTTTAGGTATGAATCCAAAGATCATGTTCTCTTAATTAGAGTAGCTCATAAGCTCTTTCGGATTGGGAAAAGCTTGTATGGTCAGTTCACTTACAAAATACTGAAAACCTAATCTAAGAGGCAGCAGAAAGTGAAAAATTAGATCATAAAACACATGGTTTTCAAAACAACTACTTTGAGGAGTGGAATTTTGTTGTTTGTTTCTAATCAGATAATCAGACTGCCACACTATGGGGTTTTATGATTTCTTTCTTCTAAGTAGTTAATAGTAGTTTTCTCCTTTGTTTTTGTTTGTTTGTTTTGTTTTTTTCCACTATGTCCTTTCAGGGGCTTTGAAAGGAGCCTAGATCAAACAGTTCAGAGCTTTCATTGTCCTTACTGTCTGGCCAGATTGAATGTGCCAATATCACACTCAAGACAAGCCCAGCATTATGATTAGCCAAACTTCCTTTTGAGCACAATCCTGCTTAAATTCAAACTTCTCCAACCTGATGGTGCATGATCCCAACAGTGTGGAACAAAGCTCTTACACATCACAACAAAGGTAAAATCTTACAAGAGAAAAATAATGGTTCTCACTCTCTATGACTCCTGATAGGTTTTCCTATAGGCATGACATCAGGTAGGGAGAGCGAAAGGTCCTGAGATCACTACTATATCATTCTAAGCAAAAAGTTCTTCCTTTCCAAACCAGTGAGAATGAAATTTAATTTTAAATTAGGGGCACTTGGGTGACTCAGTTGGTTAAGAATACGACTCTTGGTTTTAGCTCAGGTCTCAGTTTGTGAGTTCAAGGCCCACATCAGGCTCCATGCTGTCTCTCTCCCTCTGTCTCTGCCCCTCCCCTCCCCTCTCTCTCTCCCCCAAAATAAATAAACTTAAAAAAAATTAAAAGTAAAAAAAGATAATTACTCCATGTTTTCCATTATAATTAATCAATTAATCATTATTATGTTTGTCATATACAAGTTTTTATATAATCCACCTGAAAAGTATGTTATCAAAGTCTGAGAAGCATTTAACTAAAATTGAATTTTCTTTTCCCATTCAACCTCTCATCTCTCAAAGGTTCTTCTTATTTGCATGGTTTTTTGCTTGTTTTGTTTAACTAAGATATTTTCTCAAGACTTTCAAATCTGTCCCTTTTTCCTAGGTCCTAAATCTTCTCACCACACATACTGAAACTGTCTCTCCTTCCAAACTTACTGTTCTTTCATTCCTTCTACAAAAATTTTACTGAGCGTCTACTATAGCCCAGATGCCATTCTAGCCCCTCAAAATAGAAAGATTTGTTTTTAGAAGAATGATATTATTGCCTTAGAAAATTCTCTGAGTAACTGGAATTCATGAAATGATTTCTACCTCAATAGCAGTTTCTGACAGGCACATTTTCTGTCTCAAATTTCACTTTCCAAGCAATGTTCAAGCAATTGTATGTCACATCAGTATTTGGTTCAGTTTACTTTTTTGGCTGGTGTTGGCATTTGTCTGTGTATCTTCTAATCTGTTAATGCACATGTTCATATTAAGCTTTTAGAGGTTTCGGGAACTGTTTATATTTAACTTAGATGTGCACAAACCAGTAAGCATTAGTATCAATCCAGATGGATGTTTATTGAGTTATTTCAATAATTATAATATCTCTTACATTCTTAATATATAAATAACTGTATTTTAGCACCCCACCAGCCAAATATTCTTCTGAACACCAGCCATACTATTAAGGCATTGCCTAGGGCCCAAAATTATACTGATGGTAGCTGCCCTTTTTTGATATGAACAGTAGGTTTATTCATATGTTAATCCATATAGCTTTTCACACTGATCCTCAGCCAGGCTATGACAAAGTGAGGGATCCTTGCCAGTTCCTGTCTGGCAAACACATGTGACTTGAAGGAATCTTTGGCCTAGAGTTTGATCAATAATGCCAGAATCACCTAGAGAACTGAGAACATATGGATAACTTCCTGAGCTTCCTAACATTGATTAACTGTATTTGTTGATTAGCTACATTTAATTATTATGAGCATATTTGAAAATTGTCCCAATGTCCCAACTTTCTTTATTGGCATGTAAAACCTGGGCATGTACAGTTTTCTTTATTGGCATGTACAGTTGTTAATAATACAAATCACGTGTCCCTTACTGGACACTGGGGTGATATGAGCCTTTTTAAGTTCCCAGGAGCCCCTAAGGAATAAACTATTTTACTAAAATTCAAGCCAACATGATCACCACTTGCAGAGATCTGAAGGATCTACGCTTTTCACTGTTGAGTTCCTTCATTTGGTGGGGGTGGGGGGGATAGGGAGAAAGGACTTGGACCTCTCCTCAGTGGCCAAACCAGATAATTTAAATAGGAAAATTATCATGTATAGTATGGCTTATAAAACAATAGGACAACTCTGTCAAGCCTGCCTTTCTAATTGAGGAGTTATTTTTCCAAAAATTATATCCATATATATTAAAAAATCAGAAAGAGACCATTACTTCAGTTTAAAAAAGTGATGGTAATTTATCTTCTGACCAAATGATGGTTCTTATGGGTTCCACTGGACTATATTTTTCTTACCAACTCTCTGTGGATGAGGAATTGTATTAGCCTGCCATTCACATAATATATAAAGCAACACTGATTCAGGGGCCATCCTTCAACAACTGTTCCATCTCTCAATCTTATGGCCCAGTCCCCCTGGGTGGTTGGCTGGTGGCAGTTAAATAGTTGCTGTAACCCCTGTGCTCCAGGGTTCCTAATACAATTGGCCAAGGTTTTGAGTGATGACACTAAGTCCCTCTTAGTGAAGGTCCTTAACAGTAAGAACATCAAAGTCAAACATTCCCAAGCCCTGCAGTTTCTCCAGGATAAAAATGTTTTTTCCATTTCAGACTGTCAAAAGATGAACACAGATGGGGGGAAAGCCTGTAGAAATTAACTGGTAAATGTTAACACCGATTATTTGCTTCTTCCCTTGTATGGAATCATTTGATATATAAACACAAGACTAAAATGAAGTGTCATCAAAATTGTTGCATCTTTTTACAGACATACTTTAATCCCTGCTGTTAACTGCATACCTGTTTTAAACAGGCATTTTAAAGTTACTTTTGGGGGCACCTCGGTGGCTCTGTTGGTTAAGCTTCCGACTCTTAATACCGGCTCAGGCCATGGTCTCACAGCCATGGAATCAATCCCCGCCCTTGATAGCACTAAGCCTGCCTGGGATTCTCGCTCTCTGCTCCTCCCCTGTTTGCACACACACTGTCTCAAAATAAATAGACTTTAAGAAATAGACAATGTTACTTTTAATTTTTGTGGAATTGTTTCAAAGTCATCCATCACCAAAAGTTATATATATTAAAAACGTCACAAATAAAGCTGACAAGAAGAAGATAAATTGGAAAAAAAATCTGTAAATACGTAACAAAAAGCTAATATTCATAATACAATAAATAGTTTACATTTATGAGTGTTTCTTGTGTAACAGTCACTATTCTCAGTGGTTTACAGGTTACGGTTTCATAACAAACCCAAGGGGTAGTTCTATTCCAATGACCACATAAGGGAAAAATGGGTAACTTGCCGGTAGTCCCAGTTAACAAGAAGCAGAATACAAACACGAAAGGAGTGCAACAACAGTGCTGGTACACGAACCCAGGAAGTCTGAGTCCAGAGTCTGTCACCTTATCCTCTCTACACCCTAAAATCAGTTTCCAGAGTCAATTAGAGGGGACTTGTGTTTAGGGAGAAAGAAAGGCCAAGCATTTAAATCAATGATTTCAGAAAGAATACAAATAGCACCCACCCACCCCCACCACCAAAGAAGATAAAATCTCATCAATAAGGGTGATATGCAAATTCCCATCACATGCACCTTGCTCTGCTGTGAATGGGTTGCAGGTCTGCCCAGACCTGGGCCTGCCCGGGACCTTTGGTTGACTGGCTCTAATAGCAAGCATCCTCATCCGCTTTCCTCAGCACACCACACTGCTAGAACATGCTAGGTGTTCCACGGCATGAAAAAGTTGGGCAACTGTGATTAACGTCTTTGATTTTCAACCAATAAAATAATGTCTGTAGGGTACTTAGCAAAGTGCTGGACACAACATAACAACTGAGAACAAATATTACATGCTTTATACTGAATGATATACGCCACCCAATAGCCCGTTAGCAGTTGTGAGAAGCACTGTATCTGCATTTTCCCTCCCGCCAAATGCAGCTGGTATATGCTAACCCACTACTCGCTAGAGGAGTTTTAACAAAATTGGCGCAAGGTAGACATTAAATATGTGGACGAACTGGTCTAACTGCAGGCCTGTTCTAGCACAACTCTGAGTTGGACGTGTGCTCCTGTTACTGACTTCTGGGTTGTGGGCAAGTAATACTGTCTCATCTCATCCTCTACAAAGTAAAAATTTGCATATCACGCAACAAAAGTGCAGAAACTAAGTACTATACTCTCTAGCTCGTGAGGCCCCGAGCAGTAGGTCCTACAGTAAGAGCCTTAGAAACAGCTAGATGCCACATAGCGTGCCATCTGAAGAACAGACACATTTGTATGATCTACTGAATAGCTCGCTTTAAGACTTGATCATTGATCATCCCCCTGCTCCCTGGAAGGAAGAAGGGAAATGATGGACAGTAACAAGGGGAGAGAAAAGGAGATGTTAAGTCATATCCAAAAGAAACACATATCAAATGATTTGACAGCAACAATTTGTGAGTCAACAGGGAGGCTTGGTACAGTGAAGTGCAGTGAATCAAAATGATCAAATGATTTTATTAGTTTTGTTTTATTAGTCAGATCTATTACTTTTTTTTAACGATCAGAGAGAAACAAAATAATTATAATCAGTTTATCAAGGCAGACCGTGGAGGAAAATATACTCGATTCCCTGATTCCACTCCAGCCAAGCTCTAACCACTGCCCCTGGACTAAGAAACTTGACCTCCTAATTCATTCACTCCTCACAGGGAGGCCACTGGAAGCAGCAAACAAAGGTTTCATATAAAACAACTTCAGGACGTCAATAGAAAACTAAAGTGTGAGCTATTGTATTTAAAAAGCATTGGAGATGGACACTGCTCATAGCTGAGGAGGAAAAAAATCTTAATTTATCTTCAAGCCCCAGACTGTAAATATACTGTGAGCACGCACAGCAGAAGCCTTTCTCACACCACCGCCCTCTTTCCCAAGCCCATGAACCTCACCTGGAGTAATCACATTCTCAGTGGGAGAGAGGGGATTCAGTTACCGTGATAGCTAATTCCTGGACCTCCCCGAAGCAAAGACGAACAGTCATTATAAGCCATTCCAAATTATAGATGGGCACTCTGTGATGTAGACTATTGTAGACAGGGCTGAGACAATTACCAAATGAAAGAAATATTATTATTTTAAGAAATCTAACATTTTAATACAATGTGAAAAATGATGAGGGAATAATAAATGGAGTACATAAAAAGAGCTAATAATAAAAAAGAGCTTGGTGAGAAATCCCGCTGTAATATTTGCATTTACCCTGAAACTAATGCCATGCCATTTCTGAATGCAAATAATTCACGAGAGGAAGCAAAATGAGGATGTTAATAATCATTTTTCCCTTAATGAGAAGCTGTTTTTGACTGAAAGGTGCTTTAAGATGGACTAAGTGAGGCTTAACAAAAGAGTTCCTTTTGGGGGAAAAGCATAAATGAAAGTAGTTGAGTTTCATTCTGGGATTTAAAGGCAGCCACTTTAACATTATCATCACAAATATTATTTCTACATTTTTAAATAATAAAAATTCGCCTTGTCAATTTAAAATTCCTCCTTGTGCTGATTTTAGCCCAAAGTTATATTTCTTATGTAGTTTCCGGGTATTAAAAGCATCTCTCGGTATTTCTTTTAGCCATGTCAAATTTCTGCTACTTTTAATAATAATAACTAATGCTAACTGACTGCTTACTACTGGCCAGGTACTGTCCTATGAGTTTGACAAGGGTCACCCTCATCTTAGAGCTAATGAAACTCCCAGAGACAGGGGTGAAACTTATACAAGGACACCAGCGAGTAAGCAGAATTTATTTAAACTCAGGAGACCCACTGCCCTTTCCACCTTGGTAGCTACATCCCTTTTGATGTTATGAACAGACTCAAGTGGCCTGAGCAACGAGCTATGAAGACTGACATGCAATGACATCTGCACACAATGTAAAGCCTAGAGATGCTGTTCTTTTCAAACTGAGCTTAGAGTTCATCTTCTCTTTCCCTTTCAAGTAGTTTGCAAAGTAAGTAGGGGAGGGGGCAAGGCCTAAAAACAGGGTAAGTTTTAAAAACCCAGCCCCAATTATACATCTGTGGCTCTATATTTACCTCACTCAGTGTGATTTATCCCAAGGTTTAATGGCCTGACTCTCCATGTCACTACAATGGAGGAAATTTATATTACTGAAATACTTCCAACTCAACAGCAAACCATTTCAATATATTTTCCTGCTGACTGCCTTGCTACCAAATCGGTGTGGTACAGGGGTTGATAACACGAGTCTTACAGTCAAGGTATATTGGGAGACAATTCTCCTTGGGTCTCTCACATTTCTGCACGTCTTTCAAGCTACGGTACTGACTTTGTTCTGAACTATCTTAGCAAGCGTGATTAAATAGCAAACATCCTTGGAAGACTGAGAGACAGCATTTCTCTCCAGAGTAAAAGCTACCCAGGCTTACTGTCTGTTACAGAAGATCTGCTTCCTCGGCTCAGGGTTCCTGTCCTATAACGCAGCTCACTGCATGTGCAAGTGACGCCCAGCCCTCTTCTCACCATACCATGGGAACGGGGTTCTTCAATGCTGACACGATGAGAACTGTTGTTAAAATGAATAAAAAGTCCTCTGACTCTGATCCAAGTGTTTCAAGTCTTCTTTCAGCGTCCGTGACAAAGGCTAATTTGTTTAGTTTGCAAGGAAGTTATTCTCAAACTCCAGAGCTCTTGACAAGGCCCATATTGGAATCCTAGTTCTTCTCTTTACTAATTATATGATATTAAGAAGGTTATTTAAACTCTCTAGGCCTCAATATATTCCACTGTCAGGTGGGGTCATCCTTAAGAGTTTAATGCTATATGGTGTAATGTATATTATCTTACACATGCATTAGCATAACGCCAGGCACAAAATACGTGCTCAGTAAATTTACCAACTGTGGCTCTATGATAATGAAGGAGTCACTAAGAATGAGGAACCCAATTCTAGCCCTATTCTGTAAGGCCTCAAAAGTCACTCAACTCATCCAGGACTTGACTTTTATCCTCTGTAAAATGAGACCGCAAGATGAGTTGATTTCTAAGGTTCCTGATAGCTTTAAATTCTAAAATTTTGTTTCAACTTCTCCTCACCATCTTCCTTCTCTTGTCTTAAAAGAAGTTTCTCTCAACAATTTTTTTTAGTTTATTTTTGAAAGATACAGAGATAGAGTATGAGCAGGGGTGGGGCAGGGAGAGAGGGAGACAAAGATCCAAAGTAGACTCCAGGCTCAGAGCCTGACGTGGGGCTCAAACTCACAAACTGTGAGATCATGACCTGAGCTGAAGTTGGACACTTAACCGACTGCGCCACCCAGGCGCTCCTCTCTCACCAATTTTTTACAGAGGTAACGGACCCAGTGCAGAACCTGACTGAAGCTAGAGCCAAGCCCCAGCTCCAATCCAAAGGGGGAAAGCCTTCCTGCTGCACGAGAGGGACTTGCTCCACTAAGGCCAGCTTAAGATGAAGCTAGTACTGGCCTGACTTTATAAACTAAAACAGTCTTGCTAATTTTAGCCATTTCTGTTCTCTCTAACCCACACCCAACTAGCTTCTCTGTTGCACCTAAAACAAGGGCAGAGACAATGAAAATGTAGAAGAGGTTTTGGATATCAGAAATAATAAATAGAATCAATAATGGGACTTGTTCCCTAATGTGATATGGCATGTGAGCAAAATGATAAGCTCTAGCTTTTGTACCCAGCTCTGCACACAACAGACCGTATGACCCAAATTAATCTATTGACTCTCTCTAGGTCTCAGTACCCTCACTGTGAGGACACTGGGTCAGATGATTCCTGAGGTCTCTTCTGACTTTATAATTCTATGATTAACTAATGCCACTAACACTTTCACCTCCCTGAATAATTTAGCTGAAGAAATGACTAAATTTATCTTAGCTCAAATGCAGGCAGAGGGATCAAATTAAGTGGCAAGAAATTTTTGCACAAACCAGGAGTGTGTAAGCAGAGACCTATAACTGTCATCTTGATCTAGAATCCACGTTAGTCCCAGTGTCAGGTCTGGGTCATAAGTGACAAATCTACGTTCATCTGAGTATTCCACTCTTGACATACTTGTCCATATCAAGTGGCTTTTCCAATAGCAGTGATGTCCTTGCTCATTTCCACTGATAAATACGTACATTGGTCTTTTTGGACTCAAGACATATACTCATGAAACAATTGGAAGTGCTAGTGCAAGCACAGAAAATGGTCTTAAGGAACATAAAGTAGACAGTCAATGATTCAGCCTCAACAATTATCTTATTAGCAACAATCTCTAACCAACCAATGTCAGGAAAACATACCACTTTGTAATAACTGCAATGGAAAAACAAATCGGTTTTTTCCCATAGCACATCATTGATATTTTTAATGCTCAGCAAGATATATACTTTTTAATATTTCTGCCATGACTAAACTAATTTCTTCTGGGCTACATCACTTTTATCTTTGCACCTACCCTGTTATTCAATGTACAGTACTTTGGGGTTTAGCATACTTGATTTTAAGTTCTAGCTTTGCTATTTGCTAACTGTGTGACTCTGGGCAAGTTACTTAACCTCTCAGAGTTGTAGTTATTCCACTGGTGCAATTAACATAATATATCTACCTCACAGAGGGGTTGTTCGAATTTATTGAGTCAACTTTTAAAGGGTCAAGTACATTGTCTGACAAATAATGAGATTTAATATATTGTAGTTTTTACTATAGCAGATAATCAATACATATTTATTGAGTAATAGTTACAGTTTCCTGATTGTTTTCTGTGTACCAGGCCCTAAGGTGTTATATCACACAACACTATATAAAGGAGGTACCATTATAGCCCTCATTTGAAAGATAAAGATCTGAGAACAGATAGCTAAAGTGAAATGCTTCTGTAGGTCCAAAAGTCAGGAAACAGTAGAGCCAGAATTTAAACTCCGTTATTCCAGTTCCACAGCCCGCGCTCCTAATAACACACAATATTACCTCCAAATTAATGAATGATTTGATTTCAAATAGAGCTAGGCAGCCAGAAGAGATTATGAGATGATTTATTATATACTTTTATCATAAGATAAGGTCCCATATCTTTATCTGAAACTAGATATAGACCCACATTTATTAAATTTCTTTACTGGTTTTCACAATCCTGAATAAGACGTGGAAGAGTATTCTACTCCAGTAATTAGCATACAAATATTTCTACATATTTGTGACCTCCAGTGTCCATACACAGGAAGAATAATCAGAAAATTCACTAAATCTCCTATAGTTTATACTTCAATTTCACAGAAACATAGTTAACTATCATGCAAATGGGTTTTTCTCTGTAAAGGTAGTAGTTGAAATCATTCCTAGTTAAAAAAAAAAAAATGAAAGGTAAAATTCTAATTTAGAGATGGAACTAAAATACAGCTTTCGTATGAATAACCATTATTAAGTATACTGAAGAAAACCTTTTCAGTAAAAAAGACAACATATTTTTAACAGAGTTTGAAGAATTCATTTGTTAACAATTCTTTATAGTAAATCTTTGGCCCTCTTCCTATAATTTAAAGATTTTTCCTTTGTTTTTCTTTCAAGATAGAGCAAAGTGGGTTATAAATCTCCATATTACAACAAATGCATTCTGGTATTATTCATCTACTATAAAAATCTTTTCATACTTTAGGTTAAATAATAAAACTACAATTCAAGATGTAACATCATTCATCATTCCAGGACACACATAGACACACACACACACACACACACACAAAGAATGACTTCATTGTTCTGTTTTATGGAAGAGAACCCAAAACAGGAGAAGAAAAATGTTTGCCCATGATCAGAGAATAAATAACTACAATAAGATGGGCCTGGCTACTCAATGTCTCGTTCAAGTCTGCAGAAGAAACAAATCTAAAACACGCAGAATTATTCAAATAAAAGTTTCTTTCTCATTTGCATAACAGACTGAGATAGATGTTCCCAGGTAGCAGGTGACCCTCCATATGGAAACGCAGAGACTCAGGCCCCGGCCAACTTGTGGCTCAGTCATCCCTTAGCACCTCATCAGGGTCTGCTTACAGGTGGAAGAATGGGAACCAGAGTAAGAGTGGGCACACCCTTCCTTAAAAGGCCCCCAAACAGCACACATAACATCTATCCCATTCACGTTCTATTGTCTGGAACTCGAACATATTGTAACACATCAGATCAAAGCAGTCAGAGCAATTTCGTCTAGCATAGGAAAAACAAGAAATAAGCATTTTATGAATCGATAATGGTCTTTCCCACAATTTGTATATCCTATTCTATGTGACTCCAGAATTGAAAGAATTCAGAGAATTTCTAAGGAGTCTTCCATTATATCTTTTTAAACATTCTAAACTATTCCAAGAAATAATTAAGTCATTGTACAATGATATAATATAGGACAAGTTTTGCCAGAGTTCTCTTTTGTTTTACCAGAGTAACAATACTTAAGAATCAGGGAATTAGAACTGTTATTTTAAAATTATCTGATCCAGGCACCTGGATGACTCAGTTGGTTAAGCATCCGACTCATGATCTCAGCTCAGGTCCTGATCTCAGAGTCTTGAGTTCAAGCCCGGCACTGGGCTCTGCACTGGGCATGAAGCCTACTTTAAAAAAAACAAAACTATCTGATTTATTGTTCTACATTCAGGAAGGTTAACACCTACACCATTCTATTTTAATGGAAACACTTTTTCAAAGATGTGCAAAGGAGATTCCAGCAAGTCCTTGAATACCCAACAACCCTGACGGTCAGGAAATTCTTTCTTGTTGCTAATTTAAATTTGTTATCCTATAGCTTAAGCCCAGTTCCTTTTAGATTTTTCTTAGACATAAAAAACAGATGTTCTTTCATCCTTAGTATATTACACATTCCCACATTTCCACATATAGCCTTGTCCCTAGAAAACTAAATAATCCCAGAACCTTGTCCCCATAGGTCCCACTTTAATTGTATTTACGGCTCTCCTTAGAAATCTCTCCAACTTTCTCATGTTCCCTTTAAGTCGTCATGGTCCAGAATGAGGTCTTTGTAATTTAATCAATTTGTATAAATACCCGCTCTATGAGAGTATGGCATTCATAGAGAGAAAATGAACCTAATTCCCAAGAAAATATTATTCTATCAACAATAAAATAAAATCTCATCACTATGTTTTGTTTTTTTTTTCATGCCAGTTGCTGCATTCACATTTGTCATCTCCCTTATGCCGAAGTCTTGGCTCACAATCTACGTTTCCAGTTACAGAACTGGCAAAGCCACATACTCCCTTCTCAACACACCCTTATCTCAGAAAAGTCAACACTTTTCCCCATAAATGTTGGGAATCTTTCACATTTCTACAGCCAAGACACTTAAAATATTTCACATTCAAATAGCCTCTTTACAGTTTGCAAAAAGAATATATGTGTTCTCATGAACTCTTCACAATAATCCTGTGAGGTAAATGACACATCTTCATTTGAAGGATAAGGAACCTGGGAGTGGAGTTTATGTGATTTGCCTAACATTGCTTAGGGAAAGGTGGCAATTGCATTTCACTAGCTCAAAGCACTTAAGTACAAATCTATGCTTTTTGTAGTCCATAGAGAGGAATGATTTCTTTCTTTGGTTTTAGATCTGCTGCCTAAGAATCTTAACAGAAACAAGTAATTCTTGAAAGTAAAAAGATATTGTATGAATTATATCAATAAAAACATCTGATTTGAAAAACATCTCCCATTATTAAAGGAGAGTGCTTAAATATACCTTCAGTGTCTTAAGACTAATCTTCATACAAAAACTTCAAGATACTGGTCTTGACCATGGTTCAACAAACGTGTGGCTACATGTATTCCTGGAAGGGGATAATGTGTTTGGTACTCTAGAATAAATGCATGGTAAATGTGCATGTGAGGAAAACATCATTATTCATTATTCTTGTGTAATTATTTATGTAGTTTTTCAGAGCTTTCCAAAACTCAATCACATGTTCATAAAAAGAAAACCGTATGCATGCAAATGTCAATCAGTCTTGATAAAAGACAGCAAACTTTTCTAACATATAAATCTTTTTTTTTATAGCTAAGGTATTTAAGAGATTTTTTCACCTTTTCAGAAAAAGTTAAAGAGAAATTAAAATGCATTTTATGAGACCTTGAAAACACACTAATTCAAACTTCAAAGACAAATTAATTTCATATATAGGTATAGGTATGTAAGTAAATATATATGGCTTATTTTTTAAATTAATTTACTTATTTTGAGAGAGACAGAGACAGAGCGAGTGGGTGAGGGGAAGAGAGACAGCAAGAGAGAGAATCCTAAGCAGGCTCTGTACTGCCAGTGCAGAGCCCAGTGCAGGGTTTGAACCCATGAAACGCGAGATCATGATCTGAGCTGAAACCAGGAGTCAGGACACTCAACCAACTGAGCCACCCAGGTCCCCAACATATGACTTGTTTATTAATAGAAAATCAAGTTTATTAATTTGGAACTTTTCAGGCATTTTTTTTTGCCAATGATAATACCATTATTATCTACTCATCTTCCATCTAAATGAGACTAACAGTAATTAAATTAGACCAAACCTTGCTTAGCCCATGTTTGTATAAGTTTTATTTGGCTGTCCGAGTTAGGAGGCACACATGATTGTCAAAGACTCTTTCTTATCCACTTGATTTAATAAAATTCCTCTTTGGGAAAAGTTTCTGCTATCGAGTAAGTTTTATCAACACATACTTCCTTTTTATCATTGTGTTAGATGATTCACAATATGGAATTTCCTTTCCTGGGCTATACAACACTTTAAATCCTTAACAACTAATAGGTTTTCATTTCCTTCAGTATACTCTGTTCAACGCATATTTTAATTATGCTTGTATGATTTATCTTGGGATTTTTGCTTGAAAATAAGTATAGAAATAGATATTGTATATTTGGTATTCATTTTTAATCTAATTATATGGCAAACTTATTAGCCTACAAGAAATTCATTTAATTTTGCAACATAATTTCACACTCTTATTCTGAATTGTTTTGTAGCTTTAGCTTTTGTCTTAATTAGAAGTAACTTGGAAGTAATTCCATGAGAAGATGAATATAAATTTAGAATTTTTTTATATTACTACACCCAAAGGAGAAACCTAAAAACTGCTTTTTGGTTAATATGCAATTATCACATTATTGCTTCCTCTGCCACTTTTTATTTAATTAAAATGCTGTAATTTTAATAATAATTTTAAAAATTAGGGGTGTTTATGCCTATCAAATGCTAATGTTATTTATGTCATGGTAAAATGTATGTAGTGTCCTAAAAAATGTATGTTTTAAACCAAATTTAAAACTTGACTGCAATTTTTTTAGTTTTTCTTAAGATTTACATATTTTTGAGAGAGAGAGAGAGAAAGAGAATGCACACAAGCAGAGGAACGTAGGGAGACACAGAATCCAAAGTAGGTTCTGGGCTCTGAGCTGTCTGCACAGAGCCTGACACAGAGCCTGAACTCATGAACTGTGAATCATGACCTGAGCCAAAGTTGGATGCTTAGTCGACTGAGACGCCCAGTTGCCTCAACTCCAATATTTTATATTAAAGTTAAAGACTGGAATAAATCACTACAAGTTTTTCAACCAGAAAAAGAACGTGCTCTGAGTTTCACAAGGTATTCATTTTAGTCCCTAACACCCTTAACTGCACTTCCCAAGATAGGGTAATATTTGCAAACAAGTCTGTCATTGAGTGAAGAGCTCAGCTTTGACAGAATAGCTAGATGTATAATATAATTTCACACTGACAGAGTTTGCTACTTGGAAATCACCTTCCCCTTTCATTTTGGTTGCTCTGTCCTTGGGCACTTATCATTTAATTTTGGGTTACTCATGCCTTGGAAGTTAGAGAAAACAACACAGAAGAATAACGCTGAAACCAGGCTTCTGCAACCATGGAATTATGGATCATGAAGATATGATGTGAAATTCCAATTATGCTATATTTGTTTACAGTGCTGCCGCAATAAGCTTATATACAGAATGGTTGGGGATATTCACTGGTCTATGCATTGCTATGTAGTAAAAGTTTTGGTATCTTAAAACTAAGTCAGTTTGTACTATATTCACTAATTAAGCAATATCATCTCAAGTTCTGCCATATTAATAAGTAACTTTTATGGAAGCTATAATATCTAAGACAAAATGATGGCACAAAACAGTTACAGATGCAGGTACAGCTGGTTTTCTGTAAATCAATGTTTAGCATGACCCACTGTTGAAGGAAAGAAAAAAAAAATCACTGGGAGAAATGCCTTTAAATTAATAGATTTATTCCAAGAACTTTTTTTTTAATCTTTTCATTTCTATCTCAGATATCGGTGAAAGATAGAGTAGGAAGAAATAACAGAGTACTGGCACCTTCCTTTTCAAAAGGAAAACATGGGCTTATCCACAGAACTTTATAGCATGGATGTACATGAATAACTAATAATGACAGACAGAACAATGCCTCAGGTGATAGGGCAATTGTAATTAACTTTACTGTCATATATAAGTGACAGATAATAGAGACCCTTTACCGCCTTGGAGATTTACAGAACAAAACGCCTGTGTATAATTTAGCAAATACATATTTTTATAGAGGAGATCTACCATGTGTTAATTAGGAGGCAGTTTCAAGGACTTATTGCAGCAGAAGAGAAAAGATGCATCCAGAGTGAGTAAACAGAGTAAAAAGAGAAAAGGTCAGGAATGGGAATTTGGCTAATTAAAAGGAAAAGGCAGGCCTGTGGGTGGAAGACCAGATAAAATGGGGAAGTATTTTTCACAGAAGATATCCAGGTATGTATTCTGTAAAGCACGCACCTTTGTTAGTTAGCAGGTTAAATACATATTCCTCCTCCAGTGTGTGCTCCAGCAGATTTTGCTTCTGCTTAGGTAATGAATAACTTCATATGCTAGTAAATACTACACTAGGAATCTCACACCAATGATGCCTGGCAAAACTCTGGATTTCCTAAGAATTTCCAGCTAATTAGAAGGTAGTGAGTATGCATGTTTTGGATATAGGTTTTTATCACCTTATAGAATCACTGAAGTCTTTAGGACTTGAAGCCTGATTCTTTATATAAAAATCTGTTCTGGATTCCTAAGCTAATGAGTTGAAGAAGCAGAAAAATTATATATGAAAATAAGTTCAGCTTCTTGACAAAAAAGGAGAGGGAAAGAGAGAAAATCAGTATCAAATATTTAATCTTGAAATTAAATCTGTTGCTTTCGATTTTTTCTTTTTTCTTTTCCTTTCTTCTTCTTTTGATGAAAAGCTGAAAACTTAAAGCACAAAGGTTTCACCAGCCCAGCAAGCAGATTCATGGCCTAAATAAATCCCTGAAAATTGTCCAGGTTCCCATTCTTCTTTAACACTAGAAGAGGCCAGACTGGGGCAGGCATTTCATGGAAGTCTCAGATCTCTGCCACATTACTTACATTGTGTGGGAAAAGAGCCTTGGCCAGATAAAGGCTTCTCGTTAATTTATAAGGGGGATGATGTTTTCCATTCAGCATGCAAGATGTACACAGATGGGCCCTATGTTTCTTGATTTCCGCTCTACAAGACATCAAGTGCAATGCTTTGCGCTGGATTCCTGGAGGGAGCGGTAGAAAGGAGATTTTTCATGCTCCTTATAGAAGCTGAAGGATAATAACTCAGGAAGAGTCACTTACAGAATTTAGGGAACATGGGTGGCTGCTTCATTGTTCCTTTCACGGCAGGCTAGAGGGCAAAAGTTTATCAGAAGGGGAGGAAAAAAACCGAGGGTGAAATGGAACTGAAAAGAAATTCAAATATGCTTAAATGAAATTTTCTCTGGGGCTTTAATTCTAGTCTTTGATTCACATTCTTCTAAAAAAAATAAGTGATGTTTTAAAAATGGCAGTCCTTTTGTATCCTTCATTTAATCATAAACCTTTGACTGTAGGCATTGTTAATAACATTAAATATTAGACTTACATTGTTAGCTCAATAGTAAGTGGAAAGGATGGCTTTCTAATTGTATGATTTTTCTCACTCAAGCCTTTTCTTTTAATAAGTCGGTTTAAAAATTCAAGAGACAGACTAATATTAGGGTACTTACTAGAGGAACTACTCATCCAAGAAAGAACATAGCCAGTGCAAAATCATTTAAAATTTAGAAATTAATGAGTTCTGAATTTATCCTTAAAAATTATTAAAATGCTACCTAAAATGTGTATTAATTAGACACACAATATCTTAAGTTTCTTAAATATTGTAAGCCAGTTTTTAAAAAACATTTGAAAGTAAACCAAATAGAATTGACACTCACTAACTCTCTATAGAACCTTCAAACCTCTATCAAATAAATTTTAAACTAGGTTGTTTATTATATAAGATAACTGAAGTGTAACTTAGCAATATATTACTAGTCAGGGGGTTTTAGTAGAATTTTTTAAATATTATTTTTTAACTTTGAGAATTTCTAACTCTCATTCTACTTTATTAAGTAGAATCTACAGGTTTCCTCTTATATATCTGTGGTCCAACAAGTAACTGACCTAGAGTCATAGATACTTTCTAGTCTGATGTGTTAGCTAGTCAAATCGGTTTCATGAGTAATGGTTCAAGGTTATGAAATGTTGACATAATAGTTTATAGAAAGAGTGTTTAGGGATATTCAGTGGTTTGTGTACAATACCGTAGAAATATTAGCATCAGAAAACTAAGTCAATCTGAGCAAATTTTTATCTACACAGCTTTTCTCTTAGTAAAAGAAAGAAATATCTATATTTATGGTAGCACCATTTTTGTAACAAAGTTCTTCTCAGTTATAGATGATATATAACTACAGTTAGAATGGCCATTTGCCTCAGTTCTAGTTAATAGATTGAAAGTGGAAGTGACACATATGCCAGTTTGAGGCTTTCTCCCTTCAATGTGCATGTGCTCCTAGGCTCTTTGTTATCTGTGGCTGGGACATGATAACAACTGTGGCGGATTCCGTGGACCCAGAGAAGGTAGCTATGGGCCACGGGGGGCAGCATCTTCTTACCAGCCATGTATCTCAAAACTCCAGACTGTTGTTAGAGAAAGAGACAGTTCTATCATTTTAAACCACTGCTTTGGATTCTCTTTATTGAAGACATTCACCTCTGTTATAGCTGAGTCCCACACCAAATCAAAGAGTGAAAGATACCATGCCTTAACTTTTAAGGTTTTAGACCAAACTAAGTAACTTCCTTGAAGTATGTGAAAGTTTTGGGGGAAAAAATAATATACTATCAAAATGAAAAGGGTTAATGTTATTATTATAATTATTATCCACAGGGCTCTTTTTTAATTGTAGTAGCCACTGGCTTAATGTTTAAGATTTAAGATAGAGAGGGGAAAGAGATATATAAAAAAGAAAGAATATGAAATTTATAGAATATACCTCAACTAGGTCTAAATTTACAATTTAGGATAAATTGTAGGGTAAATTTACAATTTGAGGGTAAATGTTTTACCCTCAAAATGACTCATAGTTATACACAAGTATGAGTCATTGTTAAGGGTACATAAATGAAAGCCAAGTGAGAACACAAAACTCTGAAATAAGAATGACTCAATTTGATATTAAGCAATGCATGGATTTCATCAATACTGGTTCATGTTCTTATAGAATGATTTGGTTTTTTTTAAATATAGTTTATCCTTTTATAATCATGATTGATAGTAAATTATCTAAATATATAGTTAAATAGAAGACTAAAATATGCATATGGTCATTTATCTTGAGTCTTTGAAAATCAAAAGCAAGATCAACGGTGTAATGTTTGTTTTCTTTAGAACAGATGTTGGCAGATTTTTGTAAAGGGTCTAATAGTCAATATTTTAGGCTTTGTGGGCCTTAACGTCTGCATAGCAACTATGTAACTGCCATTTAGAGCAAAATCAGCCACAGATAATATAGAAATGAATGAACATGTCTGTGTTCCAATAAAACTGTTCATGAACACTAAAATTTTAATTTCCTACAATTTCCACATATCATGAAATATTACTCCTCTTTTGATTTTCTAAACATTTAAAAACATAAAAGCAATTTGAAATTCACAAGCCTTACAAAACAAGCAACAGACCAGATTTTGCCTGTTGGCCATAGTTTACCAATCCCTGATAGAAAATAATCACAAAATCAACTCAATATATACAGATACATTTACGTATAGAGGATGAATTTTAAATCTCTGCTTTATTTAGGTCAGTTACAAAGGTTACAAGAGATAAGTGAAATCCACTCATTCAATAAATATTAGTGAGATCCTACTGGGAACCAAGCACATAATACAAATAGAACAAGTCTCTGCCTCATGGGAATTATAGTCTAGTTTGTAAAACAGACATGAGTAAATAACTAGTGCAAAGAAATTGTAATTCCCATCAACTACAATACCTAGTTGAATTAAAAAATTAAATAAAACTGGCTTTCAACACCATTTTATTTCATTTAATTATAAGATGAAACTGTAAATTTTTTTTCATTTTTTAAAAAATTTATTTATTTTTGAGAGACAGAGCAAGACAGAGCATGAGCGGGGGAGGGATAGAGAGAGAAGGAGACAGAAAATCTGAAGCAGGCTCCAGGCTCTGAGCAAGCATTCAGCACACGGCCCAATGCAGGTCTCAAACCCACAAAGCATGAGATCATGACCTGAGCTGAAGCTGATGCTCAACTGACTGAGTCACGCAGGTGCCCCTAAAAATTACAAATTTTTGAACAAAATGTTATTTTTTAAATTTATTATTAGAGAGAGAGAACACAAGCATGACCAGGATAGGGGCAAAGAGAGAGAAAGAGAGGGAATCCCAAGCAGGCTCCATGCTATCGGCACAGAGCCCGACCTGAGATCATGACCTAAGCTGAAATCAAGAGTCAGATGCTTAACTGACTGAGCCACTCAGGTGTCCCTTCAATTAAAATTTTCTAATGCTATGGGGAAGTTGAGCACATTGAATAAAGTTTTAGACTAGTAGCTCAAAGGTAAAGATGGAGTTAGAACTAGCAGATGAAAAGATGTATGTGAATACTCTTATTTTATATCTTGACCTTACTTTGATTGAATTTCATAATGGTCTCATATTAGATCTCATGGATCATAAAGATTATGTCTATTAAGACATAAAGACATGACCCTTTAAGAATTCTCAAACCAGACTAGTTTTCTTCAAATCAGAACCTGGTAAATTACTTAGCAGTCATTAAATACTTTATACATGTAAAGCACTATTGATACAGAAATAATAATAATAATAGGTGCTATTTGGGGATATTCACTATATCCATTAAATACTGCAATAATTTATTGATATATATATTCTCAAATGTAACTCTGACATAGCTCTAGGAAATAGATAATATTCTCATGATTTCAATGATGAGATACTAAGTGTCAGAGGTAAAGATGTCAATCCAGATCTTCCTAATGCCCAAACATGTGCTCTGTTCCACTAGCCAATACTGCCCTACAGGTGCTTACTACAGGTAAGCATACAATAAATAGTAAAAAATATAAGGTTTCATGAAAGCATAAAGCTAATATTAATTAATTAATAACATTATTAACATGTAACATCTGCCTGAGCAATTATGCTGTGCCACTTTTTAAACACTTTCTATAAATTATAAGATATAATCTCCATTGAATCTCTAAGAAGTATTATTCTCCATTTCATATACAAAGAAATTAAGAAATATGAAAACAAAGTAACTTATCAAACATCAAACAATTGGGGTGCCTGGATGGTTCAGCTGGTTAACAGTCTGACTCTTGATTTCAGCTCAAGTCATGATCTCACAGTCATGAGATCAATCCCCCATCAGACTCTGCACTCAACGTAGAGCCTGCTTACAATTCTCTCTACCCCTTCCCTGCTCATTCTCTCTGTCTCTCTGTCTCTCTGTCTCTCTCTGTCTCTCTCTCTCTCTCTCTCTCTCTCTCACACACACACACACACACACACACACACACACACACACGAGTGCAAAAAAAAAAAAAGGTAAAAAAAGGTCAAACAGCTAATAGGTAATGGATCCACAATTGAAACTCAAGAAATCTCTTTCCAGGGTTTACACGTTTACATAAAGACCACTGCCCACAGCCACACAGGTAATGCTCTGCACAACTCTTGGAAACACCATTCACTGATCACAAACAACTTTGTATAACATGGCAAAGATATTGGACTTAGTCTGATATACTGGCGAACCACTGCAGTGCTCTATGGTTTGAAAAGAATGAATATGTTTTAGAATGATTACTCTCAAGACAAGGGAAGGATAGATTCCCAGGAGTTTAAGTTACCAATGTCATAGTTCTATCTAAAACAGTAAAAATAAATGTGAAAAACCTTAACTATGGCAACGGAAGTGGAAAAAGAATGGGTCTCGACTTCATTAATCTAGACAGGGAAGTGGAGGTGTTCAGAATTGTGTGTATAGATTTGGAGGGGAATATGACTGATGACTGAGGAGTGCAAGCTGTAAAGAGATTGAGGTTCTATGGCAATGTTGGAAGAGATGGTTAGTAGACAGACGGACATGTGGCTCTAGGTATGAGTCTGAACAGATTAATAGTGTTACCAAAAACACAGGTGGCAATATCATGGGTTTTCATGAATAATTCAGGGAATGAAAGAGGAGAAAGACAAGATTTAGGGATAAAACTGTGGAGAACAGGGGCACATGGGTGGCTCAATCAGTTAAGTGTCTGACTTCAGCTCAGGTCATGATCTCACAGTTTGTGAGATCGAGACCTGCGCTGTGCTCTGCACTGACAGCTCAGATCCTGGAGCCTGTTTCAGATTCACTATGTGTCTGTCTGTCTGTCTGTCTGTCTGTCTGTCTCTCTCTCTCTGCCCCTCCCCCACCTGTGCTCTCTTTCTCTCTCAAAAATAAATATTTAAAAAAAAATTTTTTTAAAGAAATGTGTAGACCAGTTACAGTTAAGCAAAAGTGAAGAAAGAGTTTTCCTCGGAAAAAAAATAGTAAGAATGGTCATAGAGATATAAAGAAAATAAGAAAAAATGATGACACAGAAGAATCAGATGGAAGAATCAGACTGGACCCACTCAAGAATTGGTCAACTTAGGAAATAATTTGACACCACAAGTAAGAAGAGTTGCAGTGAAGTAAATTAAACAGTTACAACCTAAATCAAAACATCAGTTCATTTCTTATGTCTCAAAGACATCAACAAGTAGTTACTGAGTATCTACAATCCTCTCAGTATTCAATAAGGTGCTACAGATATGACAGCAAAAAAAAAAAACTTGCAGTCTACTAGGTGAAATGGTAGGGAACAGGCATGAAGAAAACAGTATAAATAATAGAGTATCAGTAAATATGAGATGGGGTCCATTTGGGGAGACACAAATTAGTCTGGTATGACAAGAGTCATGAGAAGCAAAGACTTCTGGGTGGTAGGGGTAATTTCTAAAAGGAAGAATATATTCCAGTTTGCCACCATGTAGAAGGCTAAGTGATGTCCCACCACACTGTAGTCACCAGAACTTGTGAGTATGTTACCTCACATAGCAAAGGGATTTTGCAAAGATGATTGTTAAGCATTTTAGGATGAGATTATTGTCCATGTAAGCCCAATATAATCACAGGAGTCATTATAAGTGCCAGAGTCCAGCTCCAGCAGGTCCACAGCTCCCTAAAGGATGGACAGTGCCGGCGAGAGGGAGAGACTCAATTTCTTTCTGATCACCAGGCAGGCATCTCTGCACTGACCAGAAAGTCAGCTTTATTTATTGAAAAAATGTATGGAGTACAAAACAGAAGTGGCAATTGCCTTAGACATTGATTTCTGATGACAAATTCTTTGGTATATAAAAATTTCTCAGAACATAGATTGGTAGAAGACTCATGCATGATCTTTATCAATAGTGATTGATGTAGGTGACTTAGATGCTTATCACATGGGGAAGGAAGGTATCTTTAGCATTCAAATACAAGGCAATATTTTTAGCTTAGCAAAGGCAAGAGTTAGTTCTTTGTGAGCAGGGGTCAATAGCCTGTTTTCTTGAAGGGAAGAAAAATAGGTTTCTCAGGAAATGTAGTATTTGCTGCTATTATTACAAAAGAAAAAACTCTTATAATAAGTTCCTTCACAAGGTACAATTAGTATATTTTTAGCATAAGAGGACAAGTCACTGCTGATATAAGTCGGGGGTAGACATCGGTAGCCATCTGACAGTAGTAGGCCCCTGGCCTTGCAAACCCGCCTTACCTCACAAGGAGTTTTTTTTCCAACTTGGTGAGTTCAGAAAATGGCTTCCAACATATAAGAAAGACAGAAACAGACACAGCAAGAGAAGAGGAACAGAGTAAGACAAAAAGTAGATGTATATCAAGAAATTATTATAGTATTTAATGAATATAGTGAACATCACCAAATAGTATCCATTATTATTATTTCTGTATCAATAGTGCTTTGCATGTATAAAGTAGTCAATGAATGCTAAGTAATTTACCAGGTTCTAATTTGGAGAAAACTAGTCTGGTTTGAGACCACTTAGAAAGGTTGTGTCTTTGTGTCTTAACAGAAGTAATCTTCACAATCAATAGCAAAGTCACAAAAAGACTTGAAGATGCTCCACTGCTGGCTTGAAGGTGACTGAAGAGACCACAAGACAAGGAGTGTAAGAAAGCTATAGAATCTGGAAAAGGCACGACAACAAATTTTCCTCTGGAGCCTCCAGAAGGAACACAGGCCTAATGACACTTTGACTTTAGCTCAGCGAAATACATTTCTGACTTCTGACCTCCAGGACTATAAGATAATAAATTTGTGTTATTTAAACCACTAAATCTGTGGTAATTTGTTACAGCAGCAATAGCAAAGAAAGAGCCAACAGGGAGAATTAATTCCACCCGAACAAACAATAATGCCAAAGGATAGAGGTAGGAGAGTTTACATTTACCATTCTGAGCCATAATTCTCAGTATGGTTGTGATGTCATGGTGTCCCCATCATGTTGGCCAATGCTGCTGATACTCTCGCAGAAACATTTTATTATCGACATCCTCCTAGACGAATTGTCCAAACTTGGTCATCTATAAATGTACACAGATTAAACAGCTTAGCAACATTAGGAATAAACTGCACTACCCACATAATCCATTCCCACCACACCCACTACTTTTTACCACGTCATGAACACACCATTCTCTCTATCTGAAGGGGCTCAATGAAAACACTCACTTTATACCATATTCTCTGCTCTGAGGAACCACATATGATGTGACTGAAGAAAACTGAAACAAACATAAGCCCCATTTTATCAGCTTAATTGACAAAAACATAATCTTCAATCACCACTTTTTATTGATCTAGATTAACTCTTATATTTAGGAGGGAAAAAATCATACTATTGTACTGAATATACTATCTATGTGCACTATCTTTCTGAAAATGATTACTTCTACATAAAGCAAGATACGTTATTAACTTAAGACCATCCACTGTGAAAAAAAAAAATGCCAGGAGTACATTTAATTTTTCCAGAGCAGCTCATTTATACAGCTGGCTTTCAAATGTTTTCTAAGTGTGGTAGTGTGGAGAAAAATCATGCAGTTACATAAGTGTTCAACATATAGTGTGTTCTAGGTAAGTTTAAAATTGTTCAAAAGATTGAAAAATACTTCTTTAAAAATGAGGTCAGACATCAAAATAATTCATACTGGGATCATGTTGAAATAGTAGGAGCAAGGTGCCCATTATATTAAGTTAAATAACTTTTACATCTAAACTAGGGAGAAAAGAGGAAATTGACCATCCTCTCAAGCAGTAAAGAGAATTTAGATTTAAAAATCATGAAAAAAACTTGTATTTCAGCATTTTTCAAAGTGTGCTTTGCAGATGACTTAGCTCATACAGAGTCCACAAAGAGAAGAGTGGAGTAATTTTGGAAAATACTAACATAATATATCGTTCTAAAAGGGTCAAAGCGCACATTAGTATATTAATCACTGAGAAATACTGCAGTAAGGAAAAACTAAATTTCCTTAACTGTTTCCTTAACTATCTGACCTTTGACTAAACCCACCCATTAAAATCCCCTTTAACACTTGTCATATGGAAATATTTAGGAAAATCTTTCACTAGAGCAAGGGTCAGCAAACGTTTTTTGTAAAGGGACAAATAGGAATCCCTTTAGGCTTTGCACTCCATGTGGTCTGTGTAGCAACTACTCAGTTCTACCTTTGCAGCATACAAATAACTGTAATTGACATGTAAATGAAGGGGTGTGGCCTTGATCCAATAAACTTTATTTCCAAAAACACAGTGGACCAGATTTAGTCAGTCAGTGGGTCATAGTTTCCCAAACCCCTGAAACAGAAGCATGATCATTCTCCCAGGAATAGAAGCTGAAAATTCACCATCTTTCTCGATTAGGGTTGATACTCAGGGAGGAAAAGCCATGAGGAGTTTCCTTAAACTTTGCTGTGACATGAAGACATATGCTGGCAGGGATGGTCTAGTTTTATCAACTATGTGAAGAAAAGACATCTCAAGTGCTCAGATATCGACAGCCTCAGCTCAAAATAAGTAGAGGCCTTCAGTTTACTAGACAATTAGGAGAACTGTACCAATTTTGAACGGCTACATGCTTCTAAGCAAACGGAAAGAAGCTGGACATACACCTCAGAAAGAGAAACAGATGGACTAGAAAACTGAAAAGATATACTGTGCACTTAGTTTTATTTTGGTTAGTAATTATGCAAATTGCAAAGTTATATTTTCACAAATTAATAAGGTATTCTAGGGAAGTGACTAAAAATAAGGGATAGGGGTGCTTGGGTGGCTCAGCTACTTAAATGTCCAATCCTTGATTGCAGCTCAAATCCTGATCCCAGGGTTGTGGGATTAAGCCGCATGTCAGTCTCCAGGCTGATGTGGAGCCTGCTTAAGATTCCTTCTATCTCTTTCTCTCTTTCTCTCTCTCTCTTGTGCTCTGCCCCTCTCTCTCTCACACATGTGTACTCTCTCTCTCTAAAAGAAAAGAAAATAAATTTTTAAAAATCAGGGATAAATAGAAATGATCTCCTTACATATACCGAGTAGTGTCTATCCTACCAAGTTCCCATCAAGACAATACTGTCATCTCATGGAAATAACCTCAGTGACTAGGACAACAAATTTAAAATGGGATATTTTTCCCCATTACAGTTCTTTCTTTGCTCTCATCCTGTTGTTTAGAAGTTCACATAACTTATCAAATTAGCGAAAACGTTAGCAAGTATTACAGTCTGGCTCCCAGCCTTAGTTTTGATCATTTAGCTCATTTCTTCAATTCTCTGGAGGTTCAAAAGACCTTTGGCAATTCCATTAAATGATGTGTTATTTTCTTCAGCAAATGTCATTTTCCTAATCTAGTAATTAATAAAAAACAAAGAAGTTTGCTCAGTGAATGTTGCCTGCTTTATTTTTTTGTGCTAGATTTCTACCAATTGCCGTTACTTACCAAAAAAAAAAGTTAAAAGTAAAAAATGAGGTTATTATTATTAATGACTAACGTTTAATTAGGTTGTTTGATCTTTGGTTAAACAAGTTTGCAGATTTCCATTACTATACCTACAAAGATCAGCCCAATGCTTTTAATGAATATGGACGTCTTCATATAATGACAAAGCCCTTGATTCTCCAACTGCTGAATTACTAGGCCATGATCACAAGAAAATACGTGATACACACTAAACATAAATCCTTAATTTTTCACAGAAATCTAACTTCTAATGATGAATTTAGGTCAATATTGTTTACTGTCTGATGATAACTATATTAATATAGGAATTAATAAACAATATTTTATTATTCAGAGTTTAGGCATAAATGCTAATAGCTAAGTTCATATGAAATTGATTTTTAAGATCTAATTTCTATAGTATTCAGTTCTTCAATGGATTGTTCATATCAACAGAATATTTAACTTGGCATATAAAGCCGTTCCTTATATGGCCAAAATGTACCATTCTGTTGCCAATCATTCTCCTTATCCCGCCCCCCCACCACTACTGCTGCTAAACCATTTCATGGGATGCTATAAACATACCAAATTACTGATTGCTCCTTAAATATACCATACTGGCTCATACTTCTATGACATTGCACATGCTTTCCTACTTACTTAAAATGACCTACTCCACCTCATCTACACTGTTAATGGCTACCCTTAAAGACTCTGCCCAAACATTATTTCTTCTATTCATTCATTTATTCAAAAGTATACTGACCATCTCCTAAATGCCAGGCATTGTTTAGGCACTGGAGAGACAATGCTGAAAACATAGTCCCTTTTCTCAGGGAGCTCACATCTAGAAGAAGAAACACAATAAAGAAACACAGGAATAAATAAGATAATTATAGATCTTCTTGACTTACAATGGGGTCACTTCTCAATAAACCCGTTGTAGGTTGAAAATACCTTAAATTGAAAATGCATTTTTTAAAATGTTTTTTAATGTTTTTATTTTTGAGAGAGAGAGGCAGCATGAGCAGGGGAGGGTCAGAGATAGAGGGAGACACAGAATCTGAAGACAGGCTCCAGGCTCTGAGCTAGCTGTCAGCACAGAGCCTGACACAGGGCTCGATCCCACGAACCGTGAGATCATGACCTGAGCTGAAGACAAACGCTTAACCAACTGAGCCACCCAGGCGCCCCTGAAAATGCATTTAAATTTTTTTTAATGTTTTATTTATTTTTGATACAGAGAGAGACAGAGCATGAGAGGGGGAGGGGCAGAGAGAGAAGGAGACACAGAACCGGAAGCAGGTTAGAGGCTCTGAGCTAGCTGTCAGCACAGAGCCTGACGCGGGGCTCGAACCCACGACGTGAGAGCTGACCTGAGCCGAAGTCGGAGGCTTAACCGACTGAGCCACCCAGGCGCCCCTGAAAATACATTTAATAAACTAACTTACTGACCATCATAGCTTAGCCTATAGGACCTACCTTCAACATGCTCAGAACATTTACATTAGCCTATAGTTGGGCAAAAACAGTGAACATAAGGACTATTTTATTATAAAGTGTTGAATATCTCATGTAATTTACTGAATACGCTACTGAAAGTAAAAAAAATAGGATGATTCTATGGGTAAAGAATGGTTGTCAGTGTATCAGTTGTTTACCCTTGAGGTCCCAAGGCTGACTGCAAGCTAAGGCTTGCTACCACTGCCCGATCACAAGAGAGGGTCGCACACATATTGCTAGCCCAGGAAAAGATCAAAATTGGCAATGCTGCACGCGGTTCCTACTGAATGTGTATGGCTTTCACACCATCATTAAATCGAAAAGTGAAAGTTGAACCACGGTAAATTGGGAATGATTTATCTGTTGTAAATTGTGAAAATGGCCATGAAGTAAATGGAGTGATATGAGAGAAAATGAAGTGTGTGCAATGTGACTGTAGATATGTGGCATGGGAAGGAATCTCAGTAGAAGTGACATTCTAGCTGGAACCTGAAGAGACCAGGTGTGTGAATCCCTGGAACCAGAAGGACCTTGGCTGGCTCCTGTCCAGGAGTTAAATGGAAGCCAGTGTGAACTGGAGCATAAAATCATGGGCTAAGGTGGTAGGACATGAGCTTTCACTCCTAAACCTCTGGGTTCCATCCTCTTGAAGTCAGTCCGTCAGCGACCCCCTTTATAACCACATATGCTGTTCTGATGCGCTATTTTCATTGTCTGCCTACAACTCAATTTTTAGCTCTTTAAGGGCAAATTGCTGTGTGTATATATATTACACATCTTTATAAACCTACCACCTATTAAGGCCAAGTACATACTATGTGTTCAATAAATACTGTTCACTATTAATGTCTGATTGTGACCCCTTTTGATGCCCTCAAGGACCCACTTCATTGTTTTCTACATTTATCCACACCTTTACCTGCTCTAGTAACTCAATGCATTAATAACCTCAAATATTTACAGTTTAAAAAAAAATCTCTATCCAGGCCCACGTCCCGGCTAACCAGGATCTCTCGAGTTTACCTGATGAAAATTCCTTGAGAAAAGTATTCACTCATTGTTTCTACTCCCTAACTTCTCCTATCTGTTCTCATTTCACTGCTGAACTGCTTTACTTTTTGGGTTTTTTATTTCTTCAGCACTGACAAAGCTGGTTGTTATGTATCTGAACTAGGGACTCAAACTGTGTGGATATGAATTTTTGTTTTGTTTTATCATGTGGGGCTGAGGACTTTAAATTCTCTATGTGTCAACAGCCTCATCTGTAACATAGGGATGATAACAGCATAGAACCCACAGGCTTGTTATAAGGATTAAATGAGCTTCCACATGTGAAGTACCTACCAAAGTGAATACAACTGTCGTCTTACTGTTTACATTCACAGTAAATTTACCCTTCATGTTGACTCTTGTGCAGCTCTTCTTGGTCTCAAAATTATTTCTTCCTATAGTTTTCATATCACCACAGTCTCTACATTTCCCTTTTCCCTTTCTGGCCATTATTTCTCAATTCCATGCATCCTTTTCTTCCAGTCTCACCTAAATGTCACTGTCAACCAGAGCTCTCTCCTTTTTCACTCTAAGGTCTTCATTCAAATCCATCAGTTTCAGTCACCCCTTAAATCTTAATGAACTGCAAACCCTTATCCCTAACCCAGGCCTTTTCTTCTGAGTTTCAGACCTACACATGACTCCTTTCGGACTGTCCCCATCTAGCTTTTTCAGCAAGACCCTCAAACTCAATACCTCCATCCCTGAAATCAGCTTTGCAAACCATCTGGGGATCCTGCTGCAAGGAATAGCAGGTACCCACCCAATTCTATTCCAGGTATCCCATTCAGAAATATTAGAGTCTTAGACTCTGCGCTTCCTCTTCTCCTCTTCCTCTGAAAACAGTCTTTTTCTCCACCTTCCAGGTCTCTCCAGAATGACTCCTCTCCAGCCTATTTCCATTGTAACACTTTACACCAGGCTTCCATCATCTCTCATGTATGGAAACCCTCTACCTGATCTCCATGCCTTCAGGCTCACAAAATTTCAATCTATCCCCACACAGCAGCCAACAAGATCTTTTTAAAACGCATACCCGATCATGCCATTGCCCTGCTTAAACCCCCGCAATGATTCCCCAAAGCTTTCCGGATACAGTTCAAACTCGTCAGTTTAGTTGGAGGCCCTCTGCCTGAGCCAGATCAGTGCCCTTAACAGCTCCCTCCTCACCAATTCAGGAGGCTGCAAGTGCCCTATAAAAATCTGCTGCAGCTATGTTCCGGCTGCTCAGGAAATTTCTCCAAGCTCCACAACACACCCAGGTCGCAGCTTTGAGCCTCTGCTCTCATCACAAATTCCTGTCTTCCTTCCTGTCTGCCTCCAACCTAAACGCTGCCTGGTTGCCTCCTTAGACGTTAGATCTGCTGGCTCTCCATTTCTCATTCTCCCCAAAGTACATTCTCTTTAACCACTCCTGGTGCTCTGCTGCACACTGTGGCCCATGAGCAAGGGACATCCCAGCCACTATTCTTCATCTGAGCTTCCCTGACTCTGCCCGCTAGCCTCACCCAGCATCCAGTTTCTACCTGCCTACAAGAGGACACGGAATGTCTCTATAAACTCGTCATTCCGTGTGCTCCACCCACAGGAACATTTGTGTTCCCGAACAGTTCAATGCTGGCTCACACCTTTGCCCCTTTACACAAGCTGTTCTCTTTACCTGGATGCACCAGTCTTCCCCTACCACTCACCTATACCACACTGCCTAACATATACATCCACCAGCTGACTCAGGCCAGCAATGAAAAAATTCAACTCCCAGAAGCCTTTGGTGACACTGTTCTCGTCTTAATTAGAAACCTCTCTTCTGTCCTCTAAATTCTTCTATATAAATCTAACATAGTGTCTACTATTAAAAAGGTCTTGGGGCACCCAGGTGGCTCAGTTGCGTAAGTGTCCGACTTCAGCTCAGGTCATGATCTCACAATTCCTGAGTTCAAGCCCTGCATTGGACTCTATGCTAATAGCTCAGAGCCTGGAGCCTGCTTCTGATTCTGTGTCTCCCTCTCTCTCTCTGCCCCTCCTCCACTTGTGCTCTGTCTCTCTCTCAAAAATAAATAAACATTAAAAATTTTTAAAGAAAATGTTCTTTTTTTCCTCTTCTCCACTACTAGCCAGTCAGCCCCATGATCAGGGAAATGTAATCAATCTTTGTTATCTTAGTGCCCAGTAGAATGCTTACTTTATCATGAGTACCTACTAAGTCATCATTCAGTGAATGAATGAATGAATGAATGAATTTCATAGTCCTGGAATAAACTGAATAAATGTCATTTTGAAACATTTTTTGAATGTAAGAGTAATTTTATTTTACAGTGATTTGTAAACAACCCCAAATATGTTTCAATATTAGTACCTTTAAATTAGATATATTCAAAATATTTCTGTCACATGACATGCTTCTATTTTTAACTTAGACCTATAATGGATTGACTCTTTTCAAAATGAAATCAATACCTATCAATTTCCTTCTCTAGAAGACCTGTGTGATGAGGCAGGGAATCTCTGCAGAGATTGCCCGTGTGCAGAGTTATATAGTGCACTTGATGTGGATAGATTCTCACGAAGGAATAAAATAAGATACCCCTATTCTTTCTCATCATTCATTTACAAGGCTTTAGGAAAGAACATTTGCATTGCAACTTCCTGAGCAACTTAGCTCCTGTAGTGTTTTTAATTGTGCCATTTATACCTGACACTATTACCACTATGACTAAGCGTAATAATACTGAACATAGGTAGTTATTGGATATATTATTAAAACTGGTAAAAACAAATGTGAGGAATACAGAATACTGATATTATTTTGCCTGATATAACACTTTATAGTTCTAAACCCTACCACAAACACACACACACACACACACAAATCCTTAACTATATTTAAATAATACGTGATGTGTAATGTTAAGAATAAACACTTACTGAGTGCTCACAATAAGCCAAGAACTACTCTGAGAATGTTATGTACACTTTAACATTTAAATCTTACAACAGTCCTAAGAAACTGGTAATATTATTTTCCCCCCTTTTCAGCTGAGGCAATAGACACAAAGAAAAATAAACAGCCCGAGGTCATACAGCTAGTGAGTGATAAAGCCAGAACAGAAATCAAGGCAGTCTAATTTCAGAGCTCTGCTTTTAATCCCTTTGCAAGCTTGTCTTTGTTTGTATCATAGTATAAAACAAAGACTTGCATGGCTTTACAAAGAAAGCTATTTTTAAAAAAGGTGAAAATGCTTTCCTTCCCATAATGGAATAATATGCATGCAATGGAATTCAGGATGATTCTTGTGTATGTACTTTCAATCATAACTATCTCTTGTGTCCCACAACAGTGCTTGACCTTATACCTCTGACACATGGTAGAGACCCTGGTACATAAAAGGTGCCAAAGAAATTTTAATGATGACATTTATGAACACATATCAACAAAGACAGAATTTGATCAATAAATTATAAAGCTACAGATTGAGCAGTATGATAAAAATTTTGCTTTCCGTATTCCATTGAATCCTTAATAATTATATGGGTAGAAAGTATCATATCCATTACACCAATCCTTTCTGTGTGTTACAGAAATTAAGTAATTTGCCTAAGGTCACAGAGCTGGCAATTGGTAAAGCCAGGATTCAAAACCATATCTATGTTACTGCAAATATCAATATTGTTGTGGTTTTAGGCACCTTTAAGTTTACCATCTTAGCACTAAAAGAGACCCAATATTGGGCTGGATTTACCACAATCCTGTCTAGCCCAAGAAATTTTGTGTTTTTATTAGTCCTTAATTTCTAGTTGCATAATTACAAAACAATAATGCCAAATATACAGGTATTACACATATGAGGGAAACAAATTCATGCACATTGTTTTCTCCAAGTATTTTTCACTCCCATCTTATTTCTTTTTCATTGCTAATGGATACATGTACAAAGGACAAGATTATTATGGAAGAAGTGAGGGGTGAATCAAGCTTCCAGGCGACCCTTGCAGAGGTTCACACTTCTGTTTCCCTATGAGCAATGCTTGAATATGAGGTCATGGAACAAGTGAGGCTAACAGAACTCTAGCGAAGCCCAAACAAAACTGATGACCCAATATACTGCTCAAAATACAAGTTAAAAAATGAGGACATATCTTGAAAAAAAAAACTTCCTAAAGCATTTATTTTTGGTACTAGCATAAAACCAAAACACATTTAATGGAGAGTAATGGACAATAATATATATGTTCACACTTAGCAAAGGTAAGACTGGAAAGAGTAGAAGATACTCATCAACTAATAAAGCACCTCCCGATAGCAAGCACTCCGTAAATATTTACTGAATAAATGAATGAGATTCATATTTGCCTCTATAAAATAGGCTACATTTCACTAAAGGTAACTTTTGTGACATACATTATCAAAATTATCATGAATAACTAAAATCTAACTAAAACCTTAAAATTTAAAATAAATGTTTAAAAAGTGACAATTCTAATATCTTAAAATAATTTTTATCCACTTCAATTCGCCTGATTAGTGTTTCTCTAACTAGATGAATAGTTGACACATTTGAAAATACTTCTGTTACTTTACAGTGACTCCAGAATTCAAATCACACTGTGCTATTCATTAGTACTAGAATTCTTGCAGAATATCCCTAACATGCTGAGGTATTTAAAAAAAATGAGAGATGTTTCCTGTTCCTGTTTAGGATGTTTACTCAATATTTTCTATCATATTCTTAAAACTCAAGAGAATTTTTTTATTCTTTTTAAATCAGATTACATACCAGCTGAGATCGCATTCAAGTATAATATTCTATCCATCCACAATTCTCTGAAATTTGTTAACAATTCAATTCTTTATGTAAAATCGAGATTACTGGTTCACTGACCAGATTTTATAAGATAGAAGACATGTTCTGAACATGAAATGACTCTAAGCAAATCTGATCGGGAACAAGTAATAAAGTCAACTTAGATCATTAGCATCACTTTTCACTATAACAGTAAAGGATGGCTCTTTCAGAACTCCACCATGGCTTGGATAATCTCACCAATCTATTTTTGTTGTTGTTGTTGTTGTTGTTGTTGTTGTTGTTACTTCGATTAAACATCAGACATCAAGGCTTAATTCAATAGTATTTTGACCCTATTGATCACTAGCTATTGCCTTTAAATTATCCTAAGTGCCTTTGCTACAACCTACACATTTCTAAAATTATACTAATCGCTTCTCGGCCTTTTGGCTAAGATCAAGTGTAAAATTATACTAAGAAGTAGAACTGGAGGCTCAGTTGGTTTAGCATCCGACTCTTGATTTTGGCTCAGGTCGTGATCTCATGGTTCATGGAGACTGCTTGGGATTCTCTCATATTCTCTCATATTCTCTCTCTCTCTCTCTCTCTCTCTCTCTCAGGTCGTGATCTCATGGTTCATGGAGACTGCTTGGGATTCTCTCATATTCTCTCTCTCTCTCTCTCTCTCTCTCTCTCTCTCTCTCTCTCTCTCTCGCTTCCTCTCTGCCCCTCCCTCCCTCAGATGTGTGCGTGTGTGTGTTCTCTCTCTCAAAATAAGTAAATAAGGATTTTTTATTTTTTTAATTTTTTTTGTTTTTTATTTTTGAGAGACAGACAGAGATAGTGCAAGCAGGGGAGGGTCAGAGAGAGAGGGAGACACAGACTCTGAAGCAGGCTCCAGGCTCTGAGCTAGCTGACAGCACAGAGCCCGACGCAGGGCTCGAACCCACGAACCACGAGATCGTGAGCCGAAGCCAGATGTTCTGACTGAGCCACCCAGGCGCCACAATAAGTATTTTTTAAAGAAAGAAAACTAAAAAAAAAAAAAGAAATGGAATTGTTTCTATTTCATTTATTCTTAAGGACAAAACCAAAACAACTATAGTTCTACAAAACACATTGTATTTTACTATATTAGCAATTATATGGAGTAAATTTGATTTTTTCCCACTTAATTGACCACAAGTATTGATACTAAGGAGGAAAAAAGTGTTATTTGTCAAATACCTTTTCTTTTCTTTTCTTAGTAGTCTCACATATAGATTAATATTGATATAAGTTAATATACTAACTCTAAAAAGTTTAATTAAACCAACTTTGCCTGATTCCAGATCTAAATGTATCTCCCTGAATCATTTTTCAGATCCTTTTGTAATATCCATCTTAAACAGAAATACTAGTTTATTCTGGCTCTGATTCAATCTTCCAAAATTTCCTCTCTACTTACTTGGGTCTTTTGGAAGAGTTCCAAGTTTGTCTCTGGTCTCTGAAAAAAGATGAATGAAATTGAAATTACATTTACTGTTCTTCTGACTCTCATGTTTGGGCTCAAAGACAGATCTAATTTTTCTGACAATTTTCATAAAGAAAAATGGCCAAATTCATTTATTTTAGCACTCACTAAAAGGGGGGTTATTCACATCTCTTATAACCTTATTCCCATTCTTTTACTAAACAATAACATATTTATTAAGGAATAGATTACTGTTTTCCCAGGGATAGCTATAAAAAGCTTTATACAATCCCAAGTATTCTGAAGTAACCTAAAGGTTAAACTCCTTTTAGATCTGAAGAAATTAAAGTCTGGAACAGCTAGAGACTCATCCAAGGTCACAAGGCTAATTTGTGGCCAACCTGAGACTAGAAATCCAGCCTAGTACCAGTTTTGATCTCAACCTACTTCTGTAATTGCCTGTAAAACTTCTCCGGTTATTGAACTGCTGATTTGATCTTCAAAGTTTGAAAAGTCAACTATTTGTCTCATTCTTTCCACTACTGTACACTGATGTTATCTTGATCTTTCTCAAAAGAGAAATAAGAATAAATAAACATCAAAAATCATTATGTGCCATAACTATGGAGAAAACTACAAACCATATATCTTGAGAAAATATGTAGCACATAGATGATAGGGTGATAAGCACTGTATGAGTAGACGACAGATCCAGAGATTGATAGATAGAAAATTTGCCCACTATTACATTTTCAATACATAACACTTAACTTCTCAAAGGTTTTTGTGCACACAAACAAAAGAACCCTCAGCTTAAGGGCATCTATGAATTTTTAGTAGTCTGCACAAATATTTCAATTCAAAAATACAACATGTCAAGTACTGTCCTACAAAGATGTAAAATACATTAAATTGCTCAAAAGAGGATGTTCCACACAAGACAAAACAAAGTTATTATAATGATTTGCTTATGTCCCATATTTTTTTCTGATTATTAGTTTATAAAGCATACAAGAATCTACAAAAGACTGAGAAATGAATATGTACCTGGCCTAATACAACAGCTAGGTTTCATAAAATCCATGAATGAATCAATTTTTTGTACATCATAATCTTTTTAAAAAATGCATTGCAAGCTTTCTATTTAAGGGGACTCTGCAGTAACTCTTACAAAGAATAATTCAAAATAATCACTCTATTTTATCTACAGAACTGCCAAAGAGAGAAGCCAACTAGATGTCTGAGGCGAGCCCTCCGAGGCAGCCAGCACGTTGACAGAGTGTGCATGCTAAGGGATTTAGTCCCTACTTGGAAGGTGGGGCCAGTTTTCAGGCCCAACCCCAATCCATAATCAACTGGACTGCTTACAAAAATATAACCATTCCCATGCCCCATCCCGAAATAATTAAGTCAAGGCCTCTGTTAGTATTGACAATACTAACAAAAGCAGATCCACTTGAAAGTAGCTATCACAACTTGAAAAGAAGTGGGATGAACAGAAAACAGGAAGAGAAGAATTAGAAACAAAATACAAGCCACTTTCAAGGAGGTTTGGTCTGAAGGGAATAAATGAAATAATCATTAGAAGTAGATGCACAGAAAAAAGAAGGTTTTCTTTGGTTAGTGTTTGGTTTCATTTGTCTTTTAAGATGGGAAATAGTATTACACACCCATATGTTAGTGGGTATGAGCCAACAGAAAAGAAGCTTATTTCATCAGAGAAAGAAGGGGCAGGCCTTGAATAAGCAAGAGGGGAATGCTGTGCAGAACACAAGGGGAGGAGGTGAATTTACATGGGAGCCGTACAGTACATCCCACGGAGTGGGAAAAGGCAGCCTGTGTGGGCACAAATACAGGAAGAGGCAGCAATCTGGCAGAGGAAGCTCCTAGATATTTCCTCCTGTACCTTTCATTTTCTCAGTAAACAAAGATGTAAGGTCATCAAGTAAGAGTGAAAAATGTGGGTGCAACGTTGCAGATCTATAGGCAGAGCACATATAAAATAATCATGCAACTAGACGGATGATAGGCCTAGAGAAACATCACCTAATTGGTGTGTTGTTGCAGAAAATCAATGCCATTCAAAAATGGAATGCACACTTCTCACGTGCTTTGATCTTAGTGAGCTTTTACTGGGTCCTAATAACCAGCACTCCCTTTCATAAAAGTGTGAAACGACCTTCCTTCTAACTCATTCTAGTCCTGCCAGAGATGAATGAAGCTGGCTGCTCTCTAGTTTGCAAAATATTTCTTCCCTTTTTTCAAAACTCTGAGCGATATTTGCTTATCTCCAGTTTGCTGGTTCCTAGTCTCCAGAATTTCTTAACAATAAAATCACTGAAAATTGCTCAGCAATCTCATTTTTGAGCACTCTCAAGATCACGCAGCACAATTCCACTGAATCAGTACATGTGAACTCATTTAAAAAATACTAGTATACTCTCCTCTCCACCCGCTACATAATTCAGCAGGGTGAGAAATGCTGAACCTAATCTCACTAAGTTCCATGCTATTTTGTCAGCCTGCTCTGTTACACATGCAGCAAATTCTGCACACCAACTTTGCTCACTTCTGAACTCTCAAATTATCTAATAGTCTACACACACTTGTAAGTACTTCCAAAGAAGTACCATTTATGCTCAGAAGAAATAAAATCATGTTATTCTTTTGTCTAACCATAGTGTCACATCCTTAGTTAAGGCTTCTTCTTTTTTGGCTCTGAATTTACTTTATTAAATTCTCAAAACTTCACCTCATCCCTGGGGCGCCTGCGTGGTTCAGTCACAGCTTAGCATCTGACTCTTGGTTTCAGCTCAGGTCATGATCTCAAGGTCTGTGAGTTTGAGCCTGTGCTGACAGTGCAGAGCCTGCTTGGGATACTCTCTCCCTCCCTCTCTGCCCCTCCTCCTACTCGTTCTCTCAGTCTCTCTCAAAAATAAATAAACCTGAAAAAAATTTTTTTTAATTCCTCTCATTCCCTGTCACTTTCCCCTCTCTAATTTATCTGAATATTGCTTCCAGGCCAACTTTTACTCAGTATTATTTTGTTGATCTCCTGGTGATATGAAAAGCACATAGTATTTGCCCTGCAGACCTTGGTTTAAATCCTCCTCTGGGTTATGGATTAGTTGCTTCACCCCTTTGGAGTATAATTGTCCTTATCTGTAAAATGCCATAATAAGGTGATTACATGCAATATTAAAAATAGGCTGTCTTTCCAGTGCTTAGAACATACTAAGTGTTCAATAAATACACGTTCTGTTCCTTTCCTTCTCTCTCCTGTTCACAAATGGCCCTACATTTCCAATAAGGCTAAGTCCAAAGTAATGTTTTTTCCTAGTAAATCAAACAATGGTTCCTATCGTTTTCCTTCTTGACTATTTTTCACATTCTACTCAGAGTTCAGAGAGTACTTTACTCATTCATATCACACTCTTAATATATTTTTATTATTTTCTATGTTAATGTATTATTAGTTCCCAGATAGAGAAATATAGATACAAAGATACAGAAATTGATAGAGGTAGATAGGTATAGCTGTATGTCTGTTTAGCTACAGATAGGAATATGGCTTTATATCTATGAGTTTTGCACATGTATGATTTTTATATATAGTTTTACACATATACACAACTTTATTTCAGGTACAACAGATCAGTATAGAATGCAAGGAAGCAAAGTCTGTTAAGCCAGATAGATAGGACCTTAAGCCCTTACTTGGGAGCTTATTCTATATAATTGTGAACAAACAAACAAATTCTTCAAGCCTCCATTTCTTTGTAAAATAACTTCTTCATTGCAGAGTTGTTGTATTTAAGAAGGAAAATATTTGTAAAATCCTGACACATAGTAGGTTCCCAGTGAGTTGTTGTCATTTGTATTATTATTTTCACAAGCCTTGTTTTTTTCTGCAGTGCCAGACATTTTTAATAGCAACAGTAAATAAATGCCTGCTGAGTTAGATATTGCTATGATTTTATCTTGTTAATAGTAATGAGTAAATTGGCAGAGTTGATGTTTTCAAATTTTAAAAGATGCCATCTTTTGAGTGAGTTTTATAACATCTGTGGTATGGATGCAAAATGATTATTCCAACGCATGAGATTTTTTTTTTAACTCACACATCAAATGAAATGGCTACATGATATTACATTGCTCAAGTAGTCCATTTGCAAGCACATTCAGTTTTGTACCACAGTGTTCCAACATATAAATGAGTAATAAAGGTAGGGATTCTTCTACAGATAAAGTTCAGCTTCTAAGACATAGTTCTTTATTTTATATTTTTTCTCCTTCTTTTTCTCTCTCTCAATCTTAATCTCTTGCTCCCTCTTCCCATATAATTCTCTGATTTTAAATATATTCACTATAGCTCTTTGAATGAACAATCAAACTTAACTTGAAAGACTTTACTATTGACTTTTCTGTATTTTCTCCATTTTTCTACATGTCATACAGAGCAGAGTCTAATGAAAATTGAACAATTTCTTGTTATTATATCTTCTATTTTTCCATTTTATCAATAATATTTTTGCTAAAACAAACAAACAGTAGAAACATATCCAGTTCATGTCACTGAAGGTGACTACAAAGGAATTTCAAGGCTAGAAAAACAAAACAGATATTATGGGCTTGACAGAGAAACTAGAAGAATCAAAAGTTGCAGTAGAGCTAAAGAATTGCCCCTAAATTGATTCCTGAAAGTAAATCAGTCTCCCAGCCTTTTTACATGTTGGCAAGTTAATGGAAAGAAATAGGCTTCTTTATTTATTTGAGTGATATTCAACCTAGTAACATTTTAGTGAGGGAGCAAAAGAAACTAAGGAAGAAAATTCCAGTGTGCCTTAAAGGAAGTCGTTAAATTTTGAAAAATGTAGTTTTTTCCCACTCTTCAAAGGAATGTTTATATTCTCACAATTGATGAAGAACTGTTTTCACATGTATCTCATCTGACTTGCATATCATAATATTTTGGATCAATAAATCTGCTTAACAAAGAGTTGTCAGAAGCTAGGAGTGCATAGTTGTCATTCCTGGTATTTTTCAATTCAAAAATTGCTGTGATTTTTTATTTAATGCAGCTAAAAAAGCAACTTCCTGTAACACACATACACACACACACACACACACACACACACACACACAATCCCAGACTTTGTACAATAGATACATGCCAGAATGCACAATTTTTGCCTCTCTGATGTTGGGAAAGATATTTAACCTCAGTAAGTCTTAATTTTTTCATCAATATAATGGGAATAATATCTATCAGGTACTTTTCGTGAAATACGTATTTTAAATCTTACAATAATCTACCTTGCAGATTATTGTAAGATTTAAAATACGTATTTCACGAAAAGTACCTGATAGATATTCCTAAGAGAATGGACCATTAGTGCAGCATCAAGACTCCCCAGCAGTATTACTTGTTGTGTGTGTGTGTGTATGTATGTACATGAGTATTTTCAAAATAAATATTTCTAAGAATTTCTGATATGTATTAAGAGCTATGAAAAAAGAATCCTTAAGAGGTGTGCCTTTTATTTAAAAGGTACCATTTGGGGGCACCTGGTTGGCTTAGCCGGTTACGCATCTGACTTTGGCTCAGGTCATGATCTCACAGTTTATGAGTTCAATGACCACATTGGGCTCTGTGCTGACAGCTCAGATCCTGGAGCTTGCTTCAGATTCTGTATCTCCCCCTCTGTCTGCCCCTCCCCTACTTGTTCATGTTCTCTCTCTCTCTCTCTCTCAAATATTAATAAAAATTTTTTAAAAAACTGTAAAAGACACCATTTGGCTGAGCCATGAAAATTTTGATGAAGCACTGACGTATGCAGGAAGAGGCAACTCCTAAAATAACAAGTACATGTCTGCTATGTCCAAGTGCTTCGCATGCAGTATGCCATCAACTCTAGACACCCAGCAAGGTATTGAAAGTTTTTTTTTTTTTAATTAAAAATCTGAAGCTTATACAGATTATGAAATCTAGCTAGTGATTAGCATATCTGAGCCCAAAGGACTAAGCTCGTGGACACTATTTTGTCAACATCTACCTGGGGTAGGTATAATTAATGCCAAGGAAATACATCAGGTGGGTACGGCAAAAGAAAAAGGACAATGCTTCTTGTATTAACCTCTAAAGAGAACACTGTAATTTATACCTGTTTCCAGATTTTTTCTATTTATCCAAAAGTAATCATGAGTTCATTCCAGCACACATCTCTTCAACAAAAGTTTTCTGCCAAGAACCATGCACTCAGTCTTATAGGACCTCATAACCAATGATATCAAATACCAAAATAAATATTTAATGATGACAATTGGGCAAGAAGTATAAATTTCAAATCTAATCTTTAAGATGCAGCTATTCCTCAAAGTTTCAAATGCTCCACTACAGAGACATAAAATTCTATAAAGTAAGCTATCACAAAATGATATATACTACTAAAATATAGCTCAGTTCAAAGGCTACTCCAAACTCCACAGCCTATGAAACAAAGAAAGATACAATGGTTTAATACAATTAGCATAGCCATTATTAAAATAAATTTTTTTTATTTTTATTTTTTAAATTTTTTTTGTTTTTTATTTATTTTTGATAGAGAGAGACGTGCGAACAGGGGAGGGTCAGAGAGAGAGGGAGATACAGAATCGGAAGCAGGCTCCAGGCTCTGAGCTAGCCGTCAGTACAGAGCCCGACACGGGGCTCAAACCCATGAACTGTGAGATCATGACCTGAGCCAAAACCAGGCGCTTAACCGACTGAGCCACCCAGGTGCCCCAAATTTTATTTTTAGTAAATCACAAAGGTAACAAATTTAGCTCTACAGAATTAAAGGCAAAAAATGTTTGAAAGAAATAAGCTGTTGGCACTTTGTTGCATTAAAATGTATGCAGGGTCGGACCATCCCGTCTCAGTTGGTTAAGCATACAGCTCTTAGTTTTGGCTCAAGTCACAACCTCACGGTTCGTGATTCGAGCCCCACATCAGGCTCTGCGCTGGCAGTGCAGAACCTGCTTGGGATTCTCTCTCCTCCCTCCTCTCCTCTCTCCTCTCTCCCTCCCTCCCTCCCTCCCCCCCCTCCCTCTCTCTCTCCCTCTCTCTCTCTCTCTCTCTCTCTCTCTCTCTCTCTCTCTCTCGCCCCTCTTTCTCTCATAATAAATGAATAAATCTTTTTAAAAAAATGTACACGGGGTAAAGTGGTGTACTAGTAAGAGAACTGAACCTTTTTATTTTGAACAACTCTAAACTTACAAACCATGGACATTTAAGTGACATCCAGATAATATTTGATCCTGTCTAGTTGAGCATGCAAATCAGTAATTTGTGTATATAATGGATGATTAGGTGAGCACAATTGGAGTCTGTGTTAGCAATCCAAATTTACATGCTTCTATTTAAATGGTTTCTATTTCTGGTACAGACAATAATCTCCTTGTATATATTTCCTTTGAGGTTAATCTTGGTTTCTGTATTATTATATATGTCATATAAAACCGTCAGGCTGTTGTACTATGCATTTATTGTTTGTCAGCTTCTTTGGTTATATCTATGTGCCCTGCTTCAGATCTGGGAGCACTGTAAAATAAGGGAAGAGATAAGGTTTTCTGCCTTTTGAACATGCTGCTTTTTCAAGAGTACCTTAAACATCTTAAACATCTAGAACATTCAAACTTAAAAATTCAAAAACAAGTTGGGTAAAGTATATGTTTTATGATATATGATTGATGATACATACTTTCATGTTATAATTCTCACACAGCTAATCCATAAATTCACTCACATATCAATTTCCATTGGTAGGTGCCCCATAGGGATCATTCAACATCAGATTTATAGAAGAGGAAACTGAGGCTCCATAATGCTATGTGCTTTTCAAAAGTCATTGCTCTCCCACAACTTTCTGACATATCCCACAGGAAAGAAAAAGATAATATATCCTGTTTATTCATACAAAAGACTAATCAAGGATTTTAGCTCAGCTCTTCACAAGCTTCAACCTGACTTCTCTCCTCTTGGCTGAACATTTCTATATGGATGCTTCTCCTGCACTCAACAAAATGTTTCTCTTTCTCCCTAAACCTATTCCCCTTCCAGACTTCCCCATACCATTCCTGAGTCAATCACTCAGAAGTGCTTTTTTCACTTTGATACCCTCAACTGATCATCAATAAGCCTCTTCCATTCTTCATTCCATTTGTCCCTCTTTTTGTATCATTACTTCCCACTCATATCTGGACTTTTGGACATCACATCATATTTACTGCAAAAGTAGCCCACTAGTCGTGTTGCCTCACATCCTCTCCCTCTGCAATCCACCAAACACCATACCATCTGATCCACTCAAAACCCTGCCTTCGTTACGTATTTGCTTTATATATATATATAAAATTAATCATAACAAATAACAAGCATCAAGGGTCTAATATGGTACCAGGTCCTGTGCTAGGTAACTGTGCTAAGTTACTTCATATGAGTTTTACAATAATCGGGGGGGGGGGGTTCTGGTTAACCCAATTTTATAGATGGAGAAATTTAAGTTTTGAGACATTGATTAATGTGCACAACATCATATCATATGTGTATCTAGCACTGGCACTCAAGAAATGCAATTCTAGAGCTCAAACTAGTAATTGGTACCCTAAACATATGCAGGGATGTTTCCAGTGAATCTCAGATGGCAGAAGAGAAAGCTATTTGGAAGTGGCAGGGTACAAGGAGAGGGAAACATGAAAGGCATCATCAATTCTCCAAAGTTTATATTTCCAAAGAAGTAACTCAGAGAGTCATGAGTTTTGTCTTTTCCCTCTGTATTTCCTTTCATTTAAATCGTCAATGTTTCCAGTATCTGGAGGCCTAGAGGTAGGGTAATGGATTTCCCAAAGGAGGGCAGTTTGGATTGTGAAAGATTTTACAAATGTTATAACTAATAAATGGAACCACCATGGCACCAAAGTTAAAACCAATCAGTTTGTTTTCTCTTCTTCCTCTTTTTTTCTTTATCCAAATCTTTATTTAAATCCCAGTTCGTTAACATACAGTGTAATATTAGTTTCAGGTATAGAATGTAGCGATTCATAGTTTGTTTTCTCTTCTTCTGTGAGGATATATTTAAGCAGAATAATATAGACATTTAATGGCTTTTCTTTTTGAATTTTTTTGTATACTACTTTTGGCAACCACACAAGGAAGGGACACAATTACCTTTAATTACAGACAGAAGGATAGGTGTAAAAATTGTATTTCAAAATTCTATTTGGAGATATAATTTGTGTCAAAACCAAAGCCCATGATAAAGACCAAAAGGCTTTGGGCAATCCAAAGGAAAAGTAAAAATAGTAACGTAAAGATATTTTCGTTTTACACTATATATATGTGACACCAGTCAAGTTTGAACCCTTCTCACGTAGAGTGTGTGAGACACCAAAATCCTGAAAGTGTCCCTCCATCTTCTCCACAGTTTATTCACCAAGACACTGGGAAGCTGGTTATTACTGGAGTCCTGGAACGCCCCACACAGATTCTGTCTCTACTTGTTAGGCTGTCTTGATTGTAAGCATCAGAAACCCATTCTAGTTAATCTAGGAAGAGAACTGTTTGGAGCAATCTTGGGGAGCTCAAAAGGGCAGAAGAGACTTTGAGGCCAGGTTGGAGTCAGCCTCACATCCAGTGAGCAGCAACCAGCCAGCTTGGGCATGGAGGCTGAAGGACAGCTTGACAGTCTCCTTAGGATACGACCCAGGAGTGAACCCCAACTGTCTTTTGGATTTTTGTAACACTCAGCTCTAGATTCAGAGTACCTCCCCCCCTGCCCAACAAGCAAACAAACAAAACAAAAAAACAAAAACAAAACAAAATATATATATAATGTAAGAAAATTCAGAGACCCTTAATCAGAGCCCCTGCAGACAAGAGAGAGGTCATTCTTCATAAAGAAATTAAGGCACCGTTCAGAAAGAGGACTAGTTGGGGGATAGCAAACAAGCACAAATCGTAAGCAGATACAACAGAAACTGTTCATAGAATTTAACAATTTATTAACTGTTTAAGAAGTTTATTCTTTTTGAAAGGAATTTAAGATTACTTTCTTTGTGAAAGAGAAATCCATGGTATCTATTCATAAGTTTTTCAAGTATGTATAAAATTGTCAGGAAGAGGCTGACCAGTTGTTTCCGATACCTCAGAGCTAAACAGAGTCCTGCTAAAATGAACCCTGATCTAATTTAAACTAAAATGTAAGGAAGATCAGTAACTTATCAGGAAAAATTCCATTGTGATAAAGGGGATAAATGTAAGAGATCATGGGTAAACCTAATCTTTTATGCACCACATTTTTTGTTTTGAATATGCAGAATCCAAGATCTTAAAGGTACATTGGAGATTACTTCAGATACTCTCTTCATTGTATTAGGAAACAGAGATCCAGAGAATTGATGTGATTTGCCCAAGGTCACAACTGCTCACTATCACAGCCAAATCTACTGCTTAGATTTTCTAATTCATAAGAACATCCACTATTCTCTACTCTTTTCTTGAACCTCATGTGGCCTGGTTGATTTAGACACTCTATAGTTAATTTCTTGAATTTACCTTTGATTCTATAATTTTATGACGGGATAACTTTATTTCCCCAACATGTAATTTTTAAACTGCAGTATTTCACCATACCAAGTTGCCATTAATTATAAGATGTACCACTAGGAAATCAAACAAAATGTTGGCAATCAAACTAGGACACAATGTTTTCTTACTACTTATGGGTTTTATTGCATACTTTGTGAAGGAGTTCTTTCAGACTTATTTACATATGGATTTTTATCATGCATCATTCTTGTTCATAGGTTAAAATAAAAGTATAAGCAAAATATATTTTAACAGTAGCTTAAAAACTTCTGTACATGTGTAATCAAACTTTCCTGAGCTACAGTTCATCACAGAGCCAGAGACATCATGTTACATGATATCAACCTATATGCTATCAAGACCACTGGTGATGTAGCATTTCTTAAAATTGTCCCCCAGCCTCTTCTTTCAAGCTGCTAACTCCCATTCTGAGCTCATATTCCCTCCTCTAATAGTCATGATGGTTTTTGACTGAAATGTCAAGAGGTTGGCAGCATCCAGCCATGCCACAGAGAATAACAATTAAGCTAGCACATGCATACCCAATAACACCTTCCTTACAACTGCCACTTCATCAACAGCAATTGGAAAACTCCATTAAGCGTAACACACATCCTAATTTAAACTATGTTAAAATGCAAAAAAAAAAAAAAGTGAATTGGAACCAAATATATTAATTTTTTTCTATTTTACTCCTTAAAATGAATATGAGGAAATAGCTTCCATCCATTTCATTATGAAATTTACTAAGCCTTATGTACAACTACATATCTGCAAAGTATGTATTATTGTGCAAGAAGAGTAAGCATCTTCTGGCTTTTTTAGCTGATACTCCTGAGGAGAGTGGACAGGTACCGCTACTATGCTTACTCCCCAGACTGTGTCACAAAGGATATTGTTACACAAATACCAGCTTCTATTTAATTGGGCCAAATAATCGATTTTCAATTGTCTGCAAAACTTAAATTTTTTCAAAAATTAAATAACTCTAAACTTCCTTTTTTGGCTCAAAATCTTCTTTTATGGGGTCATAGTAAGCAATTAGCATTTTCTGGGAGAGTAAACTTAGATTATTTGACATATGCACACACACAGCCACAGTGACGAGAACAATTCTGCCGGCTTCCTAAGAAGACCGTAGCTCTGTTGTTCAGAGTGTGGTCTATGGAGCAGCAGCAGCAGCATCACCTGGGAGCTTGTTAGAAATGCAGACCCCAACTCACCCCAAACCTACGGAACCAGAATCTTCATTTTACCAAGAGCCCTAGGGAGACACGTGCTCATTAAAGTTGGAGAGCCACTGGCCTAAAAAATGGGCTGTTCAGTTAAAGCTGAATACACGTTTCCCAGAAACCTGGGTTACTATAACCAATTTATTGCCACAGCTGACATAAGTAGCTATTAGGCTCCAAGGCATTTCCAGCCTGACTGCCAGTTCCTAGCAGAGTTTCGATCTTTAGAAGTGAACAAGGAAAGAAAAGCAAGAAAGGGTTGGAGAAGAGCACAAATCTTTACCAAGGTGACGGAATCTTTAAGTTACAGAATGGTAGCTGCAGCGAGGCTGAGAGCCAGAGGGAAAATGCTCCCAGCTCAATCATCCATTCTATTCCGCCAATATTATTGAGCACTTTCTACATACCTCACGTTCATTCTTTTACCTATCTAAAATTTGCTCATCCTCCCACACTTTCTCTTGCTCTCCTCATGAAGTCTGCTGTGACAAAGATTCTGTAACAGGAGTTCAGGGATCACCTTTAGGAAGTCTAGAAGTCTAGGATGGTATGTTAAATTGGTGCATGAGCATATGTTGATTTTCATAGTGAAAAATTCCATGCTTTTATCACAATTTCAAAAGGGATCCAATCAGTCAGTCAATAGTTAAGAACCACCAGCACTCAGTAATTCTTGTCCACCATCTGTTTTAAAGTCATTGATAAACTTTCAGTTGCAAAAGTCATCTTATTCCACTTGGGAATGGGGCTCATTATGAGGTGACTAACAGTTTTGTACCCACATACCTTTTTCCAGAGAATAACAAAAACTTGGAGATGGGAAAAGATCATCTCCCTGAATTACAAGAGAGCCTCAGTGAATTATGTGATCATGCTGGCGTCTCTTCCCATTGCGCCATCCTCCTTTCCTTCATTCTCCACATTTACCATCTTCTATTCTTAAAAAAACTGTTGCTATTCCTCCCTCAGCGTTAGCTCCCCTGTGGTATTCCCAAAGTATGTCATAGATGTTAAAAGCTGTATTGTTCTACAGTTTGTCCTTCCCACTTTATCTCTATTTCAAAATCTCATTCAAGGAAGAGCAAAGAAAAGGTCAGGATTGGCCTTGGCTGGCTATTATAACACGCACCATCTCCTCACCCCTAGCGTAGGGGCCCACAAAAGGAGTGGTATCCTTTAATGCTTTTGAAATGAAGAGAAATCAAAGCAACCACTTCCAATCCTTCCTTATAACCAGAGCCCATTGATCAGTGTAGGAAAAGGGACAGCACATTAAGGGGGAATGGCATTTAGAAAGTATGATTTGATCCATACAGCTGAGTGATCACGACAAGTTCTAATCTCATCTGAGCTGGACAATAAATCTATACTACTGTCAGCTCTGAAATATCTCATTCATGAACTAGAGGTAAGAAATCACCTCTAGTTGCCATTAATTATCAAACATATTTGAGTTAAGTAACTACTTCACCCAGGCAGTGATCCATGTATAAAGTTGTACAATTGAGAGACAATGTAGCCACAGAAATTCAGTATCATCAGATATCTAACATCAAGGCCTTAAATCTAATTCTTCTACTAAATGGCTGAGAAGTTTGGTCTCAAACACTGCCTGTCTAGGACTCAGTTTAACTTAAAAAAAAAAAAAAAAAAGAGAGGTAGAGTTACATACCTATTAGAGTGGCCAAAATCTAGAATGCCGATGACAGCAAATGCTGGTGAGGATGTGGAACAGCAGGGACTCTCATTATTTGCTAGTGGGAACGCAAAACGGTACAGTCACTCTGTAAGACAGTTTGGTGGTTTCTCAAAAAACTAACCATCCTCTTATAATCCAGCAATCATTCTGCTTGGTATTTGCTCTGCTTGGGAGTTTAAAACTTATGTACACACACACACACACACACCTGCACATGTATGTATATAGCAGCTTTATTCATAATTGCCAAAGCCTGGAAGCAACAAGATGTCCTTCAGTGGGGCGATGAATAAATAAACTATGGTTCATCCAGATAATAGACTATTATCAGCACTTAAAAAGACACAAGCTCCCAAGCCATGAAAAGACATAGAGGAAACTTAAATGCATTTTACCATGTAAAAGAAGCCATACTGATTCTAATAACATGATGTTTTAAAAAGACAAAACTGAAGACGACAAGAAGGTCAGTGGTTCCTAGAGATGAGTGGGAGGGTAGCAGAGTACAGAGGTGTTTTAGGAAGTGAAAATACCCTGTATGATGTTATAACAAGACATATATGTCATTATACATTAGCCCAAACCCATAGTATGTATAAGAGTGAACCCTAAGGTAAATTATGGACTCTGGATGATTATGATCGTCAATGCACGTTCATCCTTGGTAAAAAATTCTAGTGAGGGTGTTGATAATGGGGGTGGTCATGAATGTGTGGGGGCAGGAGGTATGTGGGACATTACTATACCTTTCTCTCAATTTTATTGTAAACCTAAAACCACTCTAAAAAAATCTTTTGTTTTTTAAAGAAAGAATTGGGTAAGCTTCTCTCAAAGGAAGTAGTCAGCAGTAGAGGTTGAAATCTTGAACTCTGGAATCAGAGAGGCTTGAGTTCAAATTCAAACTCTGACACTCACTACTTCCTGACCTTGATCAA
>NC_043707.1:75278233-75287693 GCF_006229205.1 Suricata suricatta
ACTATAGTTAAATTATGTTAACCAAATATTAACTGAGATGGAGCTTGTTTTTTACTTTCAATAGTATTAAGATAAATCAGATTCTTTTTATTGGTGATACATTTTAATCAGAGCTGCTAAATCAGAGGGAAAATGGTGCCAAAACAAATGGACTTCATCTCAATTCTGGGAAACCTGAAATGATTAACCATGAAGGAAAACAGAGCTTAAAGAGTGTCACAGCTCATCATTTTTATCCTCTTTTTCCTAATAATTGAGTTTCTTTCTCCCATAATTCTTTTATTTCACATTCATTTTTTCCCCCTCTTCTGGCATTTTGGTAATACACACATACATACAAAAGTCTGGCTGGCTAGAAAACAGCAAATCAAACCAAACACTTATACAAAGTTGTCGATGTCAATAAATCCCCATGCTGATGGATTTGGAAATGCTTTACCGTTGCTTAACCTATCTCTTCCATGACTGAAGTATTAAACAGCAATCCATTAAAAATAGAATTTTATTAAGATATTTAAGAATAATTTCTTTGTTTCACGTAACTTCATATTCTTGAAAGTCCTGTTGATAAAGCGTGAGAAAAGGAGAACTGGTAAAAGTCACACTTAAATATTTTTTTTAAACCACTAAGGTACGAATTCACAAAAATGATGTTGACCTGTCAGTTATACCTTCTTTTCTCTGTGGGTATGCCTCCATTTTGCATGGGAGATATACATATTGGCATGTATTGAAATAGTCTGAATCAAATTATCATCTAGTTGAGATGGGGATGTAGCAAGGGGATGTCTCTATGACTCAAAATTCCACAGAGAGGAACTGCAGTGTCAAACTTGTGATATGGTGTCAAGATGAAATATGCTTTGAATTTTATTAATAGTAGGGAGCATATTTCACTGCTCATTCAAGTGTCATGCTAGAACTAGGTGAGTGTTGCCAATATAAGTGGATGGAAATCAACACTTTTTTGACACTCCTGCTACCAAGTGCCTATAAAATGTTTATACCTATAATTGTGTCAAATTATGCTAATTGAGTACTGAAAAGACACTATAAGTTGAAGTATTCAAAAAGTATATTTCTCAGAATCTCATGGGGCTCTTCAAGTTAGGCACTTGGGGGACCTTTTTTCCCCTCTACCAAGTACCGTCAAAGTACAATGTCTTAAAGTGTCATCTTGGTCTTAATTTAATTTTTAATAGTAAGTACCAGGAAAGCAAATTCATTTAAATTCTCAATCACACATGCATTAGATATTAAGGGTTTTATCTTCAATAGTTTGGGGGTTTTTTTCAACCCAGTTATACTAATATCAGTTAGGTACATTTCTTTTATTAAGTTTGTGGATATTATAAAAGATACTTCAAGCACAGCTCAGGAGTGTTTAACAACCTCAGCCATCAGTAGACGTTAACAATAAACCAGGTATGATTGTGAGTCAAGAAGAAAATGAAATAAGCTATCGGTTTCTAGGAGAGATTTTTTTTTTTCTAACTCCTCTCAGGTCAAAATAAATAGGGATTTTTCTGTATGTCATTACAGAAGAATACAACTTCAATGACTTCTCAATTTTATGTGAAAATATTCTACTTTCATGAATATAGATAACAATCCTTGAGTTCCCAAATTCTGACCATATTCTATTAAAATCATTTTTCCACTTTCCTGTTAAACTGTATTTAATCCTTTGTGTCAATGTGCTGAGGAAGATAGTAAAGATATATCTGAACTTTGCCTTAAACTTCTTTAATCTTTTTTTAAGCTCTCATTCATGTAACACAGCTTCAGCAATCTGATTTCAATACCCTATCTCCTGGGGGGAAAATGCTAAGATTTCCAAGTTCAGAGACCAGTGTGAAACTGGTTCTCCTCAACTAAAAGGTATTTAATTCTAACTGTAGTTTCTCTATAGTGCCTCCTGGAGGCCTTTCAAGTCTTTTGAATTCCAATGATAGTAAAGAAGTCTTTTGTACTGGCTAACGGGTCCTAGAGCTGAGGGGATTGGTAATGGCATATGGCACCGGTGGCCACAGAGAATTTTTATCTGGTGTGGAAAACACCAACCCTCTTACAAGGCAGCATATGCCACCAAGAACACGTTTACCCAAAACCTTTGTTCCCTTTGCTGGCTAGGAGTACAACTTAGCAGCCAATATAAAATGTTGTTTTATTTCTAAGGCCCTTAATGATGTGGGATTCAGCTGTGGAGGAAACTGATGGACAGTACACATTCTGCCACATTCCCTTCACTTCTCTACACCACAAATGGGAGAATAAATCTGTCCAGAAATGTTTGTTTGCAGCCTGAGAGGCTGTTCCTAGCTCTTGTCCCTTCCCCCATCCAATTCGAAGAGCACTCTCCAGTGTGAAGGAGTTCTGAACCATTTTGCCTGTAAACAAGAAAGCCCGCTGTTTTCAACCATTCCTGTTTCCATTCAATGTCCCTTATCTCAGTTAAAACCAGTCACTTTATTTTATGCCTCTTTGGTATACTACTAATATTTTTGCATGAGAAATTATGTATTCCAATAGCAGTGATAGTTTCATGCCTAAGGAGATCTGCTGGCAGATGGAGAGCAAGTCAGTGCTCTCTAGGCCTGAACTGACAATTAAAACATCTAGCCCAGATTGGTGGTGATGACTGTCTACCAGTTATCGGAAGGCTTTATGACCCAAGCTGATAGTGAGAATCCATGCTTCGGCAACAAAACCAAATCACAACTGAAATGCATACTTGATAAAGAGCCTTTCATTTATATGAACAGCTTTAGCAATTAGTTTCTTTGTAAAAGACACAGCAAGAGATTGCCTTCTACTGGTGTCCCCATGAAAATGGCGGAATGATTTAAAAAAAAAAATTAGCCCTCCAGAGTAGATATAAAAATTATCATTATTATGCATAATATATTGAATTGCAGTACTTATATATCCTAGATAGAAGCTAAATTAATAGAATAATTAGAAACGCAGCAATCAGGGCACTTAATATCTTAATATAGGTTAGGTTTCCTTTTCCTGGAAACATTCTAGACAGTGGAAGAGATCATGGGATTGTTATTCCTACAAAGGCCACTGCTAGAAGGTAGTCTTTACAGGGAAGAAAGAGCCAGCATAGCCAAACTAGGTCTTTCGGCACTTTTCCCTTTTTGTATATGTAGTCTCTTCTAGAAAAAGGACTTTAGTTGTTTACTACACTTTAAGTCAGTGGCAGTTTTAAATGACCAACTTAGATCTGACGGGCATTTTGATACCTTCTTATCCTTCCCAGAAAGCAAAGACCAAGCAGTAAAACAGAAAGAGAAACATATTTGAAATAATTCAAGGATTCCTGGGTGGTTCAGTCAATTAAGCACTGGACTCTTGGTTTCAGCTCAGGTCACGATCTCACCATTCCTGAGTTCGAGCACCTCATCAGGCTCTGTGCTGACAGTGGGGAGCCTGCTTGGGGTTCTCTATCTCTCTGTCTCTCTCTCTCTCTGTCTCTCTCTCTCTCTCTGTCTCTCTCTCTCTCTGCCTTGTACTAGCTCTCTCTCCTTCTCTCTCTCTCTCTCAAAACATAAATAAACAACAACAACAAAAAAGAAATAATTGAAGATCTTTCAGCAGATGGAAAACCTGGACTGGTGACTGAATCTTCTAGAGGATTAATCTCTGCAATACTCCATAAAGGAAATACGTTAAAAAAAATTTTGGGGAGGTGCCTGGATGGCTAAGTAGGTTGAGACACCAACTCTTGATTTCAGCTTAGGTTTTGTGAGTTAAGCTCTATATCAGGCTCTGTGCTGACAGTGAGGTTCTCTTGGGATTCTTTTTTTTTATTAAAAAAAACTTTGCTTTCCTTAAATTTTTCCACCTTTAGCCACTGGGAACTCTTCTGTGTCCCCTAGGACATCTCACCATTTTTTTGTTTTTTTGTTCTGCTCTGTTTCACTTAGCATTTCTTTGCTTTCTGGTATGGCTGTAAAAGTTAAATCCTGCATTGGTGGCACTGGAAAGCTCCACAGCCTGAGCTGCTGAGTGACTACAATGAGAGGCGCTTCCTATTGCCCTGCACTGGGAGAGAAATACACTTTGATGCATTTAGCCAATGAAAATTCGAGATAGTTTGTTACTACAGCATAACTTGAGCATCCTAGCATATACACATGTATACACATTATCTATCACTTAATAACACAGCAACTCTCAAAAAGTCTCAGCAGAGAGTTAATTCCTTAGGGGATGTATATTTATTACAATGTACTTATAATATGGGAGTAAGTCAAGCATTTTAGACAGGCTTAGAATAGAAATAAGATTGAGTCTTTTACATGATTGGCTTGCTGCCAATTTAGAACTTTTAAACCTTTTTAGTGATTCTCTTACACTATAACTATGGAGATTTGTCTTTAGTTATGAATAGGAAAACTGTTCCTATTGTAGTTTGTACAAGATTTTTGAGGTAGACGAGGGTTAAATCACCATGTCTGGAGATAATTTAGGAGCTTGCTCTCTTTTCAAACCACTCTTAAAATTTTTCTTTTTCCCTTAATGAGAAAAGACAAGTAAAGTGGCAAATATTTTTTAAGAGAAAATAAATGTTTCACAAAAGGAAAAAAAATCTTGAAAACATATCCAGCAATAAAGCATTGGGAAGATTCATTTTTATAACATAAGCTTAGAGGAAAAGCAATCTTTTATGATCCTTATAAATAGGTTAGTTAGATATTCCTTCCACACTGCTGTACATTAAAAAACATAAAAATTTTTGTAGAGAAATAAGACTAATGATCCTCTTGAGGAGGTATAAAACCACCATAATGCACTTGACAATGCCATACTCGGGGGTATCAAGGAAGGATAATTCTTTAATTTCCCCTCTCAGAGCTCAGTTTGTGCAGGAAGCAGGAGGATTTTAAAACTTCGGGGCCCTTATCCAGATGCCAGTCATGACCATATGTTTCCATCGTCAATGACATTCTCTGGCACCAAGTTCCAAAATCAAAATATGTTTTATTAAAATACATTTGCCAAATTAGTGGCATTAACACACTTGTCTTTCTTTACTAGGTACATAGACATCACTGGACCTAGGGACTTTAACAATTGTCATGTAAACAGCTTAAAACTCCCTTAAAAATAAAATACAGGGTCTACCATATTCCTTTCTAAAAGACTATAGCTATACAGAATCATACGGAATATAAATAAAATATTTGATAGGATCATAAAGAGAAGTTGTGTTTAGGTGGTAGAACTGTAAGAATACGTGTTTTAATGCTCTAAAATAATCACTAATAAAGTACTCTAAGGAAGAAGATAAGTTGATTGACATGGGTAAATGAATTAAAATGCTAAAAATATAGGCAGAATAATCAAAAGTTTAATATTTACAAATAAGATGTATTTTCCTTAGCACCTTAAACTCTTTTAAATAACCAAAAGGTATTTTTTCAAAAAAAATCCATTAAAAATCAAGTGTGTAGAGTGGGGAAGAGGGGCAGAGGGAGAGAGACATCTTAAGAGAGAATCCTAAGCAGGCTCCACACTCAGTAGGGAGCCCCAGATGGGACTTGATCCCACCACCATGACATCATGACCTGAGCCGAAATCAAGAGTCCGATGTTCAACTGACTGAGTCACTCAGGCACCCCTGGGTATTAGTGTTTAAAAAAGACATCCCATTCCGGAGGCAAGATGTTAGAGAAATAGGGAGTTCTATACTCTCTGCCTCCATCTCTCAAAGGGCTGAAGCCACAGGACACTGAACTTCAAGAGTCTGGGAGGAAAAGAGACAGAGTTCACTAAGAAGACAGCCTCAGAGGTGTGCCATCACAAACTGGGGAAGATAAAAACGGACCAGGGCACGGAGGCTCAAAGGAGAAGGAGCCCCCTCTGCAGAGAGGCATGGGGAAGAGAAAGAGCAGCTGAAACTGCTCATAGAACTGTCCTTGGAGACGAGAGAAACCTCGGGCCAGAACAGAGAGGGATCCTATCATCCCACCTCTAACCACAGGGCAGAGAGAGATTCCATCTCTAACTGTGGAGCTTTCTTTGGGCTGGGTGCCCTGGTCGCAGTCGGCACCAGGAGGAACTGCTCCCCTACTCCCCCTATTCAGACGCCGCTAGGAAGCACCCCAGCCTGCAGGATTACATTTCTGGCGGTATCATTAAAGCACTCGGACTAAGATATGGAAATCGGGGGGGGGGGGGGGGGGGGGGGGGGGCTTGGGACATAGAACACGGCCCACCTTAGCTGCGCCCACACAGGGAAATCAGACACAAAATTGTGATTTGCAACAATTGGTTCGAGAAGGGACTGGGGGGACCGCCACTTTTCTCCCTACAACCACCAAGGCGGGGGCTCAAAGAGCAGGGACCCACAGTAGAGGCAAGACCTGCCTTTACCAAACCATGCTCATCTGTGCTGGAGAGCTGCTTTTTTTTTTTAACCAGAACCTGGGGCAAAACCAACATTGATGCATTGTCATGATTAACTCTAGAATAATTCTTGCAATTCAGATATATTTTCCCTTATCTCATTCTTATCTCTCCCCTCCACTGGACTGGGCACTCTGGTTATAGGTTTGCTTAAACAGTCACATTTAATCTATTCTCTTGATATATGTTCTCCATCTCCTTCATTATCTTCCTTTCTCTCTCTCTCTCTCTCTGGAATAATCAGACTATAAAGTTTCTCTGGGTAACATTATCTTCGTTTCTTTCTCCTCACCTCCTACCATATTCTCCTTTTTCTCTCTCTGAACTAGGCGTTTTAGTTTCTCTGTCTGGTCAAGGTTCATTTCTCTTTCTGCCCACCTCTGTCATTTCTTTCTTTGTATGTGCTCTTCCATTAGCACTGCCTCCACCCTACTGTTTATTTGTAGCTGGGATTTCTGATTTTATGCTTTTAGATTGCCCTTTGTCTCTTATTGTGTTGTTTTGTTGTTGTTGTTGTTGTTGTTTTCCTTTTGGCTTGCTTGTTTGTTTGATTTGTCTGTTCATTTGCATGCTTTTGTTCCCTGTTTGTTTGTCTGTTTTCCTTTATAGGGCTGCCTCAAGAAACAAACCAAAGTACACATGATGGAGATTCCCAAATATTACTATGAGTAGGGAAATAAAATAACCAGAGGCACAAGAGAGACCAAGGGACACCATTAAAAGAAGACTTCCTGAATGGACAGGCTGTGGACAGTCAATGAGCCTCCTTTAAAATAGCCGAACTAACAGGTACAGAGCACATAACAAGCTTTTAAAAAGTACAAAAGAGAGAAAGCTAGCCAAAATGACTAAATGGAAGAACTCTCCTCTAATTTAAAATCCAGGAAGAAATGACAGCTAAAGAATTGCTCAAAACAGATATAAGCAACATGACTGACCAAGTGTTTAGGACAATAGTTATAAAATTAATCGCTGGGCTCAATAAAGGCACAGAATACACCAGAGAAGCTATGGCTACAAAGATTATGGACCTTAAAAATAGTTGTGATAAATTTTTAAATGCTACAAATGAGGTGCACAATAAAATGGAGGCCACGGCACGGATTGAAGAAGCAGAGAGGAGAATAGGTGAGTTAGAAGACACAATTATAGAAAAAGAGGAAGCCAAGAAAAAGAGATAAATTGATCCAAGAGCACGAAAGGAGTATTCGAGAACTGAGTGATGCAATCAAATGGAACAATATCCATATCTCAGAGTTCCAGAAGGAGAAGAGAGAGAGAAAGGGGCTGAAGGGATACTTAAACAAATTATAGCTGAGAACTTCCCCAATCTGGGGAAGGAAACAGACATTGAATCCAAGAGGCACAGAGAACTCCCCTCAGACATAAATTGAATCGATCTTCTGCACAACATATCATAGTGAAACTGGCAAAATATAAGGATAAACAGAGACTGCTGAAAGCAGCTAGGAATAAAAGGGCCCTAACATACAAAGGCAGACCTATCAGAGTAGTTACTGACCTTTCTACTGAAACTTGGCAGGCCGGAAAAGAATGGCAGGAAATCTTCAATGTGATGAACAGAAAAAATATGAAGCCAAGAATCCTCTATCCAGCAAGCTTGTCACTCAGAATAGAAAGAGAGATAAAGGTTTTCCCAAACAAACAAAAATTGAAAGAATTCGTCACCACTAAACCAGCCCTACAAGAAATCCTAAGAGGGATGCTATGAGGGAAATGTGACAAGGAACACATAGTACCAGAGACACCACTACAAGCATGAATCCTATGGAGAACACAATGACTCTAAAACCATATTTTTCAATAATAACACTGAATGTAAATGGACTAAATGCTCCAATCAAAAGACATAGGGTATCAGAATCAATAAAAAAAACAAAATCCATCTATTTGCTGTCTACAAGAGACTAATTTTAGACCTGAGGACGCCTTCAGATTGAAAGTAAGGGGATAGAGAACTATCTATCATGCTACTGTAAGTCAAAAGAAAGCTGGAGTAGCTATACTTATATCAGACAAACTGGACTTTAAAGTAAAGGCAGTAACAAGAGATGAAGAAGGGCATTGTGTAATAATTACAGGGTCTATCCATCAGAAAGGGCTAACAATTATAAATATCTAAGCACTGATTCTGGAAGAGTTCAAATATATAAAACAATTAATCACAGACACAATCTTATTGGTAAAAATGTGCTAATAGCAGGGGACATTAATACTCCACTTACAGAAATGAATAGATCAACTAGACAGAAAATCACTAAAGAAACAATGGACCTGAATGACACATTGGAACAGATGGATTTGACCGATATATTTAGAAATCTACATCCTGAGGATAGGGAATTCACTTCCTTCTCAAGGGCGCATGGCACATTCTCCAAGATAGATCACATACTGGGGAATAAAGCAGCCCTCAATAAATATAAACTAGTTGAGACCATACTATGCACACTTTCAGATCACAATGCTATGAAACTTGAAATCAATCACAGGAAAAAGTCTGGAAAATCTCCAAAAACATGGATGTTTAAGAACACCCTACTAAAGAACAAATGGGCCAATCAGGCAAATAGAAAAGAAATTTAAAAATATATGGAAATAAATCAAAATGAAAATACAACAATCCAAACTCTTTGGGATGCAGCAAACATAGTCCAAGAGGAAAGTACACTGCACTCCATGCCTATTTCAAGAAACTAGAAAAAGCACAAATACAAAATCTAACAGCGCACCTAAAGGAACTAGAAGCAGAGCAGCAAGAGCACCCCAAACCCAGCAGCAGAAGAGACATAATAAAGATCACAACAGAAATAAACAATATATATAATCCAAAAAACCAGTTGAGCAGATTAATGAAACCAAGAGTTGGTTTTTTTGAAAAAATAAACAAAATTGATAAACTTCTAGCCAGGCTTCTCAAAAAGGAAAGACTCAAATAGACAACATCATGAATGAAAATGGATTTATTACAGCCAATCCCTCAGAAATACAAGCAATCATCAGGGAATACTATGAAAAA
>NC_043707.1:75287793-75519276 GCF_006229205.1 Suricata suricatta
CCTTCCCCCTGAGATCAGGAACACAACAGGGATGTCCACTCTCACCACTTGTTTAATATAGTACTGGAAGTCCTAGCATCAGCAATCAAACAAAAGGAAATAAAAGGCATCAGAATTGGCAAAGATGAAGTCAAACTTTCACTTTTCGCAGATGACATGATACTCTACATGGAAAACTCGAAAGACTCCACCAGAAGCCTACTAGAACTGATCCATGAATTCAGCAAAGTTACAGGGTACAAAATCAATATACAGAAATCGGTTGCAATTTATACACCAAAAATGAAGCAAAAGAAAGAGAAATCAGGAAATTGATCCCATTCACAATTGCACAAAAAACCATAAAATACCCAGGAATAAACCTAACCAAAGATATAAAAGATCTGTATGATGAAAATTATAGAAAATTTATGAAGGAAATTAAAGAAGACACAAAGAAATGGAAAAACATTCCATGCTCATGGATCGGAAGAATAAACATTGTGATAATGTCATTACTACGCAAAGCAATCTACACATTCAATGCAATCCCAATCAACATTGGGATGCACCAGCATTCTTCTCAAAGCTAGAACAAACTATCCTAAAATTTGTATAAAACCACAAAATATCCCAAATAGCCAAAGTAATATTGAAGAAGAAAACCAATACAGGAAGCATCACAATCTCAGACATTAGCCTCTACCACAAAGTTGTCATCATCAAGACAGTATGGTATTGGCACAAAAACACACATATAGACCAATGGAATAGAATAGAGAACTCAGAATTGGACCCACAAATGCATGGCCAATTAATCTTTGACAAAGCAGTAAAGAGTATCCAATGGAAAAAAAGACAGCCCCTTTAGCAGATGGTGCTGGGAGAACTGGGCAGCAACATGCAAGAGAATAAAACTAGATCACTTTCTTACACCATATACAAAAATAAACTCAAAATGGATGAAGGACCTGAATGTGAGACAGGAAACCATCAAAACCCTAGAAGTGAAAGCAGGAAACAACCTCCTTGACCTCAACCGCAGCAATTTCCTACTCAACACATCCCCAAAGGCAAGGGAATCAAGAGCAAAAATGAACTATTGGGACCGCATCAAGATAAAAAGCTTCTGCACTGCAAAGGAAACAATCAATAAAACTAATAGGCAACCGACAGAATGTAAAAAGGTAGCTGCAAATGACATATCAGATAAAGGGCTAGTATCCAAAATTTATCAGGAACTCACCAAACTCCACACCCAAAAAACAAATAATCCAGTGAAGAAATGGGCAGAAGACATGAACAGACACTTCTCCAAAAAGGACATCCAGATGGCCAACTGACACATGAAAAGATTCTCAGCATCACTCATCAGCAGGGAAATACAAATCAAAACAACCACACTGAGATACCACCTCATGCTGGTCAGAGTGGCTAACATGAACAAATCAGGAGACTATAAATCCTGGCGAGGGTGTGGAGAAATGGGCACCCTCCTACACTGTTGCTGCCACTCTGGAAAACAGTGTGGAGGCTCCTCAAAAAATTAGCAGTAGAACTCCTCTACGAATTTACCCAAGGGATATAGGAGTGCTGATGCATAGGGGCACATGTACCCCAATGTTCATAGCAGCACTTTCAAAAATAGCCAAATCATGGGAAAAAGCCTAAATGTCCATCAACTGATGAATGAATCAAGAAGATGTGGCAATGAGAAAGAAGGAAATCTGGCCATTTGTAGCAACGTGGATGGACCTCGAGGGTGTCATGCTAAGCGAAATAAGTCAGGCAGAGAAAGATACCATATGTTTGCACTTATAAGTGGAACAGGAGAAACTTAACAGAGGACCATGGGGAAGAGAAAGGGGAAAAAAGTATTTGGGGAGAGGGAGGGAGGCAAACCATGAGAGACTCTTGAATACTAAGAACAAACTGAGGGCTAATGGGGGTGGGGGAGAGGGGAGAGGGGTGATGGGCATGGAGGAGGGTACTTTTGGGATGAGCACTGGGTATTACATGGAAACCAACTTGACAATAAACTATAAAAGAAAGAAAAATAAATAAGATAAAATGTGTAACACCCAGGAATCCCACTGAGCTCATCTCTTCTTTTGAAAACTATCAGGTGTACTTTAAATAGTTGGGGTCTTGACACCATGGTTGGATTTATAAGCTGCAACAACACATTTCTCCTTATTACTTACAGGAAGATCATTTTCCACAATGACTCACTGATGTTTCTCCCTCTAATCATCATTTCTGCAGCATTTAGGTACAGGACCCATGGTGCCTTCTCCTCAGATGTCAACAGAATGACAAAGAGCCAGCAGCATGAGCTAATGAAGTCACTAGCAGAGGCGTACACAAAAGGACTTCCAGGTGTCAGACAGAGCCACCCTGCAAATGTGGCTCATCAAGAATACAGGGTTACCCTGAGAAGGGATTGTAAACTAGGAAATATCACTGCCTATAGGTGCCATATACTCTGCCTCTGGGGTTTAATAAAAGCAGAGCAAAATCTATGTTGGTCCTTGAGATTCATGTAAAATAAGGAAGCGAATATCTTGCCATTCATTATCCCCTTGATGACTGGTGGTTACCTGAACTCTGTCACATATTCTAATGTTTACAGGGAAAAAAAGGAGTTCCCTGGACAGTGTACTGGGATTGAGTTCATAACTAGCAAAATGTAATGTCTTTAAATACTTTAAAATAACCTTTGTACACTGTGATGGTTAATTTTATGTGTCAATGGGCCTGGGCCATGGCTCTCCAGATAGCTGGTCAAATGTAATTCTGTGTGCATCTGTAAGTATGTTTTTGGATGAGATTAACATCTGGATCAGCAGACTGGGTAAAGTACATTGCCCCACAGAATGTGGGTGGGCCTTGTTCAATCAATAGAAGGCCTGAATAGAACACAAAAGCTGACCCTCCCCTCAATGACAAAATTCTTCCTGCCTAAAAGCCTTTAAACTAGAATGCTGGCTTCTTTTTTGACTTTGCACTCATACTGAAACATCAGCATTTTCTGGGTCTTAAATCTATCACCCTTCAGACAGGAAACACAACCTCCACTACCGGGGTTATCAGACCTTTGGACTCAGACTGAAACTACATCATTGGCTCTCCTGGATCTCCAGCTTGCTAGCTCACCCTGCAGATCTTAGAACTTGACAGCCTCCCTAATCACATGAGCCAATTCCTTATAATAAATCTTTCTTTACATTTTACATCAAATTATTTGTTTTTTCCAAGAGAAATTTGATTCATATAGTCACCCTTGCATAGGAGGAGGATTTGGCTCTCTTAATTTTATAGATTTGTTGAGCAATGTCTGCATGTACAGTGAACATAATCTTGTTTGACCGAGTTGGCTAGTCAGTTTAGAAAAACATAATCATCAACAACTTGATTTTGTTGAATGGAATAGGCAGTTTAAAGATCAAACAAGCTGTACATGTACATATGAAAAGGGAAGAGGGGATTAATCTAAATTATGCATAAGCAGTATTTAAACTTCAATATAAAAAAAGGTCATTTATCAAAAGTTTCATTTAAAAAGATCTGAAGATTAAACACACACATACACACACACACACACACACACACACACACACACACTGGGGAATAAGAAGCACTTAGGAAAACTGCAAGAGAACCTTGTAGCCTTAGTATTTGGAAATTGAGACAATTTCCAAAAGCTGAAGTACATGTCAGAAATATTATGCCCTGAATAAAGGGACACGAATGAAAGGCAGCTTTTAGATATCTAAAGTTCCCTATCTGGTTGATCTGGCAGAATATCAGAGGCAGGAATGATCTGACACATAATCTGTGAGCTGCTCTCAGAAGCATCATTGTTCAGTGGTTGGATAGATTTCACCCACTGCCAGCCCCTGAGGATGTCAACAGTGCCAGGTAGACATAGAAGATGTAGCCCAGCAAAAACAGGAAAAACTAAGAGGGGAAGTCCTGATGTTTCAGAGCTCTGGTCCAAAAGGAAGAACATTTTACTCTTCTGATAAATATAATTTTAGTTGTAATAATTACATGAACCTATGGTTCTAACCTCCTTTGTGAGCATTTCTATGAGTTTCCATAACAACTTGATGCAAATTTTTAATGCAGTTGTAACTTTCTCTAGATTTATGATCTCTCAGAATTTTTTCTTTCCATGGCCCAACAATAATCAATTGCAATAACATTAACTTTATAATTAACCTCCTTTAGTAATTCAGTTCCAGATCTATCCCAGCTCCAAGGTGACCTATGTAATTTGAACAGGCAAACATGACTGCTGAAGACTTACAACCCCTAAAGGGAAGTTCAATGTTTCTATTTCTCTCATATGTATCTTTGTCACTTAATATAATAACAAAATTATTTTATTTATTTTTATTTTCTCAATTTATAGTTAATTTAACCCATCCATGACTATTTTTACCTTTTGGTTCTGATTTGCCATTCCAAGGCTTCCATGCCTATTGTTTAATAGACAAGCAGATAATAGAAAGAGATGATGGATAATAAAGAAGCAGAATGGGGATTGAACTAGTGGGAAAACTTAACCAAATGATTTGTTTTCTTTGCTGTAAGTATTAGATCAAAATTTTGAAAAGTATAGAGAAGGGGTTAGGTATGAAAATCAAAGAATAAACCTCTAACTGCCATCTATCAGCTATGTAAATTACATAAATCTTCCAATCCTTAGTTTCTACATCTGAAAAACAGAGACTAGAACTGATCATACATATAACATAAAATTCGAAGCACAAGCAACTAACATGTTACAGGCTCTCAAAAAACAGTACAAAGAGGTCACTGCCTCCTGCTGTTATTTCTATTACTCATATTGTTAGTTTCCTACTAACAATGTTAGTCTCACTCAGTCCCCTAGCAAACGTGAGAGGTCTCCAAGGTGTCCACATTCTATTTTCTGGAACCTATGATGTTATGGTATAAGGTTAAAGGAACCTCGCAGTCCCAATCATGGTTATGGACCATATTGGTTTACAATCCCAACTTCCTATGGCTCACAATGCAGAGGAAGAAAGAAACATATGGGAAAAAAAAAAGAACCCACAAATCAGTGAAATTAAAGTGATCTCAGAAACACAGCTCAAATCACTCTAAATTTCACTCAACTGCCTACCCCAGAAATTAATGCCAATATCTGCCACTGTCTAGGTTCACAGAGTCCTTGCCTCCAAGTGCAAGCCACAAGCTTGCATTGTTCTCATGCTCTGTGGTTATTACAGTTCTTCTTGTAGGCCACAACCCAAGGATGATTTTACATCCATTATTTGAGTTTCTTCAATACTAACTGGATTGCTTGTAAAAAAAAAATTAAGATTACTTGAAGATAAGACTTAGAAGGGCAGCTCCTCCTTTTCCTCCTTGAAATACACATACAAATGCATACCTCCTTGCAAATACTTTAAAATTTAGAATACTGGAATTACTATACCAGGAAAAATAATGACTTCACAGTAGAGAAACGCAGCAGACACTACCTTAACCAAGTGATCATGATCAGTATCACGTAACAAGACTTAGTCACATCATGTTTTCTGCATATGACACACATTTCATGTCTATAGTATGTCTGCCCAAAATGCATAACCTTAATCTAGTAATGGGAAAACCAAGTTCAAAGCAGACAAATCAAATTCAAGCGACATTCCACAAAATATTGAGCAGTACTCTGAAAAAATATCAAGGTTATGAAAGATAAGCAAAGACTGAGGATCTGTCACAGATTGGAGGAGACTAAGAAGAAATCATACTTAAATGCAATGTAAATATCCTGGGTTGCATCCTGGAACAGAAAAAAAAGACACTATGGGAAAAACTGATGACATCTGAATAATCTTTCATTTGAAAAAAATTAAATAAACTGTAAATAACTTCATAGTATGATAGCAGTTTTAACAACTGTGCCTTGGTTAAGTAAGTTATCATATCAGGGGAAGCTGGCTGAAGGGTTTATGAGAACTTTCCGCATAGTTTTTGCAAATTCATGTAAGTCTAAAATCATTTCAAAATAAGTAATTAAAAATTAAAAACAATCTATCATATTCAAAAATTAGGCACTCCCAGTAGCCTCCACAGTGTCATATTCATGTTTGAGTATCTTAAAAGCTTCTCTCCAATGTGGCCAATTAGGGACACATGAGAAGTTCAGTCATAAGACTAGGAAACTGTGGGGCGCAGTCAGTTAATCACCGACTCTTGAAGCGGGCTGAGGTTATGATCCCAGGGTCGGAGCATCAAGCCCTGCGTTGAGCCCTGTACTGTAAGTTCGGAGCCTGTTTGGGATTCTCTCTGTCCTTCCCTGTCTCTGTTCCTCCCCTGCTCATGCTCTCACTTTCTCTCACTCTCTCACTCTCAAAATAAATAAATAAACTTACAAAAAAAAAAAAAAAAGACTAGCAAATATTTTGATTGAGCGGACCTGGGAAAGCTGGGAACTGAATGGTGAGACAGGCCTGCTAATTTCACTCAGACCGCCTGCCTGGTTCGGATACAAGCCAGTGACCTAGACATGATGGGCCATTACCAGTCCTCTGCTGGCATTCTGAAATGACTACATAGGAGACAAATTTGGGAACAACGAGATTTGCAAATGGAATGAGAACAGCAGAGGAGTAATGACTTTTCAGCAGCATTCTGAGACACCTCACACACACATACATACATAAAGTCACCAGGAGTTAGGCTGCATGAATTAACAGGGACTATTCACCCAAAATATAACTTTTCACCAATAAGTTGTGACATGCAATGCAATGCATTATCAAAAAGAAAAATCTCTAAATGGAACTTTTCGTCACATTTCTTGAGGCAACAGAATAAAAAATTTTAATACAATTATTTCTTAGTTTGCTCCTTTTCTGTCAAGCATGCAACTGCTTTTCCTTTCTTCTGAAGCAGTTCATATTATGATGAGTGAAAGGAGAGAAATACAAAGAGCTATGATTGTGTCAACCACAACTGAACAAATATATTCATTAAAAAGAACTCCCACCAGAAATCTTAGAAGCCTCGCAAAGGCTCATTCTTTCTCATACACTAACTCTATTATGAACGGAAACGTCGCTTTCTTTTATTTTAAATTATTGTCATCGTCCTCTGTGCATGTGCCAACCAGTGATTTATGCTGTGTCAGATGATAATACACTAGTAAATTTGGTGTTTTAATGGCTGTAATAGCTCTAATAAAGAAATTAAATCAGATGTCATATGCAGAATGTACATTTTTGTGCCGCTAACAATACACTGAATTATAGCAGGCTAAATACGATAAAGGAACACATGTATCCATTTGCAATCGAAAGCGTGTGTTGAAACTACTCTAAGATAAGCAGAAGAGGCTCTGGAGGAGGCAGAGAGCAAGGAAGGCACTGGTTTCCTTGGAGGAACGTGGTCTTTTTTCCCAATTCTTTCAATTCCATCCTTTATAATGATTCACTCTAAATTTTATCCTGAAGAGCATCACACTGTACCCTTTCTCTCCTCTGGTCTGGCTGAAATCCTAGAATCCAGACCCATAATTTTAATGTGCATATAATTTCACACAGTTGATGAATATAACACACCATGGGTAAACAGTGGGGAGGGGCTAAATGGAAAACTCATTTGTTAGTTTTCCCACTTGGAGGTTGTTACTTTTTAAATTACTGATATTGGACACTGTAGGAGTGCCCCTTTTCATACACACTGAAACACTCCACTGGCCCCAGGAGTCACCAAGACTAGTGGATTTTAATAGTTATAGATCTTAAATGGAGGGTTAGAAATTGTTTCTTTTCATTACAACAAGGAATTAACCCCAAGGGTATCCACTTAATTTCATAATATATAGACTGGACCGCTAATGTGGCTCTTGTACAGTGTAATAAAGAGGCAACTGGCCCTTCTCTCCCCGGGGTGGGTTTCTATAAAATGTATCACCAAAAAAATGTAAAACGAAGAAGATTTGAAGTTAACAAGCTCCCTAATGTCACCAGCCCCAGTGCCCCGCATGCGGCAAGAGCAGGCACTCAGAGGCACTGAGCACTGTGTTTCGCTTTTGTTTTTGTTTTTCCAATGTGTGCTCAGTCCAATTTCTTTGAGTTGTTTCACTGACACAAGGAAAATGGAAAATGAGAGAAGGAAAGATAATTTACAGTTGAGCACAGGAAGTCACAAAGACCCTCAATCACCCAGTTTGGTAGACGGGACCAGCTGAGCACACTGACCAATGGCAGTCAGGCCCTGGTTAGCCCTGTGCACTCTGCAGTGACGGCAGCTGTTTTATAGGAACTCCCTCCCTACTTGCTGGACCCTGAAGCAACACCAAGGGTTAGGATTTTCCATCTTCAGGCTCCAAGCATCTGAAGCCAGTTCCTGGCAGAGATTTGAAATCTTGGATCCCTGCTGATTAACCCCCTCAGTTGAAGGCATTTTTATTTCCCAAAGCTTTTTCATGATGTTTGACTAGGTCTCTCTGGGACGAATGAGAGGAAGGACAAAAATAGAGCTTTCAACAGAAGTGGGACAGGGACAGTGGGAGAGGCAAATGGCAGTTCGATAAAAGCACAGCCTGGAAAGGAGAATGTTCTTTTACATGATGTATTTCCAACATGTATAGTAACATTTGGCCCACTACAGGCTTCCAGCCAGCCGGAGCCTGGGACTCACTTCTTCCTTTCCCACTGAAAGTGTGTCAGCTCTGTAGAAATCTGCAAATTTGCCAGTCAACTAGGGAAAAACTGATGATCCAGAGAGAAGAACTTGCACATCACTCCACTCATTTGTTCACATCTATCATGCAGATCACATTTGCAGAGACAGATAAGACTGTCCAGGAAAGCCGCAAAGGGAACTCTGGCTTCAATGAAAAGCACCCCTTTACAAATCAAAACTCCCAGCTTCCCTCCTGAGACAGGAAGCAGTGGGTTGACGCAGATGTCAAGAGGGCTGCCAGGAGGCACCAGAGATGAAAAGTCACTAAGGAGGACTGAGGGAGATATTTATTACAAGAGAAAGTTGAGAGTTCTCATTGCTGGTTCAGAGCTACAGGAACCATTTCCAGGAGAAATCAGTATTGTCTGCATACCCACGAGATGCAGAAAGAGGGAAGAGGAAGGCACATTGATCCTCGAAAATAAACCAAATGAAGATTCCACCAGAAAACCAACGAGACAGTATTTATGATTTAGCAGCTGGTGATTCTCAGTTTAGCCAAGTGGCCAAAACTCTGTAAATATAAACCATGGTCCCAGTATCAAGGATGACAGAAGTGACACACATGCTGGTCAATGGTTATAAACTCTTCCGTCCCCACATTTCCTTAGTCTCCATTTCAACCCCTTGAAACCATATGTCCCTATAAGCAAAGTGGTCCTGAATATATCAACTGTTGACTTATTAAAAGTTGTATGTATCTCAAAACAGCTCCTTAAGTGTTTTTTTCCAGTGGTTTTAATTGTGTTTGTTCTAGGCTCATAAACTTGGGCAACCTGACACATTTAAAACACACACAAAAGTGTGGTATCCAAATGTTTTGGTTTTTCTAAGCTCAATGCACTCTAATTGGCTTTTTTCTTTAAAAAGTATAATTAAAAGGAGCAAGCTCACCTCTGTAGAAATTTCTCATTTCTTTATTTACCTTAAATCTTTTCATGCAAGAAACTGTTAATGTTCTTCATTTTGTTTTGTGTTAAATAGAAATAGGATACAAAATAATTCTCTAATTATAATTGCATGGGATATATTCCTTACAAGTTTGATTTTCTGAATTTCTTCCTGACATTTTCAAATTGACTATCTAACCAATATAAAGCAATTTAATTTTTATACTGAACCAAGAGAATATCTAAATTTGGCATATTAGACAGTTTTTGTCTCTGTTCAATTACTTTAAGAGATGTTTTAGTTAAACTGACTTACAATAGCAAATTTTGCACCCTTCGAGTAATATTAGTATAGCCTCCTGATATAGTATCATTATCTAGGGCTAAACCTTACTCGTGTCAAAGTGGCTGAAATACCCACTACTATTTCTGTTTATAATGGTACTTGCTTTATAGGTCTTAAGAGATTATAAGCTTTTCGTTATCAGATACAATGTCATAGTATTTGATATTTCAGTATCTATCACAATGTTAATGATTATTTGAATTCAACAAATACTTAAAATGATATGAATGATATAAATGCTTATACTACAAATAAAATAAGCAAATCTATTTACCATATATTGCTTCCACCAAATGACAGAGGCTATTTCAAAAATAGAATATAAATACACCAAAAACAACAATAAGAACAACAACAACTCTTTTGTTCTTTTCTAGATTCCCAAGATAATACTGGTAGATGGCCAGAGGAGAACAAAAATCATATCTTTGACAGCTATACTGCATGAATATTATAGACACTTTCTCCTAATTCTTTAACTCTGGCCCTGGCAATCTCTCGAAATTTTGCCCAACATGACCAATGACCCTGGATACATAGTCCAACACTGAATGCTTTGGGGGTCTATCACAAAACTGTTTCTTCTCACATCTTTCCCCTTTCGGTCAAAGGGGCAAATCAGTTTCTAAGGCTATAAGGATTGGAAATGGGGGTGGGCATGCTAAGCTGAAATACCATTAGGCTTGCATTTGGACATATCATGCAACCATCTGGATATAAGAGTTTGGGCCTCCAACCTGGAGGGATATATTCGGAGTCACCAACACAGAGATAGAATTTAAATCTATGAAATAACCTAAATGGTAAGTATAGATGAAGAAGAGGAAAAATGTGAGAGCTGAGCTACAGAGAACTCAAAAATCTAGAGAAGAAAAGAAGAAGTTATCAAAGGATGTAGAAAGGAGCAAGCAGTGTGCAGAGCAGGAATTCTGGTAGGTGCAGTATGTCCACTGAAGGTGTTTTAAAAAGGAGAGTGATGGACTCTGTCAACTACAACTGATGGGTCAAGTCTAGATAATCACAGGCTTTATCAACATTGTGATTATCAGGGAACCTGATAAGAACTGCCTCAATGATGAAAGAAAGGGGTGAAAACAGTATTGGAATGGTTGCAAAAGTAGAGTGGCAAAGACGAAGAAGAAAGATTTTAAGAAATCTCCAATAAAAAGGAACAGATCATTGAGGTGGTAAATGGCAAGGGATGCACAGTCAGGGCATTTCTTAGGATAGAAAACAAAAAATTACAATATGCCTATATTGTCAATAGGAATGAGCCATGAGAAAGTGAAAATCTGTTTTTGCAGTACATCAAAGGAACGCTTGCTCTATGATTCCCTTGAGTAGGAAAGAGGATGTAATCCAGTTGATAAGTGAGGGAGACAAGCAGGCGCAGCTCATCCACAGCACTAAGGTGAAGGGCAGAGTCACCAGGTAGATAGGTTCAGTGGTAGCAGCAGATTGGAGATCTCTCATTTGATGGTTTTTTCTTATCACTGAGTCTCAGAGTAGCTGTCACCACTCAAGGAATCTTCCTTGACCACTGAATCGAAGGAGCTCTCCCTTTCATAGGGTCTCAGACAATCCTATTTCCCTAAGTTGATAGTACTTATGGCTTTTTTTTGAAATTATTATAGAATTTGTTTACTTGATAATGTATACGTTTCCCAACTAAGAGCATAGACCTTACTTCTCTTCTTTACTGCTTTATCCTAAATTCCTATAACTGAAAAGCATAAAATGGAAGATTAATATATAATAGTTGAATGAATAAATTAATGAGAACTTCAGAAATAGAAGAATTTCCTAGAATACAAATGATTTCAAATGCGATATGACCTGTTTCAAGTATTTTCTCTGGACTGATGCATACATAGGTAGCAAGGTCTGTGGACAGTGACACCTGTACTACTTGCTCTATTGAAAATGCACACTCCTGACTTTTGTAATAGTGAATTAGGTCACTTGTAGGTGTGTTAAAGACAGCACACTAGAAACATCTCAGAAGAAGAGCAGGTACCTCCAACACAAAAGGTTCAGTTAGTGTTAAGGCGCTGCCCTTGGCAGACAAAAGTGGATGCACAGAAGGAAAAGATTAGTCAGAAAAAAGAAAAGCCCAGGAGAAAATTATCCTTAAATGTTTGTCTAGTACTTGATATTTGCTTTCCATAATTTTTTATTAGTACTCCACAAGATCACTGGAGAGATCATTCAGTATTGTTGGACTCATTTTTACAGAGCCACAAACTGAAACTCTAAGAGCTTACATGTTCTGCTCAAAGGAAGCTATCTGCAGCTGCTGGGAAAAAAAATTCACAATCATAGCCCCTGCTTTTCTTAGTCCTCCCAAGCCAACTCTCCCTCTAAGAGCCACAGAATGACAGAGCCAACGGTAGGATGACCACTAGCTACAACAGTTGACCACTGTATACATTTTTTTTCTGATGCTGATTTTACTTCTCTAGGCTGACTTGCATTGACCTGAATTAAGAATAGTTCCCAACAGTAAATTGTACATCTGCAAAGACCAAGTCCAAATTCTGCTAAGAGTGCTCATGCTTTGGTTGAGCTATGCCAAAAAGTAATTAAACATTACTCAGTGGCCCTGGATTTAACTTGTTATTTCTACCAGGTAGGCAGAGGGAATCCATGAAATTATCTATGGCTAGGCATCCTGGAAATTTTCCCAGGCTATTTTTCAAAGGTTAGCTGCTACTGCTGGTCACCTTTAAAAAATAGAAATACAAGAGGGAGAGAAACAAGGGAACTGAGAAATCGGGAAACAGATATCCTGAAAAAAGAATATTTAGTAGAACACAAGGGAGTTTTGCTAAGAGAAAAAGAAAAATACAAGATGAAATCTAAGAGTTTGCCCTTTTGCTTTAGTTTTTAATTTTTAGAAGTGGAAGAGGCTTTGTTTTGAGAAGTGGATCATTCTTCTTCCAAAATTGTGTTCCCAAATGAGAAATAACATTCCATCCTCCTGTAACTCTCCAATGAAGGAGAATTTCACACCCCAGTTCCAAACCACATATTAGAATAATAATATTCTGCCAGAGGTGTAGAATGACTCCCATAATCCGCCTCCTTGTTCACCACACAAAGACTTTTGCAAAAATAGAGTACAAAGCAATATTGTTTCACTATGTTCCCCCCAAATGAGGTAAGTGTCATTTAGTTAAGGGGAAGCTTGAAGATCAAATTACAAAACCCATAAATGTGTAAGGATAACCCAGATTTGTTCATTCTTTTGTACCTTCTTACCCCTTCCTTCTTTCTTTCCTTCTCTATTAAAAGAGTTTTACATTTACTGCCATTCTTGGACCATGTAAAACAATCAGCTTGTGGTCTGGTCTTTAATAAATGTCATCCTCAAACTGACACAGAGAAGAAGGCAGACTCTACTGACAAAACAGCATCTTTTAGGGGTTCATCTCTTCTGTGCTCTGATCATCTTCATGTTTTTCCTTAACTTTAAAACCTGCTTCATCGCCTACTTCTGGGATTCCATCCTAAGACATCATCTAAATTTTAAGAAAATGTTGTGGACAAAGCCGTATCCATTAAGCAAATTTAAAAAAAATAAGAGAAAATCTCCCAAATTAGAAGTGTTAAATAAATTCTAATTTATTTTGTTTAAAATAATATAAAGATGCATAAATTTAATTACAAAAAAACATTCAGTACATATGGGAATTCTTTGGATATTCAATGTTAAATGAAAAACAGGATGCAAACTTATATCTGCATAGTTAAAGTATGTAGAAAGTAGAAAGAGGAAATACAATTGAGTGTTAAAGTTAAAATTGCTCTCTTTTTTCCTCAATATTCCAAACTTTCTCTTAAGTTAAAATAAATTTTTATTTGATTTTTTAATTTAAAAGAGATGTGTGATATAAAAGGACCTACATTTATTCCAATTGTTCTTTATTTCTTTTTAGGTATTTCTTGCTTCTTGGAATAGATGTTTGTGGGCAAAAAAACATTTTTAGATTAAGCCAAGTTTCTGTTCTCTGAGCCAGTTGATAAGGGCAGGGATTTAGAATGAAAAAAGTTATATAATCAGAATTTTATTAAAACTGTCTGGGATTTTATAGATCATCTGTTTGAAAGTCCACATTTTATAATGGAGAAACTGAGAAGGGAAAAGTTAGAAAAATATAAGAGGCAGACATGTGGGTGGATCCAATAGACATGGTGTGAATTTAATGAAATTTTCGTAGTTGCAATTATCTCAGAGAGCTCTGAATATGGCTAACAGGAGAGCTAGGAGTAGAATACTGCTGTCTAATTCAGTCTCCCTGTTCCTATTCTCCAGTGACCTCCAGTTTTTTGCATCAAAAAAAATGCCTATTTCTCTGGGGAACCTACAGAGGAGTGTTTATAAAACCCAGAGATGGGACTGAAGATATTTATTATATCTACCTAAGTACCAGAAACATCGTGTGATGCTGTGGGACCCTCTCTGAGCCAAAGCTCCATTTCTCCTTTCTGGACGTGAGGCTGCTGATCACCCACTCTAAGTCCCTTTCCGTGAATCCCCCTTGGTCAAAGCCACCCACTTAAGCGATCCCCTCCTGGGGTGGCAGCCTGCACCCAAAGATTTTTTCAGTAGGGGTATGAAGACCCAGGCCTCTTTCCATGATCTTGGACAGCTGTGAAGGCCACTGCAGTTCCAAAGCTGCCCCAAGGTTTAGCCAGGGCTCTGCTGCAAATGCATTATGCTGCAATTCTCCCTGCACCCATCCTGTTTCCCTTGCTTCCCAGGAAACCTCCTCCAGACAAAGCTCTGTCTCAAAATCTGTTTTCTGGGGCACCTGTCCCTAAGACAATGAGACTGTACCACCATAGAAGAAGCCCATTATAAAACTCAGAGTTCATTTGGACTGAAATTATGTTGTTTTCAACTTTTTACTGAAGATGGAACAAAAACAAGGGCTTGGTTTCAGAATTATACGCCCTCTCTTCCCAGCAGCAAAATTACGTAGGGCTGAACAATTGTCTATTGAATTTTATCCATTTAGACAACTAATCTTGCTTGAATACTGTTTCCCTTAATAACAAGAAGTCTTTACACTGATTATTTTTTATTTCTACTTTTTTACCCTGTTGAGTCATAAGCATATATGGTAGGAAAATTAATCTGTGGGTGATCTTTATCTTTGCTACTTAAAGTGTGGTCATTGTATCAGCAGCATGGTCATCACCCGGGAGCTTCTTAGAAATGCAGGATCTCAGACCCCATTTCAGACCTACGAACTCAGAATTGCGTTCGATCAAGATTCTCAGATGACTTGTATGCACATTAAAATCTGACAAGTACTGAAATGCCCCACTGCTGTCAAATCAGCCTGCTCATTAAGACTTAGCAGTATCAGAGGGTAAACAAGCACCCAACTAGGTATCCATCTTGTTAAGCATCTTGGGCAAGTAAGTCTTCATTTCCTAAGCATCCATTTGCTCACCCTTAAATGTCCTTATAGAGATATGTGCTTTAGAGGATTTTTATGAGGACTTATGCTTGCATTTATTCAAACAATTTGTACTGTGCATCAGTAATGGCCCAGGCATTGTTTGAAAGCACTACGAAGAATAAGACAGGTTCAAGTCCTGCTGGTCAGACATTCCACAAACGCACAAAGCACCGTGTGTGGTGCTAGAATTGTAGCCATAAAAGAGATTTTTCGGAGACCTTTTGGTGCCAACAGTCGAAGACAGAATGAACACTGAATAAATTATCATGAAAAACTGTCAGTGTTATCACAGAGAAGTATAGGTGCTATGAGTGCTTATAGGAGGGGAATTAATGTTGGCTAGAAGGAGTTCTCAAAATCTCTGCACCATCATGTGGCTTCCTGGCTCATGAGTATGTTCAGATAAATATGAAATTCCAACACAAGGGAGGAGTGATGTCAACAGAGAAGCTGAAGTTTCCTACCATATATGCTTATAACTTCAACACAGAGGAGAAAGTAGAAATATGTGTGGTGCATAGGAGGCCCTTCACACCAGGGGTATAGGATGGGGATGAGATGCGTGAGACTAAAGAAGCATCTTCCATAAGAAATACCATGACCAGAACTCACCATGTAATCTAACTACAGGCTGTAGTATATAGTTAAATACATAGAGATTTGGTTACTATTACTGCCTGTGATACACATTTCCACCCCTTTCAAGCTTTTCTACCTTGGACAATATCCTTACCTTCCATCAGCATATTATAGACGTGCAGAGTTCATTAGTTGTTGTATTTGAAAAGTCACTCCCTTCCATTTTAAACACATGGACATAATCAGAGCTGACTATGTCATTTCCTTTATAGCCACTCAGAGTTCCAATATGTTTTCATTAGTTCAATTACCTCTTTATTTACTTATACTTACAATATAAATAACTAAAATTAGAATCTACCTTGTTCTGATTATCACTTTCAACTTTAGTTTTTGGCTTCTTACATACTATTATTTGAAACTGTGTTTGGTTTGGTTTTTTTGTTAAATGCATGTTCTGAAAATAGAATCACACACAGGAAACTGTCTCAATATTCTACTAGGTCTAAGGAAAGGTGGAATCTTTAGGATGCCACAGAAATTAAATGAACCCATTATTCTCTTTCTGAAACTACTTTATTCTCTATCAACTGCTTCTTTTTAGTCCATTATGAGAGTCTCTCTCTGTGTTTTAGAAACCCCCATACAGATGATATAACTGGTCCAGCCAATCATTTTCCAACTGCAGCACCTCTCTGGAACCAACCCAAGCACCTCTTTGGGGTCTCTTTGCAGATCACAACTCCGTCTGTACATAGTTGCCTTGGTCAGGTACATAATCCTAATAACCTGCCACAGCCAGAGCTGCTGAAGGTCATTGGACACAGTGTGCTCCATAACTCACCTCCAGTAGCTCAGTGCAGAAGATAGCTTTGCTTGAAGCAAAATCTCAGTTTCATGGATTCCTCTCCAAAAGAGTATTGTAAAAAATTTTTCATGAATAGAGCTACATTCATTTTTTCAGTTTACGGGAGGCTTAGTATTCTAGAGAGCAGGAAAATATTGAACCACAGGGTTAGCCACCCATGGCATAGCTAAAAGATGGGTTTTTTAAGACAAAGAAAAATATGTGAATAACATCTTCTAGCCATTCTCTCTGTCATGCACAGAATTTTTTTTCATAGAATTTTTAATGGTATCTACAACCTTCTACAGATTTTCACTGACTGTTGGAGTATTGGATTTTGTTAATTTACATCTTGAGTTATTACAGAAATGGTACTGTTACCATGACAAAAATGCAAACTGAGTTATTCACTCAAACATACAGGTCATTCTGTGAGCACAACAGAAAACTATGATAATTGTGAATTTAAGCAAGAAAAGAAAACAGATCAATTTTGAGCAAAGGGCACAACTAATCTATAAGTAACCTTTAAACTATGGAGCATTATGTAAAATATTAAACGATTTTTAAAGGGTAAAAAAGAAGTTGAAAGAAAGACATGTTAAAGAAGAAAACCTATCAGTTAATTGCTAAATATATTTACCCTGGACATTTCATTGCAGTGATAGGTGGGAATGGGGAAGAGGACACGGGAAGTAACCTGTGTCCATCACCGGGGAAATGGAGGAGTCAACATGCTGAATGCACAATATGGAGCGTCATGTGGCAATTAGAAACAACAGAAGAGATTTGATCAAAGCAACATGGATAGATTCTTTAAAAAAAAAAAAAGGAATAAGGGCTCCTGGGTGGCTCAAGTCAGGTAAGCATTCAATTCTTGGTTTCAGCCCAGGTTATGATCTCATGGTTCATGAGTTCTAGCTCTACATCAGGCTCTGTGGTGACAGCATAGAGTTCAAGAGAATTTAGACCCAAACACTCAGGGAAAGTATTACAGTTAAGAATCAAGCCTTAGGAGCCATTCAGTTACTTGCTTAAACCTCAACACAAATCAATCGAAAAGCAATGGCTTTAAAACTACATAGAGATGTGGATTAATCATCAAAAGTACATCCATCACTTGGTTAGGTGTGGGATTCTGGAAGCCACAAATATTATGTTCCAACAAGTAGGAGGTGACAAGTAGGCAGGAAAATAAAAGGCAGTTGTGGTACTGAGTATTAGAGGTTATCAGAAGTCAGGTCCCAAACCTTCACACAATTGAAAAGGATTAGTGAGTATTCCCTCTGATAAAGTTGCAGGGCACTAGATGCTGGGGAGCCTAGTAAAGGCAACATTTTTTAATAATAGCTAAGAGAAAGTTAGAAGGACCTAAATAATAGAAAATAGCCAAGACCGATTGGGAAGCTTCCAATCACAGGTAACGAAGCCCATTCTTTTTTCAGGGCATTGTGGCCAGGTGCAAGGATTGGCTTATGAAAGAGGTCTCTATGTGACATGATTTATAGAGAGACCCACAAACTGCTGACCCAATTCTATCCAATGGCATGCTGGACAAATTATATGTCTTTCCAAAGAACATGCATATAGGATGAAAAATAGAAACAAGATTTTATGATTTAAGAAACAAATTACAGCCTTCCTGCAGTCACATGTCCAACATTTAATCTCTAAATTATTACAACCAGAGGAACCAACATTTCCATTCCTGTAGAATGAGTGACACATGGTTTAATGTTCCTCTCCCCTCCTGGGAATGTACTTTCCCCAAGAGCTCGATGAAAGGAGGCTTGTCTGGTCATATCTCTGGAAAGTGATCATTGACTGTGCCAGCTTTGATGTTTATTACCTTCCTACAGTGAAGCTAGAAAAATTATGAAAAAAAAAAGTAGAAGCAAAACAAAGACTGTGTCTCAATATATTCTCAAAGAACTAGTTCAGTTTTGGCAACATTCTTTCTTTTCCTAAGGCCAGGGATGACATTCAACGCATGAAACAGTCAATGTGGCACCCACACAGACCAAGTAAACCACATAAAAATCAACTATACTCACACTGGTGCCTACTGGCATAGCATAGCCTAAAGCCATGCTGAGGTAACCCCCAAATACTAAAGACCATTTTTCTACTTTGTACTGGGATAGATCCAAAGAGCTAGTTTTGTTTTCCAGAATCTTCTAAAAAATGTGCTGTAGGTCCCTGTAGTCCTGAATACATGCACAGATTCCCAACCCTCTGCCGGCCATTCGTTTTCCCAGTCAGATTCAACATGCACAAAGGCAGAATGGTCCCTCAGAATGACAGGCTACCCTTGGATTTATGCAGAGAGACAGATATTCACTCTACTCCACATTCCAAGGAGCAAAGAAGTCTGATGATCCAAGTGCCCAGCCCCATCCCGAGCCTGTCTCTACTGATAGGTACATCCCCAAAAGGTACTGGAGCAGGGGCAGGAAACCCAACTCTGTAGTGCCACCTTCATGGGTTCCCTACTCCCTCTTTCTCCCCTCAAAGGGCCCTACTAAATTAACAGAAGCTAGAGCTCTTACCAGAATGTGGTGGTGTAGGAGATCATGGCCACTTTTTAGGCAAGAGGAAACTCACAGAAGGGACTAAAGAACAGAGCTCAGAGTCCCTGTCAGACCTCATTAAAACATTTGAAAGAACATAGAAGGCAGGATGTCTGGGTGGCCCAGTTGGTCAAATACCAGACACCTGCTTTTGGGTCAGGTTATGATCCCAAGGTTGTAGGATCAATCCCCACATTGGACTCCGCACTGAGCACTGAGCTTGCTTGGAAATCTCTCTCTTTCCCTCTGCCCATTTCCCCCCTCATGAGCTCTCTCTCCAAAACTAATTTTAAAAAAATGTTTAAAAAGAAAGAACAAGCCAACTTTGACTTTATTCCTAGTAGTACTTTTTTTACTTAATACCTTCAACTCCTTTTTCTAATCATAACTAATGCACAGTGTTATATTAGAATGATTTAACAATTCAACATTACTCAGTGCATTCTTGATCTCCTTTATCCATTTCACCCCTCCCCTAGTCTACTTCCACTTTTAGCAACCACCAATTTGTTCTCTATAAGTCTGGGTTTTTTGTTTTGTTTTTCTCTTTTTTTTTCTTTGTTTTGTTTATAAAATTCTACATATGAATGAAAACATATGGTATCTGTCTTTCTCTGATTGACTTACTTCACTTAGGACTATACTGCCTAGGTCCATCCATCTTGCAAATGGCAAGATTTCATTCTTTCTTATGGGTAATATTCCACAATATGTATCTTTGTCTTTATCCATTCATCTATGGATGAGCACTTGGGTTGTTTTCATATCTTGGCTATTGTAAATAATACTACAATAAATATAGCAGTGCATCTATCTCTTTAAATTAGTATCTTTGTTTTTTTTGGGTTACTATCCAGTAGTGGAATTACTATATCATATAATAATTCTATTTTTAATCTGGGAGTAACTTCTATACTGCTTTCCACAGTGGCTGCTCCAATTTATATTCCCAACAACTGCACGTGGGTTCCTTTTTCCCCATATCCTTGCCAACACTTGTTTTATCTTGTGATTTTGATTCTAGCCATTTTGACAGGTATATGGTGATATCTCATGGTGGTTTTCATTTGCATTTCCCTGATGATTAGTGATGTTGAGCATCTTTTCATGTGTCTACTAGCCATCTGTATATCTTCCTTGGAGACATGTCTGTTCAGGTCCTAGGTCCATTTTTAATTGGGTTACTTGTATTTTGGGCATTGAGTTCTTTATATATTTTAGATATTAACTCCTTAGTGGATATATCACTTGCAAAGCTCTCTCACTCAACTCGTTGCTTTTTTGTTTTGTTAATGGTTTCCTTCACTTTCAAGAGCTTTTTATTTGGGTATAGTCCCAATAGTTCAATTTTGCTTTTGTTTTTCTTGTTTGAAAAGATATATCTAGAAAAATGCTGGTATGGCTGATGTCAAAGAACTTACTGCCTATGTTTTCTTCCAGGAGTTTCAAGTCTCACATTTAGGTCTTTAACCCATTTTTAGTTTATTTTCATACATGGTGTCAGACAGTAGTTCCAGTTTCATTTTTTTACCTGTAACTGTCCAGTTTCCTAGTATCATTTATTAAACAGTTTCTTTTCCCTATCATATATTCTTGCCTCCTTTGTCATAGATTAATTGACCACATAATAGTGGGTTTCATTCTGGGCTCTCTATTCTGTTCCATTGATCTGTGTGTCTATTTTTGTATCAGTACCATACTGTTTGATTACTACAGCTTTGAAGTATATCTTAAAATCTGAGATTGTGATACCTCCAGTTTGATTCTTATTTCTCAAGACTGCTTTGGCTATTTGGAGTCCTTTTTCATTGTTGTTGTTCCATACAAATTTTAGTATTATTTTTCTACATCTGTAAATAAATGTTGTTGGTATTTTGATAGGAATTACATTAAATCTGAAGATTGCTTTGGGTCATATAGACACAAACAAATCTTTCCATTTATGTCATGTTCAGTTTCTTTCATCAATGTTTTATACTTTTTGGAGTACAGGTCTTACATTTATTCATAAGTATTTCTTATTTTTGGTGCAACAGTAAATGGGATTGTTTTTTAATTTCTTTCTGCTGCCTCATTATTAGTGTACAAAAATGGAACAGATTTCTGCATATTAACTTTGTATCCTGCCAAAAGTGCTGATGCATACGGGCACATGTACCCCAATGTTTATAGCAGCACTTTCAACAACAGCCAAATTACAGAAAGAGACTAAATGTCCATAAATCGATGAATGGATAAAGATGATGTGGTTTATATATACAATGGAATACTACTTGGCAATGAGAAAGAATGAAATCATGCCATTTGCAGCAACATGGATAGAACTGGAAGGTATTATGCTGAGTGAAATAAGTCAGACAGAGAAGGACGGATATCATATGTTTGCACTCATATATGGATCTTGAGACACTTAACAGAAGATCATGGGGGAAGGGAAGGGGAAAAAATAGTTACAAACAGATAAGGAAGGAGGCAAACCACAAGAGATGCTTACATATAGAGAACAAACTTAAGGTGGATTGGCGGGGGGAGAGAGGAAAGTGAGTGATGGGCATTGAGGAGGGCACTTGTTGGGATGAGCCAAGGATGTTGTATGTAAGCCAATTTGCGAATAATTTAAGAAAAAGAAAACAGGGGTGATGGGTGGCTCAGTCGGTTAAACACCCAGCTTCGGTTCAGGTCATGATCTCACGGTTCATGGGTTTGAGCCCCGTGTTGGGCTCTGTGCTGACAGCTAGCTCAGAGCCTGGAGCCTGCTTCGGATTCTGTGTCTCCCTCTCTCTCTGACCCTCCCCTGCTCATGCTGTCTCTCTCTGTCTCTCAAAAATAAATAAGAAACATAAAAAGAAAAGAAAGAAGAAAAATAAAACAATTATAACCCAAGTTAAAAAACAAAAGCAAAAAACCTTGGTATCTGACACTACTAAATTCATCTACTCATTTCTCATAGTTTATTGGTGGAATCTTTAGGGTTTTTGATACATAGTATCAGGTCATCTACAAATAGTGAAAGTTTTACTTCTTCCTTACCAATTTGGATGCCTTTTTTTTTTCTTTTCTGACTGCAGAGGCTAGGTCTTCTAGTATTATGTTGAATAAAAGAGATAGGTGGATATCTTTGTCTTGGTCCTGATCTCAGAGGAAAGACTCTCAGTTTTTCACCATTGAGCATGATGTTAGCTGTGAGGTTTTCATATATGGCCTTTATTATGTTGAGGTATGTTCCCTCTAAACCTTTGTTCAGAGAGATTTTATCATGAATGGATGTTGTACCTTGTCAAATGCATTTATTGTTGTATCTTTTCTGCATGTTGTATCTTTTCTGCATTTATTGAGATGATTATATGGTTTTATCCTTTTTCTTATAAATGTAACATATTACGATGACTAATTTGCAAATACTGAGCCACCTTTGTAATCCTGGAATAAATCCCACTTGATTGTAATGAATGAAATTTTGAATGTATTGGTGGATTCAGTTTGCTAATATTTTGTTGATGATTTTTGCATCTACTCACCAGAGATTTTGGGTATCAAGGTAGTGTTTGCCTTGTAGAATGAATTTGGGAGCTTTCCTTCCTCCTAATTTTTGGATTAGTTTGAGAAAAATAGGTATTACGTCTTCTTTAAGTGTTTTGTAGAATTCACTTGTGATACCATCTGGTCCTGGACTTTTGTTTGTTGGGAGTTTCATTTATTACTGAATCAATTTCATTACTAGTAATGAGTCTGTTCAAATCTTCTATTTCTTCTTGATTCAGTCTTGGAAGGTTATATGTTTCTAGGAATTTATCCATTTCTTCCAGGTTGTCCATTTTTTAGCATATTATTTTGGGTAGTATTCTCTTATAATCCTTTCTTCTGTGGTATTATTGTTATTTATCTTCCATTTCTGATTTTATTTGAGTCCTCTCTCTTTTGTTGAGTCTGGTTAAAGGTTTATCAATTTTGTTTATCTTTTCAAATAATCAGTCCCTCGTTTCACTGATCTGTTCTACTGTCTCTAATTAGTTTATTTCTGCTCTAATATTTATGACTTTCCTTTCTTCTACTGGCTTTGGGCTTTGTTCTCCTTTAGCTAGCTCCTTTAGATGTAAGGTTTGGCTTTTTATGTGAGATTCATCCTACTTCTTGATGGAGGCCTGTACTGCTATAATATTCCTTCTTAGAACAGCTGTTACTGCATCCCAAAGATTTTGGACTCGGTGTTTTCATTTTCATTTTCTCCATGTATTTTTTTTTTATCTTCTACTTGATTTCTTGGTTGATTCCTTCATTGTTTAATAGCATGTTATTTAGCCTTCATGTATTTGTGTCTTCCATATTTTTCTGTGACTGATTTCTAATTTCCTATCACTGTAGTTGGAAAGAGATGCATGATCATTTCCATCTTTTTTAATTTATTGAAACTTATTTTTTGACCTAATATACCATCTATTCTGGGGCATGTTCCATGTGCACTTCAAAATAATGTGTATTTTAATGTTTGGGGATGGATCATTCTGAATATATCTATCAGGTCCATCTGACGCAATGTGTCCTAGTATTACACTATGGCAGTATGACATGTGCTGGTCAGCATCATGAGAGTGTCATACTGTGTATTACTATCCTAGTAAAAGACTACAATTCAAAATCTGAACTACAGTTTCTGCTGAATGCATATATCTTTTCATCATCACAAAATCAAACAATCATAAGTTGAACCATTGTAAGTTGAGGACCATCTGTACAAATTTTCAAACTACTTCCATATGAGAACATTCACATACATTTAGAGACATATCTATATAGTATCTGAGACTACAGGCTAGAGCCAGACTCATATCCTGGAATCTTAGGTCAACTTCTTAACTTCTTCAGATTTCAGTCTCCTCATGGGGTCAGGAAGGACAACATCATAGGATCCTTAGGAGTATTAAACAGTTTCTACTTGAAAGGTACTTAGAGTGATGCACATAGTAGGCATTCCATAATTAATAAATGGGACATGTTTTCACAGCACAGAATAGTCAGATGAGTCTGCTAAACCAAATGAAGAATCATCAGACCTTCTAGAATCCTAGAGTTCATTTTTTGCAAAAATGTTCACAATTTACCTGATTGGTTTGTCATCGTGGATTTATGGATTTATTCAACAGATATTTATTGAGAGGGAACTACATGCTAGACCCTGTGCCAGCAGCTAGGAATATAAAAAGAAGGAGATGTGATCCTTGTCATCATAAAGATTATAGTCAAGTGGTGGAGACAGACACAGTCATACATAATGCAATGCAAAGAGTGGTTTTAGATGGCGTACAAAGAAAGAAGGGGTTAATCCACATCAGGGAGCCAAATTCATATATGTACCCAAACACCCCTGAACAGTGGTATTGTGGGATCAAAACTTACATATGATATTAAAACTGGACTCATCATACTATGAGGCTTCATTTCCATTGAAGACAGAAGCAAAAACTACATCTTCCTATTTCAAAGTAGCTTAAACCCTTCTTTTTTAAGCTTAATCTCTTCTGGATAGACAAATTCCAGGTTTTCCCCCAACATCATTCTCCTACCTCTAAGGGGCTTATTAATTGTCCTGTAATTAGAGAAAGGATATCTTGCTCTTGCTTAATATCTGAGAACCACATCCATCACTGCACCAAACTGTGCAATGCCAATATCTGTGGCCTGATTCCTTAACATAGAGGTGAAAGCTTTCAGGTAGCAAATAGCTTCAATCGCTCACCTTAGTTAGCACTAACATACACAAATGACATTCTAAGACTTAGCTACATCCATCCACATGTGGCCCCTGCTTTGGACTATCTAATCCATAGTTTTCAATTTAAGCCTCCTGGCAGACATGCTATTTTCTAATTCTCAATATTGTCCTTTGCTTCAAATTTTAAGAATTTTAGGAACTTTCCTGTGTGTCGTCTCTGTGTTCAAGGGACACGAGAGAATAGGCTAACACAGGCCTGATCATCTTAAACACACCTAACATTATAATTTCTGCTCTACAGTGGATGCCCCTTTGAAGGCAATCAACTCCATTCAGAGTTCTAGGCAAGGTGTGAGAACCAAGCTCCCTTTTGTCAATGATGTTACAGTCATCTGGGGTCTCTAACCCACCCAGACCAGAACCAGCCCAAATTCAGGGCTCAGGAATCTTGCTTTCCTCTTACTCTTTCCCTCCAAGTTCCTCTCCACCAGGTGTTTTTTTTCTTTCCAGTATACTAGAAAATTAACTTTGTGTTACAGTCTACATATTCTGTATTCTGTGGCTTATAGTAAATCTTTTTCCCTTCAGTCCTATAACTTCTTAATATTTTAAAGGAATAGTTAATATTTAAAGCAAAGCTTCTGATTTCTCTTTCAACAAATCTAGGTATTGCAAGCAAATGGCTTGGCTTTTCACAACTGTTGTCTCTGAAATTAGCTTCAAGAGCATGTTTTGGAATTCAAAAACGAACATTGTCTCCTTTGTTCTTGGCCAGGTCCTGCCCTCCCCCTGAAGCAATGGATATCATGACTCAATGGGTAGAACTATGAAGCCAATGAACTAATGGGAATTAAAAATACAGAAGAGAAATCTTCTAAATCATACCTTCTCTGCCCCAAAATTTTAAAAAGAAATTAATTCCAAAAGATCAGGTAACAAAACAGCATTGGGCACTTCTATTCTCTTATATACCTTTGCAATTGTGGGGCCTAGAGCATGTCACAGGAATACCAAAAACATTCACAAATAGGTGAAGCTGCATCACCACCCTGATTCACAGGGTGAGTGAACATTTCAACGTCAGCAAAACGAAGGCTTTGCCACTCTCTGCAATAAGCAAGATTGTTCTGGAAAGAGGTGAGGGAAGGACAATGGGGGAGACTGACATAAATGACAGAGCTGTGGATTAAAAAAATAAAAATTCCTCTATGATCTTTCAAGAGCTGATCATTCAAAATTACCTAGTTATAGTTTCCAATAACAACCTCAGGTAATAAGAACCATTATTCTAGCTCTCTGCAATTAACTGACTGTGTTCTATCTGTTGTTTTATTTGACTCTCTCTATGAAATAGTTTCAGGAACCAAATCTCCATTTGACAAATCCGAGGCTCACTGACTTTCTCAAAGCCAGGCAGTGCTAGTGACAGAAAGCAAGTTCAGACCTCCACACTCCATAGTGAAATGGCTATTGACATTCTTCATCCTTATAAACATTGCTCCTTAATTCTCTTTTCTTAAAATCATTCCTGATTTTTATCCCATGCTTTTAAATTATGTGCTTACCATGTTTATTCCTCCCAAAAACTAACAGGCTACAATTATCAGTAATTCATGTTAGGTTCCTTCGGCATTGTGAATGGCATGGCCTCCCTACCCTGAAGGTCAAGTCATCAATTATTTTACCTGTATGGTTTATCTGTCACCTGAAATCACCTCTAATTTTGAGGAAGCCTGCACTCTTTATGAGACGCCTCATGAGTTCGGCCTATTGATTAGTCACTGCTCATTACCCACTTTCCAACTCTCACTCCTGGTATCTAATGTCTCATGTCTTCTACTGCCCAGGTCATTCCATATGGGACTCTCCTTTCCAAAAAATGCCCTATGCATCAGTCAGATCCCACCACCCATCATCTTACCAAAATAAAGCATTGGCTATTGTAATTTTGCAACCTAAAAGTAACATATCTATAATAATTAACTTCTACAGCATGGTAACCCCAAAATTTAACAGTTCTTAATAAACAACCACTTATTTAGCTCACAATTCTGCAGGTCAGCAATCTGGGCTGTGTGTAGCTGGGCAGTTCTGGTCTTGGCTGGATCCAATCAATGCATCTGTGCTCGGCTGCCAGGTCAGCTGGAAACCAGTTGGTCTAGGATGACCTCAGCTGGAATGGCTGTCTAGACTTGTTCACAAAGTAATTGAGCAAAGTTTCAAGAGAGCAGAGGGAAGAGATAGACTTGGAACTGACATACCATCATATTTTGCACATTCTATTAGCCAAAGCAAATTCTAAAATCAGCCAAGATTCAAGGATTGAGTAAAGAGACTCGATGTGAGGTGCTACAAAAACACATTGCAATGATGAGGTGATTTTTTTTTTCACCAAAGGACCTGTGGCTAAAATTGGCCAAACAACAAACTTTATGAAATCTGACCATATGAACTGCTCTACTAGGTACTCTTGTATGGATATATATTTATCCATTTCCCAACCAATGTATTTAGTTGGCAGAAGGAAATGAATGTTTAATTAAAGTAAGTTTAATTCCATTGAGTTTGCAAAACATTACTCAGGTATCTAATGCTAGGCACTGAGCCAGTCATGAAGATATATAGGTAAAGTAAGAAGGTCACTACCTTTAAGAAGCTTGCAGCCTAGTAGAGGAAACAAATAAATAAATACATGCAATTATAGATATATGGAGCTCCAGAGAAAGGGTACATGACTCAGAAAATTTTCTGGAAAAGGTTATGGAATGTTAGGTATCAGAGAAATCCAGAAGGATGAGAAGTACTGCATTCTATGTGTGTGGACAGACAACTGTGAATCCATCGCTCCCAGCCTTGTTAGAAGGTCAAGAAATTGACGAAGGTGGCTCACCATGAATACTATATTTGATAGCAGAGACTTTCAGTAAGGTGGCATTAAACTGATTCAACCCACCTGTCCCCTTCCCATCACCTCCACAATGATCCTAGGTAAACCTTAGATTTTGTTCTCTGCCAAATATATCAGAGGGTCAGCATGGCTTGTATTCTATATCACCAGTACTCTTCACTATTCAGTATATGTTCAACACCCATATTCCTCTATTTGTAGCATTTAGAATCCTGAAGTCTAGTTCAACCTCAATATTGATACATGACTTCCATGTCAGTTGCCTCGGCAGTTTTCATCCTAATTTTGAAGCCTAATACCAGTCATACATTAACTCATACAGTAATGATTTACCAAGAACTGGCTCCAGCCTAGACCTACTATAGGACGGTAAACAAGATAATTACAGCCTCTATCCTCACAACTACTATAATCTGTAAAGAGAGACAGATTCTAAAGCAGGAATTTCACAAGTGATTTTCAATTATGTTTATGTGTCCTATAAAGAAAAGGTCCAAGAACAAAACAAGAAACATTTGTATTAGTCACCTGACAGATGAGCAGAAATTGACCCTAAAAGAGAACTACAAAGATCCAAAGGAAATGTCTTAGGCCAAGGACACAGTGTGTGCCAGGGCTGGATGTGAAGGAGCAGAAAGACAGCCAATGCGACTGGATGAGTAAGGAGGAGAATCCTAGGCAAAACGGCTGGAGGGGAAGAAAATCCCCAGTCTGCAGGAATGCATTCACCACTCTGCATAAAGATACTTTTCTCCAATACCTCATGAAACTTAGGAGGCATGTGACTTCAAAATTAGTCCAATCTTACAATTTTCCATTTCATTTCTAGTTTACCATTCAAAGAGCTTAACTTCTCAATCCAAAGATTTACCTACAATTCTGACTCATCTCAGTGTCTTGAATGCTTCCTCAAAACACGGCTGGGTTAACTTTGATCCAACCAGTCAGGAATTCAGTAGACATAAAATGTTTAAGAGGATTGTAGGGGTTGAAAACATCTCCGAGGGCACAGAATAAAGGATGTGGAAGAACAGAGATAGAATGTGGTTCACTGTGCTTTCTCTCCGTCTCTGAGGACACTACTGCTAAAAGTTAGGCTCTACCTCCTTCTCCCTACTTTCTAAGGAGGAGAGGCTGACCTCAGGGCATTCTAGGACTTCCCCCAAGCCTCTCCTCTGTTTTACAGTCCAAAACCTTTCTTTATCTTTAATATTCTCTTTTAAGTTCTTTCAAAATCAGAATTTGGAGTAAATGTGCTTTCTATGCAAATAGTTGGCTGTTTCCGTGTATAAAATGTAGCCGAGAATCAAAGCCATAAAAACAAAAATAGAAAACCCTGAAATGTCAACTCTGTGCATCCCATTGGTCAAAAGTTTGTGTGGTTGTATGCTTGGGAATGGCAGGGAGTTGCTGGCAGAAAATAAATCTGGAAGAAGGATGATACTGCTTCTTACTTCTCTGAGCCTCACATATTTGCTCAGATTGAGATTCACCTTCCCCTTTTTTTCCATATTCTATCCAACTGAAGAATTAATATGCAACCATCATGCTCCAGTGCTGCCCCTTCCCCAAACCGGCAGCAGCAGTACAACCATCCTATCCTGGACTCACGGCCATTGTGGGTGTTCCTATCATAACACACAACTTCATTCTTTACTTAATTCAGCATTTTTCTGGCACTTACTTAGTATGTGACACTTTGGTCCACGTTGTTCAAGTCACCTGACTTCAAAGGAAACCTGTGCAAACTTTGAGGTCAAAAGTTTACGGATCTTTTTTTTTCCCAGGAGGTCATTTTATTTGGGAGTGTGGTACCATTTTCTAACCACTTTCAGAGTTGAAACAATAATCTTGAATTAAACCACTTCGGAGCTCAGTTCCTACCCTGGGCTCTGTTACTTTAAAACTTTAGCTAAAAATTTCCCAGAGGTGACTGAGTTTTCTCAGCCCCCAGGGAAGCTGCTGTGAATGACTTTCCACAATGCCTTTTCTGAGAGTCGCCAAGTTCACTTTTTGCAACCTAAGTGCTATATGCTTAAATGCATGTGAAGGGCATTCAAATTGAAGGAACCAATGAAAATTCTAAGTGGAAAGTTTTTAAATGAATATAGAAACAGACAGCTTAACTTACGAAGGTAATAAAGTAAAAACAAAGCTTAGGGTTCCGATCTCATCCTAACCAATAGGACCCTAAGCAAGCTGCTCTGGTTTCCCATTCTGTATCAGGGATTTCACGGTGTTCTTTTGGAGATGAAATGAATTAACACGTGTAATTTTATTTCTTGCCTTTGGCTTTCTTGATGTCTAACTAGCCAGCATTGGAAGCATGGGGAGTAACTCATGTTCTGTTTTGTTTTGTTTTTTTTACATGAACTAATGCAGATTCATTGATTTATGCAGTCAATTATAAGTGTGGGCAACAGCCAAATAGGCAAGTTACTTGAAGAGAAAAAAAATCCTCAGGTCACTGAAGCAGCAATTAGCAAGTATTGTGGGGAGAAGAGGAAAAAGGAGGAGAAAAAGTCCTGATGAGGCAAATTGCCTTTAATTATCCTTAAACATTTTCTCCTCTTCTTTTGATGCCATAAGACCCCCTGCAGTTCCAAAATAAAATAAGCCTGAGTTTTGTTTTGCTCTTTTAAATAGGAACATAATAGCCACTGTGGAAACATGTTCTTAATCAAAGGTGTTAAACTCCTGGCTGCTCCCTTCGTTTGAAATTGCCTGGGTTCATTATTATCAAGGGGAAGAGAAGTCTAGTCACCACTTAGTTCCCTTCTTAGTAAATTAAAATATTAATTACAAAATACGTTATTTTTATCTTATATCTTAAGCTATTAGTTACTGTGGCTGGATTAAAAAAAAAAAAAAAAAGAGGATTCGTTTTGTGCTGAAGCAATTTCCCTAACAAAGCATTCATAGTTACTTTCTAGCTCCTGCACATCAAATTGGTACATGAAATGCTGTATTTTGAGAGCCATCTGAATAAATTCGATAGCAACTTCATTTATTTTTTGTCTCTGAGATAAGCGTGCTATTACAGTTGCCACGTTCACGCACTCGTGGCATGTGCCCGTCCAGACAAGGCCGCTGACTACAGCCAATGCCCAGCACAGCTCCAGAGGAAAGAATGTTTCCTTTTCATTTCCGCCACACAATGCAGCAATCGATCTTATGCCCGTAGACACAAATGCTCAATCTCTGGGAAAGAGGCAAATAAAGCCACAGAATAGACATTAGAGCTAACTAAAACCCTCATTGTCTTCCTCTTCAAAGACTCAAATTACCAGCAAGGTATTGAGGGGACAGTAGAAAGTCTTAAGAAAACACAAACCAAGGACCAGCAAACCCATGAAGCATATGCAGATTACTTGGTCCTGTGGTACCTCAACTCAGGGCAAAATAAACCAAAGCTGCTCCTCCCTTTACAGGTGAGAGCTATATACAGTCATCGTGCATGTAGGGAGTTTATTTGGCAAAGGTCTAAATGCCATGCACCCCCTTGTAAAATACCCCGTCCTTTCTCTACTACCTGCATGGTACCTGAAATTAGATTTTTCTCTCTTACATTTGGAAGGATATTCAGTTTAAGAAGTCACTATTTAATTTCAGAAACAGCGAGAGAGATAAGACTGTACAGCCAATACCAATTATTAAGTGTCACTATGTACCAAGTACTTTACATATATTATTTTCCTAAATCGCTACAATAATCTTATGATGTAGACGTTTTTTATAGCACCTTGTTACCTGTGAAAACTGAGGCTTAGAAAGATTAAGTAACCTGAACAACTGGCAAGTGATACAGTGAAGATCTAAAACCAGGCGTCTAACTGTAAAGCCCTTGCTCTTAACTCTGTCAGCTTCTATCTTACTGTATGTGTTGGGGTACAAGGAACAGAGAGGGCCAGGGCATTGGAAAACAGAAGAGAGGATGAAAACGGGTCCAGGAGGGGCACTGGAGAGAAGAAATTCAGCCCTAGCCATGCCTTCAGAAGGCAGACCCGTCTCTGCCAGACTGCCAGATGGAAGCATTAATGCTTGCCTGCTCAGCCCTCGCACTAAACATCATCCAAACCAACCTTCTTTTCAGACCTTTTGTGCATGTGTCTCACTGAATTGCCCAAAACCCACAGTCCCTCTGAATGAGCAAAGCAGTTGCAATTCTTTCACATGCACTCTTCTGCGTCCTTGGTGAATTTCAGCATATGTTCCCTCCTCTCTGAAAGAAGCCAACTCACTGGTCTCCACACATCAAAGACACTGGGAGGCAGGAGAGTGCAGGGTGGTGGGCTCCACTGCCCATCTGTGTGTAGCTTCAGCAAGTTACCTGATCCTCTGTGTCCCAGTTCCTCGTCTGAAAAATGGGATCAATACTAATGCCTCCTTCACAGAATCGCATGGCTAGCAGATAGAAAATGTTAGCTCTTGCTGGTAGTAACAGACCATCAATTGATTTAACTGGGTAGCACTGCATTCCTCAGAGGTATACTGTAAAACAATTCCTGAGCCGAGTAAGTTTGCAAACCTTGGCTACTTGACCTGCTCTAACAAATGTGCAGCGTATCTTAGAATATAAATAATTCTTGCAATCAAGAAACTTATTTTAATATATCCAACATGTTCATTCCATGAAGCATACCTGAGGGATCAGGCTTCCAAAGAATTCCTTATGAGAGTTCCGAACTAGGACAACGTAACAAAAAATACTAGTGCATTTAACTGCACTGGTTCCATTGTGTCTGTTACAGACAGGTACTTTGGAACCAAAACCCCTTTTTGGATTAAAACACAGCTGGTCAGTTAGGAGACCGGTCTTGAACAAACCTCATCTCTTAGCTCTCCATTTCTACATACATGAGTCTATCTTAACCAAGATAGAAAGCAGCCTTAATCATCTTTGAATTTCCAACGTGTATCTTGGATCCCGAAACACTGGGCTCAGAATGTTAGCTAAATGAAAGAATGAAGTCTTAACTGGGAACTAGATGGAAAATGGTTGACCTACTATCACCAACTCGATTCAAGCTCATAGACTTTTGTGGATTCAATGCAAATCCTTCTGCCACCAGACTCTAAAACTGCACTGGGAATGAATACAAGAGGCTAATTGGCAGATATAGCAGTGAAAGATAGAGGAGGAGAAGGCAGGACTGGGCAGAGTCTCAGACTGCACTGCAGACCTGACACTGAGCCAACCTAACCTGATGGGGAGCTTCAGGCCAAACAGTGCCCTTTATAGGCATCCTAGGTACAGCAGAAAAGGGCAAGCCCTAGAGTCCCCACCATGCTCATTCACTGGCCAGGGACTGCACAGAAGAGCTGGGCCTTAGCTCAAATGATGTGTGCAGGCAGATCCCTAAAGCTTTACAACTGGAAGTTATCAGCTAACTATTCCTCACGGCTGACAGGAAAGTTCTTTCTTGAGGCGAGACCCAGCAGTGCACTTCTAGGTTGCCACAATGACCCTATTTCCTGTCCCTTAGATCCAGAGATAAACAAGGCTTAACCTTTACACTAGACTGTAGTGCGAAAGGAAAATTAATCAATTTGTTAAACTAATCTAAGACAGCAGCATGTGAATAGTTCTCTAAGGAAAGTCAGATCTGCTAAGGGGTGACTGGTTAACAACGTCTGCCATGGACAGATGAGGAGACAGTACATGTGCAAAGACATGTGTTTCCATCCCCAGCCTATCCCACCCTGCTGCCTATTTAAATGTCCCTCAAAGTCCAGCTGAAGTTTCACATTTTCCATATTCTCTTCAATCCATAAAGGTCTCTCCTTTCATAACCAGCTACAACACTTACTACCATCTCATAATTTATCACAGAATTTATATTTCCTGGATTATCCTACAATTGTTTCTTTCTATTACAGCTGGTCCCAATAAACCAACTATAAACCATTTGGCAGCAGGTATACCATCTCATACTTTCTTACTCTTCCCTTTTGGACTAGCCCCATACCACTTAACACACTGCAGAGAATACAGTGGTTAGTCAATGCCTATATTTAGACGTATGGAACAAATGACTAGACTTCTAGTTCTAGAGGAAATCAGCAACCTTGCTGCAGGAATTCAAGGATACTATTTATTTCTTTCCAAATGCTCCAAAAGAACGAGTGAGCATCATTCTCAGTTGGGATGTTCAAGATGCATGTACATTTCTGTTGAATATATTCCTCTTATCAGCCCCAGTATGCAGCTTGGAGGAGGTCCAAGGAGAGAGAAACTGGAGGCTTTAGGAACATTTCTATAGTATCTACCAGTTCCATCCCATCATCCTCTGACACATCTAGCTTTAACTTAATAATTTAACATAAATTTCCCCACAAGCACAACTTCAAACCCTCTGGCCACCAGCACCCTTTCCAGCCACCGCCTGGCCTCACAAACATAAGCTGGGAGCTGCTTCTGCTACTTTCCTCTGAAATTCATGCAAAGAATAGAGTGTAGTTTCTACTTCTTTTTTCATGGCCCAAATCCTCCAGGGAATGGAGAAGTCAACTGCACTTTCCTTACACTCCCCATTTCTGCTATTTTGGTTTCCATCCAGCCTCTCTTCAAGAATCAACTTTCCAGAACTTTCCAGTTCTTGTTATACAAAGAAACAGATCAAGGGGGGCAAAAAACGAAGTTTGGGATGAATCTTTTTTTCCTATAAAGCAGTTTGCCTTCTATTGGCTTTATTAACCAGAGGGTGAGGGAGACATTGCTTCTAAACTCACTGAAGTTGAATCTACTCTTTTAAGTTAGTTTACCTTTTTATATTTTAGCTCACATTAGCAGTTTACCAGTTCATACTGTTCGTCACATTTAAAGTAAATAATAGCTTCCAGGAACATCTCTTTAAAGCCGATACTAAGAATCAGTTCTCATCATACACCATATGTTTACATGGTCACAATTGCCATCCTAATTTTAAAGCTCGCTTAAAAGAGCATCAGAAGGTAAGTGATTTGCCAGAGGTCACAGTGAATCCAGGGTGAGTCGGGAATAGAAGCCAGCTGTTTGGACTAGCTGCTCCATGCTCTAATCACCCCAACAGCATTCATTCCCACACACCCCATTATTACAGAGACACTTGTCCCAGAGCCCTGTCCAATTCATCTTCTTTAAGAGGGGCTGTAGAAAGGCTCACTCCACCCCTCTCACTTCTCAAATCTGATTCTGACTCATTGCACAGTCACCTTACCAATTAAGTCCTTGGGTCATTTTCAGATCAAATAACCTATTTAGGAAATTGGCAGACTGTTTTCTTATTTAATACAAAGATCTCTGTAAATGCTAAATATTTTGCCAACTCACAAAGTAGAATTTTTTTCTTGCTTCATATCACGTTGGTGAGACTTCAGTGAGTACTCCCTACGTGCCAGGCACTGTGCTGACTCTTATGGATACGGAATACAGTCCTCAGCTTCAAGCCGTTGACCACTTATTGTGGTCTAAAAAAGACATTTTGAAGTCCTAACTCCCAATACCTCAGAATTCAGCCTTATTTGATAATAGAGTCTTTATAGAGATAATCAAGTTAAAAGGAGGTCATTAAGGTAGACCCTTATCCAGTGTGACTGGGGAAATTTAGACACAGGGACAGATGGGCACACAGAGAGGATGATGTGAAAACACTCCAAGAGAATACCAAGGAAAAGATGGAGGATTAAAGTAATGCATCTATAACCCAAGAAACACCAAAGGTTGCCAGCAAGCTAGGAGAAGCTAGGAAGAGGCAGAAAATTCCCCTACAGGTTTCAGAGTGCTCAGGGCCCTGCCAATCCCTTGATTTCAGACTTCCAGTCTCCAAAAGCTATTGAGAAAATAGAATTCTGTTGTCTTAAGCCATATAGTTTGCAGTACTTTGTTATAGCAGCACTACAAAACTAATATACTGGATAAAAAAAACCAAAAACCAAACCAACAAACAAACAAAACAAAGGAAAATCAAAGGGGCAAATGCCTTGATACAGAATGTTCCCCATGGCTGGTGAAAACCTGGGAGTAGGGGCACAGCGGGAGGTCAGACACAAGCTCCTGACTCCTCAGTGTAACATACTGAGTCTGCCTTTTGCTTCCATAGAACCTAAGGAATCCCTAGTGTTTCTATTATGGAGAGAAAATTTTCTGGATATCGTATGTTCTGTACATCTGCTGATAAGCTTTAAACCCTACATTTCCTCTTGCAGTCAGCAGCCTAAAGCATCAAAGCTTCTGTTTCAGCACCACATCAAAACTCAGGAAGCTTTAAAGTTCATCCAAACAACCAGCTTTTGCTGGAAGAAGACACTGAGACTCTGGAGACAAGCAATGAACTGTCTCAAGGATCCCTCTGAAGATAAATATCTGATAAGTGGACCTTTATTTACATCCTATAATATCCTTTCCTGTTCCAGGCTTCCTCCAGTCAGAGATACAAGATGCTACATCAGTTTCGTCTAAGGGAAGATGGCCACCCAGCCTGAGCCACAGCACAAATGAAGCCAAACCCTAACACTCAGACCACTAGCAGCCCCCAGCCTTTGTTTTATCAACAGGCATCGAAGGCCATCACCCGGGACCATACAAACCTGTTTGCTTGGGAATGGGCTAAAATTAGCAGCTTCAATTCCTCTTTGAAATATCCCCACATTAAAAAAGGTATTTTTGGCAGACTTCCCACAAAGTCTTAATGCATTTCCTGCCAGACATTTGAATGGAGAAAAGCTCCTATGATCCACCAAATTGAGGAATTCTGGTCAGTGAGGCAAGGCTTCAAAGCCCTAGCTCAACAGAACTGAGAAAGGGAACAGAAAGGAGGAGATGCCCTTCAGGAAGGTGTGTAAAGAGTCAAGGGCTTTCTTTTTTCCTTTGATGTGGGTGCAAGTCACCCTAATGAGAGGAGCTGCCTTGTGCAAACAGGACAGAGAAAGCATGCCAATAATGAATCGAATGCCTGTGATGCTCTGTTTTACAGCTTGGTTAGAACCAATGTCAAGTGCACCACATTGCAGACTGAACTCCCATCTGACAGGTTTGAGGGCCTGAGGAGAAAAGGGTGGAACAGAAAATGGAGTTTTCTTCCTCCTTCCATACATACACACACACACACACACACACACACACACACACACACACACACTTGGGTTTGAATTTTAACGGTTTTTGGTTACAGTGGATTTTGCTTCCTTTGTTTTCCCTTCATTGAAATCAAGGAAATTAAATGTGGGTTTATTACTAGGCACAGCACCCAATCGGACAACAGCCAAACAGCAGCGGATTTTAGTTTAGTATTACAGTAAATGTTTACTCTTAGTGATCTGCTCTCACCTTCCCTAACATCCCTAGACAGAATTTTCTCGTCATCTCGCTCTTCAGTCTGTGTCTGTAGTTCAGTGAAGAGCTTGCCCTTTATTGTAACTTAGTGCCATATCTCTCCGTTGGTAACAACTGCATCTTAATCATCTTTGAATCCCCATCTGCCAAGACACGATACGTACACCATTCATTCTTCCCAAATTAAATGAATAACATCCATCTCGAACAACTACAATACTGCAGGGCCAAATGTGCCATTTTGGCTAATCACCGCTTGTCCTGAGAGTTGTCCCACGTGCTCCTGCACAGGATCACTGAAAACACAAAGGGTCACATCTGTCGCCCCTCAGAGAATGCTCTCTGTTGCCTAATCTCAAGTTTTCCCACCTTTAATTCTTCTGTCTCACATTCCTTAGAAGACAGAAAATAGCTAAGCAGGTAACGCTCAGAAGATGTTATTCTAAAAGACAGGAGTGGCAACCCTACAGTATTTTCCATTATACAGATGTTTATACACACATAGTTGAATACTGCATTTATATAAACTATGCATGCTAAACATAATTTCAATTCTTTATTTAAATGTGTTCTTTGCAAAATGTAATAAACTTCTTTACAATTGGGGTAGCTTGACTTATCATAGTTTGTCTTAGAAATAGAAAGCACTTAACTGGCTTTCCCATCTGCCCTGTTCCCACTCTCATCATCTCAGGAGATGAGAGGTAAGGCACTGCCCTCTTTGCCGGAGGGGAAAAGACAGCATGAGTCAATGACTGAGTTTAAAAAGCTTGCTCTGGAACCCCTCTGGAGTGAATACAGCAGATTTCAGCACAGGACCCATCAATCTTGGCTTTCATCCAAAAGGGGTTTTGTTAGGGAAGCAGATAATACCTCTATTAAGAAGCATAAGAAGTTATACTCAAATAGCACACTTTATTGTCAGAAACTTTATTACCACACTTCAAAATATATGAGACATTAGAGATATATTCTAGTATACCAGTAAAGGAACTAATTATGGTCTGATCATATCAATAATACTGACTGAAATAATATCACATGTTCTAGAAAAAAATTATGGTTCAAAGATCTTATGGCAAAAGGTGGATAAAATTTGGATTTGAGAAATGCAGAAAACTTATCATGCAGGCTTCCAGTTATTGGAAGAAACATGAATAGCCAACATATATATATATGGCCCAATATCCTCATCTCAAAACTTCTATGCTCTACTCAGAAGCTAGAAATAAGTCACCCAGAAACAACTAAAACTAAGCCTTCTCGTATTTCCCATAAACATTAGCAGTCATCCAAGGGGAGAGATCATGAGGCAATTTTTATAAGTACAGCTACTCAAGAGAGACAGGGGAGGACAGTGGAAAGAGAAAACAGGTTTGGGGACCAGACAAGCCAGAGTGAGAATCTCACTAACTGTGTAAACTTGGCTAAATTACCTCACCCACTAGAGTCCTTAGTCTTCCTCATCAATAAAATAAAAGCAACAGTATTTAATTTACCAGATGGTTTGAAAATTTGAGATTATGGAAGTAAAGCATTTAGCATGGTATCCAGCAAATACCAAGTATTCAATAAAAGGGAGCCATTACTACAGCAAAAAATATTAAATTACATTTACCATCAGCACAGACTTGTGGCAAATGAGATTCAGTAGTATTTATGTCCAAAAGCAATTTGTCCCCTATTAAAAGAATTTTAAATGTCAGCAAACAGAGAAAGTCCACTTTATATATATAACAGAAAGGGATATATAAAAGGTAAATGACTGAAAGATTAAAACTACATTAAAATGTAATAAATCAATCTATCACCAAGTGTATATTGTTAACACTAGATTCTTTCCAATTTTTATTTTACTAGGAAAGAGAAAGGAGAGTAAAAGCAGAGAAACAGAAGAATGGAAAGAAAGAACAACCTGGAGAAGAAAGTGCACCAGAAAGAAGAGAATGCAGGTGATTAAACTGAGTTTAAATTATTAAAATATACATTTAGAGAAGTAAAAATAAATGGCAACAATTATTTATAACAATATGAAGCATATATTCTTTTCTCTAAATTTTCCTGATTGAAACAACTAAGGTGTTAGATAAAATATAAAATCTTATTGTTTTAATGTATTATTAAGTAGCCATAATATTTAAAAAATCCATAGAACTAAAAACAAAGTAAAAGAACCCTGGAGTAAAGTGGATTCCAAAGTTTGCTTTTGCCCCAAGAGTTTTTGCCAAGCCTTGGAAATCTTGGGCTTCATCTTTGACAGATGAAGACAGGATATAAAATTGGAGGTGGTTCAAGGTAAATGATCTAGTAGAAGATGCCGGCACTGAATGGAATCCCAAAGCTCTCCTCAACACAAGAGTACACTTGAAATGAAATATGCTGTAAAGTGGTAGTTCGTGAAGAGACTTTCTTGCCATCATCTTGGTTCTGGGCGGAGGAAACAGATTTTTCCAACCATTTGTAAATGCAACTGTCCCACATACAGGTTAGTGATCCAATTTTTTGTTTCACTATATGATCATAATATATCAAAAGTGGGTAATTAAATATAAAATGATCCAGAGATGGGCACCTGGGTTGCTCAGTCAGTTAAGCATCTGACTTCAGCCCAAGTCATGATCTTGCAGTCCGTGAGTTCAAGCCCTGAGTCAGGCAGGCTCTGTGCTAACAGCTCGGAACCTGGAGCCTACTTCTGATTCTGTGTCTCCCATGTTCCCTGCCCCTCCCCCACTCATGCTCTGTCTTTGTCACTCTCAAAAATGAATATCCAGAGTTGCTAGTGCCAACTAGTAACTGCCAGAAACAAATATAAATCCTCTCTAAAAGACCGCCACCTGGTGTTTGGAAAATAGCACTGAATATATAAGAAAAATAGACTACCCACAGTGAAAATTAAAACAAAAAATTAAACCACAAAACATACCTGAAGAGTAGACACTATTAACAAGAATCAGGAGAAATAGCAGAAATAAGATATAGGCCCATAAAGACTTCGGGAATTGACAGTTATTTACAGCATAGAAAATGAATAACACTGCTCTGCTTAATTTTTTTTAAAGGAAGAAAAACATAAAAATTGATTAGTGAATGAGTGATTAAAAAGAATGACCAAACATATTTGAAAAAGAATCAAAATGGAACTTCTATAAATTAAAAATATAATTACTTAAGTTAAAGACACCAATGGATGCATTAAACAGAAGAATAGATAGCACTATAAAGAGAATTAGTGAACTGGAGATAAGATTTTTTTATCCAGAACATGCTCTAGAGAAACAAAGAAATAGAAAATATGGACACAGATTCACAGAAATAAAAATGAGACAACTAATCAAAGTTCCAGATACAATTAATGAAAAACTTAGAAAGAGACAATATCCAAAGACATAATAGCTAAGAAATTTTGTCCTTTTTTTTCCTGTTACCTTTATTTATTATGACTTTTTTTTCCATAAACGATGAAACAATATTAGCAGTCAGATGCAGCAAACTCCAAAAACCCCATATAGGGAATTATAAGGCCATCACACCTAGATAAGTCAGAATGAAACTGTAGGGTACAAAATGAAAAAGAGGAATCTAAATGCAACCGGAGAAAAATGGCAGCTCGTCCACAAACACAAACAAAGCAATTAAACTGATGGCTGACTTCTCTATATCACCAATAGAATCTAGGGAGAGTAAAATGATATCTTCGAAGTTTCAGGAGAAACTAACTTTCAGCATAGATTTTTATCTATGTTGAAATATGGAAGCAATGTTTCAAGAACTGGGAAGGGAGGAAGAAATAGACATTCTTAGAAAAATAAAAACTGATATTTTTAACCACAGAAAGATCTTCACTAAGGGAAACTGCAAAGGATCTTCTTCAAACAGAAAGAAATGATCAAGAAGGAAGAAATATTGTGTTGGACATTTCTTTCGTGCCTCTTCAAATTTTCTTAGGCAAACCATTTATTTAGCCAGAACTGCACCAGCCAAATGTATGCAGATTTTAATCCACTTCACACACCTGTAGCCTGATGACACTGTACCTTTCACCTCCTGCCCTGGGAATTGTTACACATGCTTAACCCAGGACTAGCAAGTAATTAATGCCTCAAAGGATAAACAGAACTTCTGACCAACGGGGACTAGTAACCAATGAATAACGTCCCCCACTTCTTCCCCAAAATGGACAATCTGAAACTCATTCAGTGAGGCTTATGCCACGGTACAAAAACATTGCGTACCCACTCGCCTCTAGGAGTGGTTAATTCAACAACCTGTATTTATACTGTCCCTCCCTCCTTCCCTATTTCACTCCACCATTCCAGATAAACTACTTGCTTATAAACTTTTGTCTTAGACTAAACCAGGCTAATAAAATGCTACATTAAAAAAATGATAATGACTAATTTGCAGAATGTGGAGGCATCAAGAAACAAGCTAAGTGGAAAATATTTCAAATAAAGGCATGTTAAGTTGGGAAGGAGTTGATAAGAGTTAATGCCTTTTAAAATCCTTTTACTTAGAGTTAGTTGAGTATGTATTTTAAAATAGTTATGGAACCACTAAGAAAATAAATATAAACTGTACCATTTCTAAAGAAGGAAGAAAGGAGAAAGATTTGGGGAGATGGATGGGTGTTGAAGATGGAGGGCAGCGCTGGTTGGAAATTCATCCAGCACATCATATAAATTAACGTATTAAGGCAAAAACGGAATAGGAAAAAAGTAACAGATGGATACATGTCACTGTCCATTTATCCAAATTCACAGAATCTATAACAGAAAGAGTGAATCATAATGTAAACTATGGACTTTGGGTAATTATGATGTGTCAATGTAAGCTCACCAATTATAACAAATGTACCACTCTGGTGGAGGATGTTGATATTAGAGGGAGCTATGTATGTGTAGAGACAAGGGGATATGGGAAATCTTTGTATCTTCTCCTGAACTTTTCTGTCAATCTAAAACTGCTCTAAAAAAAAGTCATAACAAAAAAAATTCATAATAAAAAAAGTAACAGAAAAAAAGAATGAAAAGCCCAAAATAAAAAATAGTAACAATTCAAATATACCAAAGTGAACTGCCTAAGCTCTCCAAATAAAATTAAAATGCTATCATACAGATTAAAACAAAATTCAAAGATATGCAACTTGTAAGATACACTCCTAACGTAATGAAAGTAAACAGTTAATCAGAAAAATAAGAAAATCACGACTAGAATCAGCTAAATAATATGTTCAAGGTCACAGGTTCCTAGTACCTTTTTTTTCTGACCCCTGCATCCAGTTGTTTTCCATTATGTCATGCCAGTTACTGTGGATAGGGACAGTAGTTTATTCATCTTTATGTACCTACCATCCGGTATAGCAACAAAATAGTATCTGCTGATTTCATGAAATCAAAATTGTACTAGTGTGCAATCTATCAGAAACATAGTGAGCCTTCTCAAAAGGAGCAACAATGTTTCATTTAATTTATGAAGATTGATTTGTTCTGATATTTCTAACATAATATATGAGCTTTATTTCTCCCTAAAGGATAAAATCAAGGCATAACTCAACTTGGGAAATATCTACATGTGTGGTCATTTATAAGGTGACAGGCATGACCATAAAAGATGGCATTAATTTATTCTACATTCACCTAATCTGTGCCAGGTACTGGGTGGGCATTTGGATACAATGATAAATAAGGCAGACACAGTCCTTGCCATTTTTAAGTTTGTAGACTAGCTATATAGCAAAGCACTAGTCTAAAGTAACTTAAATTTTAATTAGTTTTAATAGTTTAAATTTTATTTCTTTTAGATTATATGACATTTAGGAAATTCCTTGATCACAAAGAAAAATTTCAGCTAGTCTTAATGTATTAAATGACTAATCTTGAACACAGCATACAGTCAATTAGATCATCTGCTGCTCTGAAACTCAAGTTTCTTATCTGAAATTCTGAAAATAATCCCAATGTCTCATTTTGACAATGATCTGAAATGATGTGCCAGGCACAGCAATGTTCAATAAATGCCAATTCTCTTTAGAACCAAACTGTTACTACCATGCCCAAATTTAACATATACCATACCCCATTTGTAAACATCAAGCATTATGCAGTCTAGGAATCAAGTTTCAGAAAAAAAGGGAGGAATCTCCATGTAGCAAGGCTGTTATTTATTAAAAACAGGTGTACTGAGGTCTAAATAGGAACTGTAATGTATGTATATTTATTCTATACTTTGTATCTATTACATAGATGGTAAACTAGCCACTATGATTTGAATAGTCTACTGGCATTTACTTGTAATAATGATCCTATTATATTCTATACAGTTAACTCAAATAGTTTAAGGCACTGCCTTCCACCCCCCAAAAAAGTATATGATCTACTGAAAACTTAAAAAACACTGTTTTGACCATTATTTCCAAGCTGACTCTTTACCTAAGCAGATGTATTATTAGATATGCTGCATAAAGCTAAAGACTGAAATTAATAGAGACCTGGTTGCACAGGATATGACTACACCTAATGGGCTATTAAAAAATGATTAATCTATGTCCCAGTGGGCCAGCAAACAGAAGGGCCATGACTGTGCATAAAAATGAAGAATTTGACTTATGGCAACAAAAAGTGCTAGGCCAAGTTGCAAAGCACTGACTATGGGAAGAGGCTAAAAGCTTTGGCTAGCTTTATTAGCTTCTAAAAAAAACCAGTATTTCCTAAATTTTAAAAAGAAATGCAGAGCTTACTAGAATGAGCTTTGTGTTTGGTCTTGCTAAAGTGGCTCAATCTTTCTTTTTTTTTATTTAATCTTTTTAACTTTTACTTGCTTTTGAGAGACAGAAAGCCAGTGACAGAGGGGCAGAGAGAAGAGAAACAGAATCCAAAGCAAGTTCCAGGCTCTGAGCTCTAAGCACAGGGCCCCATGCTGGACTCCAACCCACAAACCCTTACTTCGAGGCGGCGGCTCCATCTTTTCAACGTTAGGTGCTATTTTGCCTCTGATTCACCATGTCAGTGGGCTGTAAGTCAACTGCAATGAGAGGAGCATTAAGCAGTGCCTTTGGGAGAAATACTAAACTCTTTAAGATGCTGGGATGAAAGATGCTCTGTAATTGCAAGAATTTATTATTAATTCTTATTATTCAGGCTTGTGTTCCAATATTTCCCATTGTAGATGTAAAGTTCAAGATGGCGACTTAGAAAGATCCTCAACTCACTTCCTCCCAAAAATGTGCTAAGTCTACAGCTACAAACCGAACAATGTCCTCTTTAAAAACCTAGATTCTAGGTGCGCCCGGGTGGCTCAGTCGGTTAAGCGTCCAATTTTGGCTCAGTTATGACCTCTCAGTTTGTGAGTTCAAGCCACATATGGGGCTCTGCACTGACAGCTCAGAGCCTGGAGCCTGCTTCGTCTCTGTCTCTCTCTGTCTGTCTGTCTGTCTGTCTCTCTCTCTCTCTCCCTCTCTCTCTCTCTCTTTCCCTCCCCCCCCTCTATCCCATGAACTTTCTCTCTAAAGTAAATATTTATTTTAAAAATTAAATTTAAAAACCTAAACTCTGGCTGAAAGATGAATACACACATGGAACATACAAGAAAACTACTTTAAAGCAGGTAGGAGAGGCTGGGACACATAAACGCCACCCCCCCACCCTCGCCCCAGCAGTGACCGCCACCTGGAGGAAACTCAAAACCCCAAGCTTCTCCCTAAGGACCAAAGGGTTTGAACACCACGTGGAGTACTCCAAAATTTAATACATGCACTTGAGAGATAAGTCCCCCCAAAACATCTAACTGTGAAGGCCTTGGTCTCCTGACCCAAGACCCACAGGAACGTAGCAATAGAGGGTTCACCTGCTGGACCTCACCCACTCCAGGTCCCAACTCAGAGACAGCTGATCACACCCCGACTTAAAGTGAAGGCCTCTCACCCGCTTACGTTAAAGCCACGGTCTGAGGGGCAGGCGTGCGATTCAACATACATCCGGCCGGATGTGGGAACGCTGTCCATCCTGACGCGGGCAAGCGCCAGTCTCGCTCGCGCTCCTGCGCCTGCGCCAGAGCCCCGGTCTCCAGCGGAAGGAGACTTTGCGGCGCCTGCCCCCTAGGGGCCGCTGTTTTATCTTTTGCAGGCCCGGGGAGCTCGCGTTCCTGGTAACAACACTGGAATAGTCGGTGCCACTCGCGAAGGAGCCCATACCCCTGCGTGCTGTGCCCATTCTTGTGACTGCTGCCGGAGCACACCTCTCCGTTGCCGGCTATAATGGCCTGCCGGGTTTTAACACTCTGGGTCTCAGAATTGTCCCCAACAGAGATTTAACCAAAGAGAGATTTAATAGCTGGTGTCAGCATAGGACAGGAAGAGGCAACAGACCCAGGAGGAGGGTCTTTCTGTGAAGGAGACCTATTAACTAGTGATCGAGGCTGTGGCCTGAGGGACAGGCTTCTCATTAAACATCTCCGGGCTGACTGTAATCCTTTCCAGAGACTTCGGAGGGCAAGCACTCTCTTCGGCTCACCCTCTGCCCTGCCACAGTGCCAGCCTCTCCTGGAGGGCAGCTTTACCCCCAGGTTGACTCCCAGGGGGCCCCCTGGATAGCCTGGCTCTGAAGGCTGAAGGGGCTTTGCTTCCTGCGTCCCACGCGACTGTGGCAAGCAGAGGACAGGTCTTCCACCATCCCCAGGGCTCTACACCGACACCTAACTGAGGCACAGCCCACAGTGTTTCCTGTGAAAGAGGCCACCTGCCTTGTCCTGGAGCGTCCGACTGAGAAGAATGCTTCAGGTAGGGCACACGTTTAGTGGCATATGGCGCTGCTGTAAGGGGTGTAGGCTGTGGATGCCATCTTGGCACTCTGCTGCAGCTCCCGGGTACCTCCCAGAAAGGAGCTTATACACCCTCGTCTGGAGCCCCGGTTCGTGCTCACTGAACTGGGGAGAAGAATGTGTAAGCGAGAACTTCAACAGAGGTGGGAAATAGAAGAAAGGACCAAAAAGAAGTCACAGAGCAGGGGCACCTGGGTGGCTCAGTTGGTTAAGCATCTGACTTTGGCTCAGGTCATGGTCTCACTCATGCCCCACATCCGGCTTTGCACTGGTGGTGTGGATCCTGCTTGGGATTCTCTATCTCCCTCTTTCTGCCTCTTCCCCACTGGCGCTGTCTCTCTCAAAATAAATAAACTTAAAAAAAAAAGTCACAAACCAAACAATAGAATATAGAAACAGCCTATCCTGTCCATCCAAGGACAGATGGATAAAGAAATTGTGATATATATATCACAGTCATACACACACACACACACACACACACACACACACATATACACACACAGGAATATTATTCAACCATAAAAAGGAATAACATCTTACCATTGCAACAACATGCATGAACATCAAGGGCATTATGTTAAGTGAAATAACTCGGAGAATAATGAATACTGTTTTATCTCTCTTATACGTGGAATCCAGAACAACAACAACAGCACCAACAAAACACATAAGCTCTTAGATACAGAAAACAGACTGATGGTTACAAGAGGCAGGGATGGGAGCTGGGGTTGGTGGGAAGTGAATTGGGATTTTTTTTAATTCAAATAAATTAAATAAAATTAAGGGCGCCTGGGTGGCTCAGTTGGTTGAGCATCCGGCTTTGGCTCAGGTCATGATCTGGTGGTTCATGGGCTCGAGCCTTTTGTCGGGCTCTGTGCTGACAGCTCAGAGCCTGGAGCCTGTCTTCTGATTCTGTGTCTCCCTCTCTCTCTAGCCCTCCCTTGTTCTCTCTCTCTCTCTCTCTCTCTCTCTCTCTCTCTCTCTCTCCTCTCTCTCAAAAATAAATAAAACATTTTAAAAAACAATTATAAATTAAATAAAAGTATTTTAATACAAAGGAAAAAGAAAAAATATCCCATTTTCAATGAACAATTTAAAACCCCATCTCTGTTTTCCAGAACACAAACTAAAGATGCTTGAAATACTATAAAGCTTTGTATCTTTCCTAATCTGTATTCAGGGCCACATATGAATAGATTATTTCTTTCTTCTCAGCAGCTATAAGATGAGCCATTAAATCTCCCAGATAGTTTGGATGCCTTAGTTGTTGAATAAAACATTTTTAAAATTCAGATTCTTTTTTTTTTACTTTTAAAATATACCCTCTCTAGCTTCATTTTGAGTATTACTGATCATTTCTTATTATCATTACCTTCCAAATACTGTCAAATAATAAACATTTCCAGAAGCCACACATGAAAGAATAAATTTTGGAGGTGACAAGAAAATTGATTGTGACATTTGTAAAATTAAAAACATAATAGTCAAATATCTTCTTTGAAATAAATGACTAAAGACAGTTAAGTACATTAATTTTTATCTCACCATTTTAGGAATGGGAAGGCCAATCAGAGCTCTTTCAAGCATTAATGATAAGTCACTAAATCAAATACACAGACATTGCATATAATCATGAGAAAAGGACCTCCATGGTGAGAGGGAGGATAGAAACAGAGATTTCCTGAAGAGACCAAAATGCTAGGTTTATAGATGCTTCCTTCCACTGACCTTGGTTATTTCAATCTGTCCCACAAACACAAATTCACACATTTATGTATTCACAGGGGAAGAAGGACTTTAGTTAGTGCTTGTTATGTCCTAGACACTTGATATATTTAATCTTTAGAAGAACTTTAGGAAGCAGGTATTATTATTATTAGCCCCATTTCACAAATGCTTTGAATGAAATTAAGAAACATAAAGTACTTTGCCCAAAGTCACATGGCTAATAAGAGAGAAAGTTAGATTTTCACACACTGATCTGACTAAGAACAAGCCTAAACTCTTTCCATTTTTTTCATGCATCCATGCATTTTGTTGAGCACCTATTATGTTCCTGGTCATGTACTTGGAATGCAAATACTTCTAAGATAACAGCCTCTGCCTTGGGGAATCAAGAACTCCATCCTGGGAAGGGTATAGGAGGTAAAAACATCTATGCTACCAGGTAAGAATTAGAGAGAGGAGGCTGATCAGAACAGATGTTAGCAAAGGGTGAAACCAAAACCAAGTCTACCTGAGTAGTTGTGGCCAGACATGCCAAGATGAGAAGGTTTTGTAGACAGAGCAGTGTGGGCAGACAGATTAGCCTGAAATTTTAACTACAGGAGAAATTTCTAGAATACAAGTTTCAAAGAGGAGTGTGGGACTTGGGTGTCATTTTTTTTTTTATGGGAATGTGAAAAACTTTCCCAATACCTTTCCCACATAAAGGAGACTATACATAAAGCAGTGAAATCTGTGTGAGAAAAAGCAAAATCAAAAAAATCAATCCTTCAGTACAGTTGGTCAGAGAATAAAGTTAAAAGGCATTGTCTATATGGAAAGCATGGACCAAGATTGACCTTCTCATAGTGAAAATGAATCTCCTCACTATGCTCACAGTCTGCACCCCTACTCATAGCACAGCGTACCCTGAGATTATAACAGGACCAAGTTGGTTTTAGGGGTGTCACTTGGAATTTATGAACACGTTACTAGAACGAGGGAATATCCATAAGGACAGTATAAAGTGTAGCAGCTCATATTTCTAGACTCTAAACCACTTCCTCTAAAGCACACAAAGAGCAATTCCATTTCAGTGTAACACTAGCTCCTCTGTGACGCGCACAAGAGCCAGCTTCACATAGATTGTCTGGAGTAGCCTGTGGGACTTCCTCTTGGTCTTTTGGCTAACCTGTACGTTGGCAGGTAATAGGAAGGAAGAATGAGGTGAAGTACCTCAATTAGGATGCTCCAAAGGTAACCCTAGATTGGAGGAAACCACAGACAGATTAACTCAAGTTGGCACCAGGCTGCATGGGATCCTTACCAGAAGCAGCTGTAGCACTCTTCAAATACCATGGCTGCCAACATCTGATGAGATTCCCAGGGGCCTGACTGAGTGAGCCAGGCACTAGATTGATTTCACATTAATAAGCTTTGGCCGCTGGGTTTTTAGGTAAACCACTGGGTAATGTACTTCATTCTGGGGAGGGAGAGCAGGGAGCTGCAGAACTTCTTTTGACATTTGCGTTGTCTTTTAAACTCTTCTACTGTGCAGAGAAATCCAAAGATAAAAATGGTGAGCAACAGTCTCTCTCTGTCTCCATCTCTTCCCCCTTGCCCTTCTCTGCCTCCCCTCCTGGTCTCCCGCTCTGCCTCTCCATGTTTGTGTTTTCTCTGTTACTCTGCCTTCCCTCGACTCTCTTCCTCTCACTCAGTGTTATGTCCAGTTTCTCCAGAATTCTGGACACAGTCCTATAAGATGTTTTAGGTTTAGGTCATTGGAATAACAGTTTCATTTGATAGAAAAGTGCCAGTAGGTTCTTGACCAAAGTAGGACACACACTTTCAGCATTAAACTATTTCTAACAATAAAATGAGGTTCAAACATAATTTCCTTTTATGGTTCTCTAAATAAAACTTGAGGGAATAGACAATCTACTGCAATAAATTTTTGTGTCAAAAGAAAGATGTTGATCAACCAGTCACAGAGCCTTTCCATTTTTTTCAAGCCATATTTCTTTATGCCAAGTGTTCTTTCTTTGACTTTCTTTGGAAAGGTGCAAGCCAGCAAACTGCTAAGTATAGATATTGTTTCCCACACATGGAAAAAACTTCCTTGAGCTGTGCACATGCCATATTAAAAAATTAATAAACATTCCTAAACTTGCCTCCTAAACTTTATGAATGAACCCATTATACATCTAATTCTGTACTTTCTTTAAAGCAGATTTGTAATGAATTATTTTATGCCTCTTAAATAATTTAAAATCTCAAAGATGCAATTTTCAAGAAAGCCTTAGCATACACATTGATACGTGAGACATATATTAAATTGCACCTCTTTTACATATTTAGTCACAGGTGTATTTCAGTATTTTGATATTTTCTGCATTAGTTTGAAAGAGCTCTTTATTATTACAGAGTCATCTCACCAGTAAATATTTATAGGCAGTTTTATTTCTAGTCTAGGGCTTGGGTATCAAACCTAAAAAAGGTATTGTTGATTTGCTATTTCAGTTTTTGATAGAGAACGTGTTTATGGCATGGCTGTGGGAGGTTTTTTCTTTAATAATTTACAAAATTACCTGCAGTAAAATCTTCACCTGTTCTTTGTTTTCTTAGCACCACAAAATTGGAATTACATATAAAATCTTTCCTCCAGGAGATTTATGTCTACCACAAAAAGAAAATCTCCACTTAAATTTTTATGAAACATCAAAATTACAGTCAGCTTTAGCAAAACAATACAAAGGAGCTTTTGTCGAGTGAGGAGTATTTCCAATTTTTGAGGACATCATTCTTTATCTCCCGTTTAATTTTTATTTTCCTGTGGCTGTTTCTTTTGGTTTCATTGATTCCCATGTTTATAAGTGCGGTGTGCTAATTTGTCTTTCATTACAGGAAGTTCCAAGTGCCAACCACAGAGGCTAACCCCAGCCAGAGGACAGACCTCCAGACTGGTTGTGCTTTTCACAGTTTAAGGTTTTTGCATGAAAGGACTGATGGATGGTTGCTTCTCTCTTTCCCCAAGAATGATCACCCCATCCTTGAAGAGGGCAATGGGCCCCACTTGGCCCCCCCAGTTTAGCTGCACATGAAAGCAAAGAAAACCAAAGGCTGTCCTTCACTTGGTTTGGACTTAAATCTCTCTTCATCGAATTCTGTGTTTTAATAAGGAGTTTATGTAACATCCGCAGAACAGTTATCAATTAATTACCCATGGAAATTTAAGGGATGTTACACAGTGGTAGTTATTAGACCCAGGGCATTAGACATATGTTACATAAAAGATGCAGTCACCTTGAAATTATATTGGCAAGGCCACCTTTTTCCTATAGAATATTATACATTCTAATGTGAAAGTTGAGTTAAAAACCTATTAGGAGATGGGAATGGCATGTTCCAAATGGTTTAAGACAGGCTTATATACATTTCCAGTAAGCTCAGCAGAAATTTAGGAAAATGTGCCCGCTACTTTGAGAAATTTCTTAAGTTCTTAGGACATTCTTACCTTCTGTGGATTGGGGGTTTGTATTTCAAAGAGCAAATAGGCAGCTTAATTAGATCCCTGGCTCCATCTGAGTCAAGCCATGGACTCATCCAGAGCCTCCTGCTTAGAGTAGCGGGTAGATGATGTGAGTCCCTCCAGGTAGTACAATTCCAAGGCTGAGAGCTTTGTGTCTATGCACCAGCACCCAAATGCAGGTGCTGGAAAAGACAGGGTGGAGTGAATAATGGAGAAGATAGATGGAGGGTGACAGGGACCCAGGATATAACTGACAGGAGGAAAGAAAAGAGATCTTCCAGATCCCAGAACCGCAGTGGCAACAACAGAGCATGGCAGGACGAGTGGGGGCAGGGGACAGAGACGGACCTACCAAGACCTTAAGTCAGTGACAAAGCTGCCAACAGGTTTAAAAAGATGATTCCACTCTGTACATGCCCTGAAAACTGACGAAACTCTCAGCCTCCAAGCAACTTATCCATGGCTGGAATAAAAGCCGATCTTGCTTTGAGGGAACATAAGATGACGGTGTTTTTTATTTGTGTGTCTTTTTTAATCTATCAGGGATAAAAATTATCTTCCTTCCTGGCTGAAGAAATTAAAGAGTTGCATTAGCTGTTTCTGAAGTTATCATCTAAAATATCACAAAATCAAAGCCATTACTTTGGGGCATTGTACTACATTGATTTTTAGGAAAATTACCTCCATAGTTATAGTTTAATTAAAAAATACCAGAAATCAGCGCAATGTTTTCATTTAGCTATTTATTAAACAAATTTGAACAAAACCTAAGTCAAAACTTCACCCTAACACATGGCTACAATAAAAATAGAAGTAATTCATGCATTCAGCATTGAGTTTTTGACTGCGCTCATCCCTGGAGAGTCACTACCGGAGAAACATCAACAAAGGACACGACTGCTGAGCTCAAGAGTAGAGGGAAAAACCGCATGGAAACCAATACAGCTGCCCTTGAACCACAGGGGGTGAGGGCTCCCAACCCCGACACAGTTGAAAATCTTGATGTGACTTTTGACTGCTCGCAAACTGAACTACTGATGGCCTACTGTTGACCAGAAGCCCTGCAGACAGCATAAACAGTCGATTAACACCTAACTGTATTATGTGCTGTATTGTTTCAATAAAGTAAGCTAAAGAAAATGTTACTGAGAAAATCATAAGAGAAACTATATTTGCAGTACTGTATTGTATGTATCGAAAAAAAATCCATGTTTAAGTGGACCCATGCAGTGTATGTGTTGTTCAAAGGCGAACTGTAATTTCGATCTGAGTGGATAAGTGATCTACCAGGGTACCAGAGAAAGGGATGGGAGCGCTAAGAGGCAAGAGTGCCTAATTCTACAGGCAAAAACGGGGCAAGGAATGTGGTGTCACAGCTGACCCATGACGGACTGACAGTTCAAAAGAGGGAGAGGGGGGAAATGGTACCCCATGAAGAAGACACACAAATCACATAGTAAACCTCCAGTGTCCACCCTCCCTTCCTAGGACTGTGATTGTAAAAGGCATTTGCAGTGACAGTTGGGTTGGTCTCCTCTGGTTCATGTATCTGAGCAGGACTAGGGCACTAAGAAAGCCCAGACTTTTTCCGAGAGCCAAGATTTTCTCTGAAAAACCCACTGACTCTAACTTGAGAGTGACTATGAAAGGCACCGAGTAACTATAAATGCCACAAATTTTGCACAAAAAAACCTTTTCATCCAACATCTAATCTGCCCTATTAGAATTTTGGTCACTCATCGACATCAACAATAGCTTAAAGGAAATGAACTTGGTGTTTATGGTTAGTTTTTAAATGAACCGCAAATGACTTGTTAAATAGAAAAGATCATCACACCTGAAAATGAAATAAATCTGCTGAATGGGGAGTGTTATGAAGATAAATAAATGTTAAAAAAAAATTTTTAACATTTATTTATTATTGAGAAACAGAGAAAGAGCATGAGCATGGGAGGGACAGAGAGAGGAGGAGACACAGAATCCAAAGCAGGCTCCAGGCTCTAAGCTGTCAGCACAGAGCTGGATGCGGGGCTGGAACCCACAAACTATGAGGTCATGACCTAACCTGAAGCCACCCAGGTGCCCCAAATACACTACATTTTAATTATAGAATCAGGGACACCTGGGTGGTTTGTTTGGTTAAGCATCCAACTTCAGGTCAGGATCTCATGGCTGGTGATTTTGAGCCCCACTTCGGGGCTAACAACTCAGAGCCTGGAGCCTGCTTCAGATTCTCTGTCTCTGTCTCTCTCTGTCTCTGTCTCTCTCTCAAAAATTTAAAAAAAAAATTTTTAATTTAAAAAAATACACAATCAGATTAGATAAAATGACAATAATCCCTAATATTTAATATTAATTTTAATGTTTAATATTAATTTTAAAACAAAGTCATGGTAGCTAGGAAGATGGTACTATTATTGTCATTTTACAATACAGAAAGGTTTGATGATTTACTCAAAGCAAAACGGATTATCAATATCAAAATCATCCAAGTGTCCATATTCCTAAAATTTAAGCCTGTGTTTAGAGATACACCCATCATCCAAAAACTATAACAAGCTTTTCTAAATTTAAAATTTCAAATATAACATTAAACTAAAGAATGAGGGTTTTTTCATACTAAGTGAAAATGAAATTTTCCACCTGAAAGTGACAATATATCGTAGAACACAGCAATGTCCTGAAGCTGCCCTAAAAGAAAGCTGGTAAATTCTGATCTGTGACATTTAACAAAGATTTAGAAGATGGAAGGAAATGACTGCTTATATTAAAATGGAAAAAATAATTAATTGCCATATGAAATTAGAAGTCAGAGAAGAAGCATAGCTCAAGTAGATAATGAATTTGAATAATTTGGGCTACCAAAATAACCCAAATATTCCGGGCAGCATTAATTATTCATATTCATGTTTCACTTTCAGTCAAAATCGTACTTATTTTGATTCATATATTTATGGTTGATATTAATTGTTAATTTTAAAGCTTCATTTTTAACAAGCTTTATATATTACTTCCAGTTCCAAGGTTGAAAAGTAAATACATTACCAATATTTAAATAAGCCTCTGTGCTTTACACTACACATAAACAACATGTTTAAGAAGAAAATTCAAAGCTACTGAAGATTCTCTCTTAGTTCCTTTAAAATATTATCAAAGTAAAATCATATGTGGTGCTAACTTAACAATAGGTTTATTCTTCTTGTCTTACTATTTTGGCTTTTCATTTTTGATGGCACATTGTGCTCTTTGTGCTATTTATAATGACTATGATCTAAAGAGTTGCTAGAGCTGAAAGGGTAGCTGCCACCAGAAATATGTGAAAGCAAACTCATTAATACATTTTATAGTATAAGAGGAATATATTTTTTAAGTTGTGTTTTTCTTTAGAGGGGGTTGCAGCAGAGAGAGAGAATCCCAAGCAGGCTCTACACTGTCAGCACAGAGACCTACACAGGACTCAAACACTTGAATCATGAGATCATGCCCTGAGCAGAAACCAAGAGTTAGATGCTTAACCCACTGAGCCACCCAGGCACCACAAGAGGAATATATATATTTTTTAATCTATTGCATCCATGTATGTGTATGGTCACTGTATTGGTTGTGTCTAATTCTAGGGCTGCCATAACAAATTAGCAGACACTTAGTGGCTTAAAACAATAGAAATTCATTTTCATAATTCCAAACAGCAGAAGTCTGACATTGAGGCATCACCCGGGCTATGCTTGCTTCAAAATCTCTAGAGAAGAATCCTTCCTTGCCTCTTCAGCTTCTGGTGGCTCTGGGCAGTCCTTGGCTGATGGTTGGATCACTTCAATTTTTGCCCCTTGTCTTCACATGGCCTTCATTTCTGTGACTCTGTCCTTTGTGTGTCTCTTATAAAGATACTTGTCATTGGATTTGCAACCCCTGACAGATAATTCAGGATAGCCTTATCTTGAGATCTTTAACTGAATTACATCTGCAAAGAATCCTTTTCCAAATAAGGTCACATTCACAGCTTCCAGGAGTTAGAACATAGGCTTATCTTTTGGGGGTCCACTGTTCAACCTGCTACAGTCACCTGTCATTCATTCATTCATATATTCATCTTCACTAGATGTTTATTTTATCCTGTTACTATAGGGATAGTGACTACTGAGTCACTGATGCCATTGCAAAGTCCCAATCAAGTGACCATGTGATTGGAAAGGAAGAGCTCTAAGAAGTACAACCTTTACTCTGTCACAGCCTTGTTGAAGGAGACCCAGAGTCAGACTGCCAATGTCCAGGGGCAGCAGTTACTCCTGGTTTCTGCTTTTGGCACAAATTTAACCTAGCAGTTTACCAAGCACATGTGTCTCTTGTTATGGGATCCTACAGTAGAACATATTGAAACTATGTCCCCTCTCTCTTGTTCCTCCCATCTGTCATGAAAAAAATATTTTTGCCTTTAGGTTGGTTTGAGAGGTTTTTCTTTCCTTTTTTTTTAAATTTATTAATTTTTTGTTTCGTAAGTCTGGGCTTCAGTCAGACTTTAGAAAGCCCCCACTCTTCTGGGACATTTTCCCCATGTTGACATGTCCTTTAAAAGTGCTCTCATTTCTTCTTCAAATAAAGAATTCACATTGGAAAAAATCTGCAGCATTTGTTCAAATGGAAAGATTTTCCAGGAGCCCAAAACAGGAAAAAAATAAAGAGTATTCAACATTTCACTTGTGCAGTTTACCACTGAGTGATTTTATTGCATTTTATTTAAAATCTCAGGACACCTTCAAGAAGGCATTCATCTTCAAGGACTGGTATGTAAGGATGGAAAGCAGGTAAGATGGTTCTATCTGCCCACATCATAGCTACCAAAGATTTTATTTTCCATCTCTTTCCTACTGAGCCCTTAGGCCAATCCTAGCCAAGGTATAGTGTGAGCTCCCCAACTCAAGAATTAATCTCGCTGCTAGACACCAAGTCTCAGTATGCCTGAGATAAGTACAATACTGTGTACATGCACCATTGTTCCAAACTTTATAGGCGTGGCATCTCTCTCCTCACCAGGCCAACAGAGGCTTGGTAATTTCAGAAAAAAAATTTAGACAGAGCTTCCTGCATAATAAAGAATTTCGCTGGACTTAGTCCCTGGTTCCTGAGAGGTAACCCCTAAATTTTGGAATTTTCTGAGTGGTGGGCATATTAGTCATGGTGGGCCTGACCACACCTGAGTTTATGTGAATGAAATCATTCATTGTAGGCTTTAGATAGTTTGTGCTAACAAGATGACTCAGAATGCAGGCTGGTCATATTAGAAAGAACATTCACATGATTAGAAGATTAGGCCATTGAGCCATGGGATATTAGGCCCAACTTCTGGGAATAGGAAGGCTACTGGGGATTGAGCTCAACCACGTAGCCAGTGATCCAATCAGTTGTGCCAGTATAATGGGGTTCCCACAGATCTTTGGATGCTGAAGCTTGGGTGAGCTTCCTTTATTGGCAATACTCTGCTGTTGTTACATATCCATCTGGTGGAGGGGTAATAATGCATCCCAATTCTGTGGGGAGAAGACTGCAGAAGCTTCACATTGGGGATTCTCCCTAGACCTCATTCTGAGCATCTTTCCCTTTAGCAGATTCTAATTTATATCTTCTTGCTAATAATAAAATTATAGTCATAAGTATAACACACTCGCGTTCCTTATGAGTTGTTCGAGAAAATTATCAAAGCTGAGGGGTTAGTGTGAAACCCTGCATCTGTAGTTAGTTGGTCAGAAGTGAGAGTGGCCTGTGGACCCCAAGCTTATGACTGAAATAGGACAGTCTTATAGAGGATCATGCCCTTATGCTGTGAAGTTTGGTCCAAGTCCAGGCAGTTGGTGTCAAAAATCATTGCAGCCCCAAATTCACTCATGACCTGGTAGTTATATATAGTAGATCGGTTTTCTATTGTTGCTATCACAATCATCACAAACTAAATGTCCAAAAACAATATAATGATTTTGACAAGTTTTAGAACTTAGAACGCTGACATGAGTTGTCAAAGGAGGCTCTGTGAGTTGAATCTGTTTTCTTGTCTGCTCCGGCAGGCAGAGGAGGCCTGCGTTCCTTGGCTCAGGACACCGCATAATGTCATCATGTCCTCTACCCTCTCTGTGTTGGTTTGCAAACTGGCCCCCATATATGGAAGGCAAAGAGAAATGGAACAAAGAGAGAGATGGAACAAAGGTTGGTAGATGGCATATTTAAATCAACAAGAGAACTTAACAAGGCCTGTTTTGGGTGGTCACAAAACTAGTAGGTGTCTGTATCCACCCCCATAATCTTGAAAATTTATATAGAGGCCTTAACAGGGTTCAGCCATGTATGTAGTCCAGATGGTCTCAACAACACACCACTATCTAAAGGCTGTGGCCTTGTGGTGGCATCTCACCCAAGGAAGGCAAACAGAATGCACGTTTCAAGAACAGAAGAAGGTGTGAGTGGCCAGGTCCAGCTCACAGGTCAACCGGTAGTCACATCCTCCCCATGACCTCCTCCAACACTCTGGTTCTATTGTCGCATCACCTTCTCTCACTTGGTCCTTCTGCTTCCCTGTTATAAGGATCCTTATCATTGTGTTCGGCCTATCTGTTTAATCCAGGATAACCTCCCAACTCAAGATTCCCACTTTAATCACATCTGCAAAGTCTTTTTTTGCATACAAGTTAACATATTTACAGGCTTTGGGGATTAGGTCATGCACATATTTTGGGAGCCGTTAGTGTGTCTCCCTATATATGGCTTTTGCCAATGGAAGAAGACTCAAAAAAAGTAGACTTCCCTAGGTTTTTGTTCAAAGCCAAAATCATACTTTGAAATCATTTCAAAAGGCACAAGTATATTTTGCTAAATGTAATTGGTTTCTGTCTACATAGGCCTTTCTTGTTAAAATTTAATTATTACTACCCTTAGGGTTGTCTTTTCTTTTTATTTCCTCTTACATACCTATTATTATTAACCTAGATCCCTTATACCAGAAGTTTGTATCTGAAAACAGAGAATAGGATTCTAAATTCTATTGCTAGAGTTCATTATAATCCTTCTTAAAGTGGCTTCTGATCCTAACACCCTCATTTTCCTCAATAGCTGTTTCGCAGAATAGTAATTGCGGATAAGACAGTGAGCAGAGGAGTTAATTGTATCTGAGTTACTAGTTTGACTCCCCCATTTAACTAGTTGTATGTTCCCAGAGAAGCCACTAAATCTCTCTAAAGTTCAGTTTCTTCATCTGTATAATGGCAGCAATAGCTTTGTTGTATTACATTAATTAACTTGCTGTGAAGATGAGAGATCCAGGGCAGTGTCCTGCACACACTAGGTCAAAAATACCCCCTTCCTTCTATCACTTTCACCAACCACTGCAGACCTGAAGTGGGGCCTACCTGCTCTTAAGGGAAGCAATTCATGTGAGATTATGACACTATGTGCCTGTCTTAAGGCATATATTCTACATACACACATCACTGAGCTGTGGCAAGGTAGATCTGTCCCCAATGTCAATGTTGACTTGCTTTTTTTTAAGCCTGTTTTTTTTCTTTAAAGTTTATTTATTTATTTATTTATTTTGAGAGAGACAGGGAAAGAGAGAGAACATGCACTGCTATGAGTGGGGGAGGGTTGGGGGAGAGGAGAGGAGAATCTCAAGCAGAGTCCGGCTGTCAGCTCAGAACCATATGCAGGGCTCAATCTCAAGACCCATGAGATCATGACCAGAGCCAATCAAGAGTCATATGCTTAACCAACTGAGCCACCCAGATGCCCCAGTGTTGATTTGCTTTTTAACCCATTGCAGCATGTGTTATCTGGTTGTGGATGGGAAATGAAATATGATGTTAGGAGATGGATCTTTCGTGACTCTTACTGTATTCTTCCAAATTCATGTCATACTACTGTGCAGCCAGCACCACTTCTGCTAGGTTACCTGAAATCTCCGTAAGAAAAGAAACAAGGTCTGCCCTGTTAGTCTGTCGAGGCCCAGTAGGCAAAAAATACCCTCAAACAATATTTGGCCTCCTGGGCCCCACATATGGCTCCTGTTCATCCTACGATTTTCTCATTGCTTTGCAAAGAGGCATATACTTTTAGGCTTTGAATCAACTTGGGTCAGTCAGTGACCTTCCCTTACTTTATTTTCTGGCTCTTTGTCTGCTGTTGGGAGTGAACATAATCCTCTGCCAAAAAGATTTGCTTATAAAAGGATGAGCATCTTGCCCTTGAATAACTGATGAAAGGCCTTAAGGAATGTATATCTCCTCATAGAATTCTTCAGGCTTATCTTATGTTTAAAACCAGACTATTATTAGGGGATTCCTCTTTTGTAATGACTTACTCCTGTTACTTACTACTGTCCTGATAAGAATGACTTTTTCTGGAGCATGTCTTCAAGGACCTTGAACTATGTAACCATTAAAGAAACGATATAATCACCCATGGTATATAAGACCCTGGCTATCCTAATAAAGTGTGGCTTTACCAACCACCATCCACCTTGTCTGTCTCGTCGGTCTTGTCTGTCTTGTTCGTCTTGTCCATCTTCTTTTCTAGAGATATTGTGCCAACACCAACCCCCTACTCGGGACCTTTCGACTGTGGTGCGTGGGTTGGTCCCCCGCATTAGTCTGTCTCTCTAGCACCTGGAAGAATGTGGGGCCCATAACTTCACTCCATAAATATTTGTTAAATTAATTGGGAAAACGAACAAATGCCTTGGTCCTTCTTGTGTTTTCGTGTGACTTCTGCTCTGCCCTGCACTCACTGAAATTTTTCATCTCTGACCTACAGTCATCATGTAAGGACCAGCCCAACTACTACCCAAGCCTCACCCTTTTGCTAGACTTCTCAGACCACTTCACAGTGGCTTTTAAATTCCTCCAACATTCCTGATATCTGGGACTTTTATTGTGCACCGTATTTTTCATTCCCTTTTTACTCTGAGTATCAGTTGAAAGTCCCTCAAGGACAATTTGTCAGGTGTAATTCATTTTATTGCACTTTACTTTGTTGTACTTTCACAAACACTGAGTTGGTTTTCTTTTCTCTCTCTCTCTCTCTTTTTTTTTTTTTTTTACAAATTGAAGGTTTGTGACAACCTTGCATTTGAGCAAGTCTATCAGCAGTGTTTTTCCAACAGCATTTGCTCATTGCATGTCTGTGTCGCATTTTGCTGATTCTCACAATATTTCAAACTTTTTCATTTCTATTATATTTGTTATGGTCATCAGTGATTACAACTCACTGAAAGCTCAGATGATAGTGAGCATTTTTTAGCATAAATTATTTTTTATTTAAAATATATACATTTTTAGACATGATATTATTGCACACTTAATAAACTACAGTTAGTGTAAACTAATTTTATATATAAACCAAAAACCAAAAACAATATTTGATTTGCATTATTGCAATGCTTGCTTTATTGTGGTGGTCTGGAACTGGACCCATGGTATCTCTGAGGTATCCTATATCTAGCCCAAACACATAACAGGCATTTGATAAATGCTCCTGGAATTGGTCTTTACTTGCTCCAAGTAACACACACAGTAGCACAAGAACCTTAAGAAATATGACCAGGATGTGGTTTTATTTACAACTAGTTTGATCACTTTGACTAAACTGACCTTGTTTAATTAAGTCACTTTTTTTTTTTTAACAATGTGGGTAATTGGTATATTGAATCAACTCCACAAAATCCCATTGCAATTCACATTTGCATTAAGTGATATGCAGTGAGGGCCACCCAAAATGTTGATGGGCTACTCATGGCATTCCCAAGTTGCATTTTATGGAACGTTTTGCCTCAAGTTTTGGGATTTCTCATTGTTTCTTTCATAAAGTATCACTCCAAGGTGTATGTAGGGGCGAGATGGTTATAGCAAATGGCAAACTGTGTTAATGGGAGTCAGGGAGGAACTTAATTATTCTCCCAATTTCCAAAGGCAATGATGTATCACATTAATACTTTCCCTTTACTTTTCCTGCACGCTAGTAGCTGGCAGTGAAATGATGTCTCAGTCCCCAGTGGGTTCGCAAGGTGTCATAAATTATACTTCTGCACCTTTTCAATGTAAGAGCTGTTTTCTCCTGATGCTCCTTGTCTGCCCAGACCACAGACAGAATGGCACAGGATACAAAAATAGTTAAGACAATGTGTTCTTCCAAATTTATTTTAGGACTCTTTTTTTCTTTGTAATTTGGGAATTTTACCTGAATGATTTCCATTCTGCAGGGCTGTTGACTCACCAAATTTCCTAGGATGTGATTTTTTTTAGTGTATTCAATCAATTTTAGTATTCTCAAAATCTCTGAAATTCAGAAAGTAATACACTTGCAATTTTATAATTCTGTGATTGGGCAACTTGATATTTCTTGATGAAAAATATAAATTGCTAGGGTGGTTCCTAATGGTGAGTGGCTAGGTCCAATACTTCTGCATCATTCTCTCCCCAGTGCAGATGGGGGAGACCATTAAACTGATTATTCTCACTGTCTGAGCCAATATAAGCAAGTTCTTAGGATATCAGTGTACATGACCTTCAGCAAAACAAGCTCTGAGCATAGATTATACAACGCCATGTGGAGTCCTCTAGTTAGGAATGTTCTGAGAATTACTAGATAATATGGCTAAGGAAGTACAGATGTGTAGAAATTTCCCTCTGAATTCAAAATATTATTAGAGTCTATAATGTTGAGTATAAAAATCCAGTTAAAACAGTAGTTTTATGGGAAAAAGAAAAAAAACAGAAAGAAAAAGGAAAGAGGGAGAGGAAGAGGAAGAGGAAGGAAAGGGAGAGAGGGAGAAAGGAAGGGAGACTCAGAAGGAAAATTGATTTTTGAGAGGTTTGATAAAGTTAATTCTGGCTATTGAGATTGTATATCAATTTCTTCTTGCTTATCTCTGCTTATTTTCTTGTATAATAATGTCTTATAAGCAAGAAATTACATTTATGAAAGAATGATTTAGAAATGTCTACAGTGCCAAAAAATTATATTTTATTGAAAACATTAGAAATGTCCACAGTCCACATCCATTTTTGCCAGAGACCCAAAGTTTCCATTTACTTACTTGTTCAAAACAATAGTTATTGATTTCTTTACATATTTTTGAAAATATTTTCCTTTCATATTCATTGGAAAATAAGTCTGTACTTTACTTTTCACAATACTTATTTTATTAACCTCTTTAGACATTTCTGCCTTATATATCAGATGTGAATTGACAGCTCAACTTTTCTTAAGTTATAAAAAGAATATTCCTATTTTTTTTTGTTTTTGTTAATATTGAGCTCTTCATGGCTACCAGAAATCCAGTATCAAGTACAGATGAAATGTTAGCATAAAAGTTATGCTTGGTTTTCTGTTGCTTGTCTAGCTCTTTTGGTTCTCAATTAGATTAGTGGAAACACTATGGTGACTTAAGAATTAAAGGAATCTAAAAGAAAGAGAACTGGACATACTGGTATTGAGGAACTGGGTTTCGGTTCTTGGATCTTCTGAGCCCGACTGGCCTGGGGAAGTAATTCAGCACCTCTGTGGGCTTGATTCCCCACCGGGTTCCTTCCCCTAAGTAAAATAGGAATGAGAACTGCCCTTCTTACTGCTCAGGGATATGATAAAAGGATAATAAATAGTAGATATGCAAAACACATATAGTTAACCAGATAAATTATTACCAGATTGTTTTTTGATGGCCTCCAGTTACCAGTTAGTTTGTGACAGGCTCTGTGCTAAGCACTTTGTATACATCATATCTTTTAATCCTTAAATGTATAGTATTACTGTCTGTTTAGAGTTACAAAACTCTAAACAATTCAGTTTATGCATCCCCCAAGGTCTGTGCATTGGCCATGCTATCTGGTCAGAGAGACTGAAGTGAAGGCAGAGTGCTACTCCACCACCGTGGAGCTAGTCTCTGCTGTCTGCTGTGGCAGCTGGTCTCAGCCCCCCTGTGGCTCACAGCACCGCAGCCTCAGCTCTCCTGGCTCCTGGACTTCCCTGTCACCACAGAGGCTTGAGATTCTGCCACATCCATGCATATGCAAATCAGAAATGTCTGGGAGCTCAATTCCCATGGGGCAAATGTTGACCAATGTGAGCAGGGGGTGAGAGGATATATTTCTCTCTCTTCCTATCTCTTGGGGGCAAAATAGCTTCATTCAGCTTCGCTGAAGACATTGAGAAACAAAACATTTTGTCACAAGCTACAGTCAATTCTGTAATTTACCCAGTTAATATTTATCCTCCTTTCCTCGCCCTGCTCTCCTTTTACTTTACTTCTACTTCCCTGGGTTTCTACTTCCATAAACTATTAGCACTTACACTTTCACTTCAGGTTTTGTCTTATAGAAAACCCAACCCAACAGAGAAAGCCATCACTAAGAGACCTGATGGGGAATCACAGAATCATAGGCAAAGAATCTAGTTGGTAGAGCACCACAAAAAGATAAATCTTGTATCAAGAAAAATTTCCTTCAGGTCACAGTTTATCTGAAGTAAATAATACATCCTCTTTGCACAACATAATGCTAAAGAGTAAGAATAATAGCAAACAAGCTCATAAAAATACCAGTATCTATTAGTTAGAATGGGCTATACTTACAGTAACAAACCATTCCCTGAAGCGATCCTACTACTAGGAAGAGATTGCATGCCACGATAAACGTGGGGTGTGATGGTTGTCTTTGAAATTTTAACTTTAAAGAATGTTCATTGTCGGGGCGCCTGGGTGGCTCAGTCGGTTAAGCCTCCGGCTTGGGCTCAGGTCAGGTCTCACGTTCGTGGGTTCGAGCCCCGCGTCAGGCTCTGTGCTGACACTAGCTCAGAGCCTGGAGCTGCTTCAGATTCTGTGTCTCCTTCTCTCTCTGCCCCTCCCCCTCTCATGCTCTGTCTCTCTCTGTATCAAAAATAAATAAAATATTAAAAAAAAAAGAAAAGAAAAAAGAATGTTCATTGCAATACTGGCATCTCGGTCCAGATTTGATTTTTAAGCATGAGTAATTCCTGAGAGATATTTCGGTTGTATGCCTCAAATTGGCAGGGACTGTGTCTTATACTTCTGTACGTATGCTGAGGACAGCGTACACCTTGTACCGTGCTGGGCCTCATTAAATGATTGTTGATTGGTTGGACAATAAAGAACTTGCTTTGGAGGGAGAAAAAAACTGTGCTTACCACGGCCATGATAAATCAAAATACAATAAATCAAAACTTGAAATATTTATCAGAGTTCATTGATGCTACTTAATTCATTAATCTGTCATAGGAGTCAGATTCCTCAATGCCCACTATTACTCAATACCCAAAGTCACCTGGGAAAGTCACTTCAGCCTCATGGGCTTTAGTTTGTTCATCTACAAGTCAGACATTGGAATAGATGACATCTATAATAACGATCCCTTCTGGAACTTCATTTCATAAGTTTTCGTTTTACCTCAGCTGCACCAGGCGCTACAGACACCCTACAAAGAGACAGCCCAACGCCTTTTGCTCGATCCTCTACTGCCATCTCGCAGTCAGTCTGCAGGCGCCGACCGCACGGGATTTGAGGATACTACTCATTCCCATCTCAGGAATGAAGATGCTGAGGTTGCACCTGCTTGAGTTTCTTGCTGTGCCACAATAAGTGATTGAATGTCAAAGAAAAAGTTAGTGCATGACTCCTAACACAGAAAATGGTGCACTAAATTTTGTCATTTTCCCCACTGTTTTATTATCCTTACCTGTTGAGAGAAGAGTGATTAAGCAGTGAGTGTTAGCTTTACTTGCGGAGTTAGAGGAAACAGTGCATGCTGTGGAACAGCTCTGGCTCTGTGATTAGCTAATGAAGCAGAGGGGGGAGTGGATGAGAAGAAATAGTAACAGCCAGGGAGGATGAACACACTCCCAACGCGAAAAGAGGGCAGGCTCGTCAGGTCCCAAAGACACGTGTGATTTTCCCCTTCTTCCTTTTTCTTGTCCCCAGTCTCTGACCTCAAGGTTCAACCTTGCACCATGAGGCACAAATACACACAGACAGAATCTGGCCATTCTGCACACAGCCTTAGTCCGATCCCTCACAGCAGAGTTACAAAATGGTACCCACTGCAGCGTTTATTAGTCGTGCAGTGAGTCTCATTGTGCTGTTTATGCTTTTGTAAGAGAGCGAAATAAAATCAGCTCCTGCTGTCTACATGTCTCCACTTCAGCCACACCATATTAACGTAGTCAAAGAGAATTATCCAAACTGGGTGATGTTAGTGCAAAAGCAAGCCTATTCTAAACAAGTATTCCATTATGTTTTGAGTTCAGAAGTGGTGGTTTTTGAGGAGCAAACAAGTAGTATGTTAGAATAAAGGGGGACGTGATGGGCTGCAGAGAGGAAGGGAAATGAAAGAGATCTTTGAAAACTGTAACAGAAGGTATTTGGCAAACCCAAGCAGGGGAAATACTGCAGACATGACGGAAAGCATAAAGGTATGCAATGAGAAGCAAATCGAGGAGTCTCCAGAATAAAAGAGCAGACACTGAACGAAGGGCGGAAAATTGAATTGAGTGGTAAGGAGATTAGTGTGCGAGGAGACAGAAGAGTGGGCGATAGATGCCAAGAACAGCCAGAACGAGTGGTCGCGGGGACGCGGCGGCCTTACTGCCGCTCTCACCACCAGAATATACGGTGCCCCTCCCTTGCGTGTACAATTGCAGGTACTGCTTCTCAAATTTCTTCTCTTCCTCTGTTTTCTTAGGAGTTAAGAACATCTAAATCCTGTGACTAGTGTTTCACTGTTTGAACTTGATTAGACTCAAAAGAGTTGCCAAAAAGTCTTCAACTTCAGAACAATTTACTGTAATGATCTGGGAGAAAAGGTCAGTTTACCTGCTTGACCCATCCATTCGAGAAACATTTCCTGACATCGCCTATTCCCTTAACTGCCTGAGTTGATTTGAATCTCTTTGTTAGTCACAAATTCAAAAATAGCCTTGGCTTCATTTTTCATGTATTGAGAGACCCGGGTTTTGGCAGGATACTTAAAATCTGAATAAACAAATTAAAAACTTATGAAAGTTAATGACCTGGATAATTAATGCACTTCAGAAATTATGGTCAACTGTGTGCAGATACTATTCACAAAATGCAATCCTATCCTCTTCACAAAATTAATAAAAATGCAATGTTCTCAATTTTCCTTTCTTTCTCAGGACATACAATTAGCGATCAAGTTTTGTCTATCCTCTCTCCATAACGTCTCAAGCTTAGGACCTCCTTCCCCTCCCCACTCTTCTCTCCCTTACCTAATATCTAAGCCCCTTCAAGATCTCAAGACTACAGTTCTTACCCTGGCACATATAGAGCAGGGCAATGAGAACAGTGCTTAATGCCCTAAGTATGCCATGGTTAGTCATTCCTGCCCTCAGAAAGTCGCAAAGTCCTGCCTGGAATAAGGCACAAACTTGCATCAGAGTATCCTAAATCTCCCACAATTTATCCTCAGGCTCTTTTTCCAACCGGATTGCCCCTCCCCCCGCCATGACCCTTCACATCTGCACATTTCTTGTAACCATTCTGTGCCTTAGTTTTTTCACCTTAGGAAGGGATGATAATACTACCTCCTTGACATTAGTTATTGAAGGATGAAGTAAGTGGCACATAGTATGCATTTTTTGTATTATAATTATTTATAGCACTAATGTAAACCCAGCTTTGAATATATGAATATATATGTGTTTATGTGTGTGTATATATGTATGTATGTAAATATATGTGTATATATGTGTGTGTGTATACATACACATATATACACACATACACATATATAACATAACACATATTTTTTCCCATAATTCTCAACTATATATTTTGCTTGTGTGCAAGTCTTATTTGCTGGGGTGGCTCCCAGGAATCAGGCTCTGAGTGAGACATTTTCACGTTGTTCATACTGTTAACCTCATTTAATCTATTTTACATGGACTTTGAGAGAGTACCTAAATTTCACAAACCCAGAGTTCCTTTGGCTGAGAAAACAACTCGCCTGTTTGCTTGATACTGTAACAGACCAAGTACCAGGTGTAAGTGGACTCTGTAAAGGAGGGGAATACTTCAGCCTAGCGGACGAAAGCGGGTTTTATTGAGCATTGAGATCTGTTTAAAACATGCATTTTTAAAGCTATCTTGCATCAAGTCTGGGTTTGGAATGAAAACTCCAGAGTGGTCCTCGAGGAGGTTTTTAGCAGAGCTTCTAACCTAAAAACAAAAGCACCTGAGCTAGAATAAAATCTCTTCTGTTTTAAAACATCATCTGGAAAGATTTTTGAACCATCTTTCATAACCGACTGCAAACCTGTGCCTCAGAATATCCAAAATGCTTGACTGTCAGATAAATGATCCTGCAGCTTCCACTTCCTGTTTTTCTTTCTTCTATAGAAACGAAACCCGTTAGAACCTTTTAATACCATAATTCTACTTTTACTGTTTTAAACAATGCGTTCCCTTAGATTTAATAAATACCAGGTTCTTTGAGTTCCCTGTGTAGAAGACATCTTAACAATCTAATTATCTCTGTGCTTCTTCATTGAGCTTGCTCAGAAATCCCTGCATGAATTTGCAGAGGCCAAAATAGTGCAAAGAGCTGTGGTTTCACTGTTGATAAATTTAGTAAAAATAGTAATTCAGGTTCTTCAGTTCGACACTTCGTTACGGCGGTGGAATTGCTTATTTTACTAACTGATGAATTCTCCCCTGTAAAAATACATAACTGTTTGATGCTAGTAAGCTTGAGTATATATTAATATTTTTATTAAACATTGATTTTTGTATTTGCTTTCATTATTTCTATGGAGGATTTTATGTTTCATGTGATCTACTCATATTTACATCATTTTTCCTTCATTGCTCTTATGATTATAAAATCTTTTTTTATTATAAAATCTTTCTATATCAAAACCCCTTTATCTACATTTCTTAACTTTAAAAATTCCAACTTTTCTATTTAACTCTGTAAAGTTCATGGTTTTCTTTCTTTCTTTGTTTTTACATGTCACCTCAGGTAAAATTATTGATTCTTTTCTTCTCCAAAAGTAAAATATTTCCCACAGTAAAATATTCCTTTTTAATACATCAAGGTCTCATATAGACGATGTCCAATTAGTCTCTGGGTCTATTTTATACCATTTGAAGATGGTTAAATAAATGTTTAACTAAATAATTGATATTTTATAATAAACAAGAGATTAAACATGGGAAAATAGTCCAAGTAAACTTTTAAAGTATGATAAATTATACATGGCATAAAATTGACCACTTTAACCATGTTTGAGCGTACAGTTCAGTGTTATTACGTAGATACACATTTTTGTGTAACCATCTCCACTATCCATCTCCAGAACTTTTTTGAACTACCAAAACTGAATAGTTTTTTTAAGCATTTTATTTAAAAATTATTTTTTAAATTTTATTTTAGAGAGAGTGCATGAGCTGGGAATAGCGGTAGAGGCAGAGGAAGAGAGAGAGAACGAGAGAGAGAGAATCTTAAGCAGGTTCCACACTCAGTGTAAAACCTGACACAGGGCTCGATCCCACAACCCTGGGATCATGACCTGAACTGAAATCAAGAGTGAGACACTCAACAGACTGAGCCACTCAGGTGCTACCCTGAGATGACCTTTCATTAGAGAGAAGGCTGTTTTCCCTTCTGCTATAATAGTTTATCATGGTGCCATTTTGCTTTTCTCATTTACCTAGTAGGTGTGTGACTGACACTGGCCCCAGTCATCTGCCTTCCTGGGGGCTCTCCCCTGATAGCCTCAGCTTGTAAGCAGGTTGATATAAATAATTCCTAACTCAAATCCCAGTGACTCTGTATTCTCCTAGACTGAGGCAAGGCCAGAGGATACCGAGACCTCTGTTGTGTCAGTTTGACGGGCATCATGAGAAGCCACAGTATCTATGGTACCAATGCCATGGCTCTTCCGGACTCAAGTGCATGAAGCTAATGTAACATTAGATGTCAACAATGCTTCAATGTTAAAGAAATCAATAAACCAGTGGACTTTGAGGAAAGCAGATTATGGGTGGGATTCATTCAACCAGTCAAAGGCCTGCATAGACAAAAGGTGGACCTCCCCTGAACAAGAGGGACTTCTCCGGCCTGCAGGCCTTGGGACTTGAGCTGCTGCATCCACTCTCCCAGTTTCCGGCCCCACCTGCCGAGTTCAGACTTGCCAGCCTCCCTCACAGTGCGAACCAGTTCCTTGAAATGAATCCACATCCTACTGGTTCTGTTTCTCTGGAGCACCTTGACTAATACAACAAATATCAGAGCCTTAATTTTATTTGGGAAAACTCTTTTCTTACTCTGTTCATTAAGGGCAAAGTTTACACTGGGTTTCTGATGAGCAAACTCAACTCTACGATGAAACAGCCTCCTTAAGCTTTAGTGGGTGATAAAAATCCTCAAGGATATTCTACTTCATTTCAAACACCTCCTTTCACTTCATGAAAGTAAATCTTCCTCACAAAACTCTGTTAAACCAGAGCCTAGGAACATTTAAACTGCATCAGCCTGTTACTGTTAAATATCCATATTTGCACTGCCAAGCAATATTGCATTTTAATACCGACTGCATTTTTAGGAAGGGAAGAGCTTGATTTTGCTGAATCAGACTGCATTCTTGACACTTCCAAATTTCTGCCAAACTCCTCTCAACTATTATTTTTTTTTTGCACACATTCCTACTCTTCTGCACTCATTGGCACTGTTTGTACATTAGTCAATGTATGTCAAGACAATGATAATTAAATTTCACTTGAAGATCAGAGACGAAGTGATTAAATTTAACCTTACATCTTTCTGAAATAGGTAGCTTTCTTGTATTTCACAGAGGGAAAATTCTGCTTAAGTTTCAGGAGGAATATAATTATCTTGTTCGAGATACTAGATCTTTCAAGAGACAATACAATGTTATCTTGGGTAGCAAAGGGTAATCAGAAATTCAAAGCAGGTTTTTCTTACGGCTATTTTGCATTTTCAGGAAGTAACTGTCCTTCCCTCCTACTTAGGTATTTGCTACAGCAAAAAGCACCAGGGAAACCTCTGTTTACCTCCCTCAGTGTAACAAAGTGGGAGAAAATTTGATGTCTCTTTATGGCCGAAGGATAGGTGATGAGGCAATCTAATCGGCAAAAGTTTCCGGAATCGCATAGATCGCACTAATCCCTGGGATTCACTTCCTCAAGGAGCTGCAAGCAGCAGAGAGTCGGGCAGCGGAGTCTCCCGGGCACAAGGGTCCTCTCCAGCACGTGGGTCTAGTTACTTGCACTTGGATCTAGGTGCAGGGAAAGGGTGATCTTTGCTCAAAACTGGTCATGGTAGGTAAGGATACCTGGATTGGCAGACCTAGTTTCGCCTAATTCAAATTCACTACCTAAATTGAAGGGCTATTCAATTTCCTTCAGCTTTGTAACTCTAATTCAGCTGGTTCCCTTATCCCACATCCAGCACTGATTAAGGAATCTGAATGCAAAAGTCAAAGTTGCATTACAAGCTAAGGCTGTGCATCAGTGCCGAAGTGACAATCATCCCTGTTCTCGGTGTGAAGCGGGAGCAAACACTAATTAAAATTATAAGCTAGAGAGAACATGCATTGAAAAAAAGAAGCCGTCCCTAACCAATAATTCCAGGGATAAATTATACTTGATTTGCTAACATATGGAAGTGTCCAGGAACTATGGTCTACAAATGTCTTGAATATGGTTCTAATCAATTTGCAGAACAATAATCAAGGAGGCATATAATTAGAACCGACTCATCCGACGAGCAGCACATAACATTGTCTCACCTTGAAACAGTGCTAATCCCAAACAGAGGCAGTTTTCTCATTTGAAATGCACCCTGACAAACTTCTAGCGTGCCAGGAAATGCAGTTCTGGACTTCAGAGGTGTCCTGGTAAAGTTTCATTGAGCCTCCGGCTCTTTCGGCACCCTTCTCTTTTCACTCTGACCCTCGCCACATCTGCTACATGAATGTGGAAGGGATTCTGACCTGAGAGGCCCTTCATGACAGCTCCAAACCCCACTTGGTGATTTACAATCAGTAATGAAAAGGAGCAGACAGGGGGCTTTGAGAAAATAGTCCATCACCTTCTTCCACAAGCTCCTGACGACCTCTCGCAGTTCCTGGTTGCACCAGTGCCCTTGGTAGGGATAGCATGGGAGAACAGGAACAAGGAGGAACGAAATTTTGAACACTTATTACTTGCCTTGTCAGTGTTCTAAGCCTTTCTACAGATCACGTTATCCCACAGAAGAGACTAATGCAGCCGATTATGAAATAACAACGTAGAAAGAAAAATAGCACCTAGTATGTGTTGAAGGTAATATTTCACCCCATGTCTCCATAGCTCCAACCTGTCCGTGGCTAAGGCCTCCTTTCTCCCCATTGTCCTCCCTCTTGCTGACCTAAACACGCCCAACTCATCCCAGACTCAGAGCCTTTTCACTTGAAGCTCATTATGCCTGGAATGTTGTCTTTCCAGACTTTCAAACAAGTATCTCTTCTTCATCATTCAGGTCTCCAACTCAGACATGCCTTACTCGGGAGGCCTTTCCCCACATCCCAGCCAGACCAGCCTTCTTACCACAGTATTCAGTACCATTTCCCCCCTCAAGGCTCTGTGGTTGTGTGCATGCGCTCTGGAGCCAAACTCTGGATTGGAACCCTCGTTCTTCCTGGTACTAACTGTGGGACGTAGGGCGGGGGGACTTGCACTCTCCATGTTTCACATCATCGTCTGTAAAATGGGGCTCATGAGAAGAGCTACTGTACCTATCTTGTAAATTTGTTTTGAAAAATACATGAAGTAATATAGGCAAAGCACTTAGCACAGGGCCCGCTACAAATTCCCTGGTGTGCACAGCAGCTGATGGTGCAAATATGATGCTGTATATGGTGGCTGATGCAATCTTCTCATCTAAATGTTATTTGGAGGGAAATCTTGTTTTAGTCCCTGCTGTGCCCTCAGCAGGGAGAAGGGTACCTGGCACACAATAAATCATTGTACAGTGCTCTCAATAAAGTATTGTTGACTAGAGATTCAATGATTCAAGCCCCACATGATACCACCCTTCAGGCATTAGCACGGGGTGGTATTGGACCAAAGTCTTCGTTCTGCCCCTTTTTAGCTCTGTGATTTAAAACTAAGTTATTTATAACCTGCCCAAAGTTTTGTCATTTGTGAAGGAGAGATAACAATAGCTACTCTGAGGCTAGAGAAATAATTTGTGATGTAGTCATCAATGGAACATTATGCAGCAATGAAAAGGAATGAACTCCAACTGCATATGTGTGGGTTAACAGATTCCCCAAGTATAACGTTGAAGAAAAGAAGGCATGCGCAGCACATGATGTGTTGCCATAGTCCACTTTACATAGGTCAACAGAGAAAGGTTAATCTACGGTGTTAGAAGCCAGCTACAGTTATCCTCGGTGGTATCATTCTGGGAGAGGACACATGGCAGCTTTTGGAGTCCCATATTCTGTCTCCCTTTCTGGGTGCTACATTAGCATGCTGATTTTGTGAAAACTTAGCAAGAGCTTCTCTTATAATTTGTATGCTTTAATTAATAGTAATTGCCTAATGAGAAAGAATGAAATCTGGCCATTTGTAGGAAAGCGGATGGACCTTGAGGGTGTCATGCTAAGCGAAATAAGTCAGGCAGAGAAGGACAGAAACCATATGTTTGCACTCATAGGTCTAACAGGAGAACAGGAGAAACCTAATGAAGGACCAGGGGGAGGGGAAGGGGGAAAGAGAGTTGGGGAGAGAGAGGGATGCAAAACTTGAGAGACTATTGAATGCTGAAAATGAACTGAGGGTTGAAGGGAAAGGGGGAGGGGGGAAAAGAGGTGGTGGTGATGGAGGAGGGCACTTGTGGGGAAGAGCACTGGGTATGGAAGAACACTATGGTATGGTATGGAAACCAATTTGACAATAAAATATTAAAAAAATAATAATTGCCTACTCCCTTGTATGGTTGTGAAAATTAAATGGAATAATGTAAATAAGGCACCTAGAGATCTCACTAAATACTAATTTCCTTCCCTTCTTCTAACATGGGCAGAAAGCAACAGGCATGAGCTCCAGCACCTAAGGGGCATTCAAGACCCTTTCAGTCTGGCCTCACTGTGTGCCTACACAGAACTTCTCCCTCAAATCATCTGTTTTTTCACACTTTTTGGCTTTTCACAATCGTCCGTCTAGCTAGAATGTTCCTTCTCTATTTTGTTCACTAGCAAACTCCTACTGTACGAACGCGGGTCTGAGGTTGGCTTCTCAGAATCATTAGACAATAGAAGGGCACACGTTGCCCAAGGCAGGAGGGACCGCCCTTGTAACACCCAATCAGGAAAGGCCAGCTAACACCCTTAACATTTCTAAGGGCGGGGCTAAAGATGGAGGCTATAAGATAATCACCTATTGCTTAAGACTAGTCATGCCCTACGTGAGGGTCCTGGGCCCACTCTGTGATTGGTCAATACTCTAAATGTTGTGATTGGCTCCCACCAAAAGTATCAATGAACGGTTAAACCTGCTGTCAATATATCTGTGTCACCATTTCCTGTAACTCCCCCTTTCCAAAAAAGCCCCTACTCCGCCATGTTCGGGGCTCTCAACATGGATCCACTGCACCCGTAAAGTCTGTGAGCCCGAGCTTAGGCTGCGCCAGCCTAGCCCGTAATAAAACTGCCCTTTGCTTTTGCATGCGTGACTCGGTCTCCCTGGTAGTCTCTGGTTTTTGGGGGGCGATATTGGAAACTTGGGTATAACACTACTTATCCTTCAAAACCTAGCCCAACACTATCTCCTCAATAAAGCCTTTCTTCCTTTCAGCAAATCCCTCTCTCCTATGCGCTCTGCCAATGGTTAAGCCTTTATCTTATGATGTTGTAATTAGCCTCTTAAATATATTTGGTTTCAAGCCATGTGAGTTGTATCATAACAAGGTCCCTAGGAACTTACATTCTCAGGTTCTCCAGTGACTAGATTTTTAATCTTCACCAAGTTACTTCACCTTGCTAAGCTTCGGTTTCCTCACTTACAACAATGCAGCTAATAATAGTGTCTATGCCATAGGACTGTTACAAAAATTAGCATTTTAAAATGAAATAATATTCATGAAGGGTTTAAATACAGCACTTAGCAAACAATAGGTGATCAATGTTAGTAATTGCCATTATTAGTTCAGGGGCAGAGACATCCTTCATTTCTGTGTTCCACCACCTACTTTTACATGTAAAACATATAGTAGACGATTTAAAAAAGAGGAAATAAGTAAAGCAAGAGACTTGTCTACTGTTTTGTGGGCAAGAACAAGAAGCAAAAGGGAGGAAAAGCGAAAATAGGGAAGTGGAAAACAGAGTGACACACTTCTCTGCAAAAGATAAATATTGTTTTAATTAGCTGAATTAATATTCCAGAAGGAGGCTCAAAGGCCTGCTCCTCTTTGCTCTCATTAACCCAGATCACCGCAGAAAGCTGAGCCTTCCCTAGAGTCACCGTCTCTTATAGGCGGGAGCCTGCTGGCTGGAAGCGCACTGTTCGCAAAGTGTTACTGAAGCATCCTAGCCACATGGCTTGAGGCAGATAATGACAATCCAGTTGAAATCCTGATGACTGATTATTTTCATAAAACTTAAAGTCAGGAGATGTTTATGCTACTCACAATATCTTCCTAAAGAAAAAAAGCTACTATCTATTGAGTGCCTATCACGTGCGCTGCGCTAAGGCACTTTACATACATTACTTCTAATCTGCACAGCAACCCTTGGGAAGGTAGGCTGATTCCAATTTTACGGAGGAGGAAACAATTTGAGAGAGGTTTAGCAGTTTGCCCAAGAGAGAGAAAAGGTAAAACCTATTCCATGTGAATCTAAAGATTCCATAACCATTATACCTCTACCTCATTAAATTATTTATATGAATATCTCATCATATAAAATAAACACTAAAATTGGGATAAATATATAAGAATTTCAAGTAGGACTGAAATGCTGGAGACTTTTTCAATGATGCCATCTTTGCGGCTATAACTCTGGCTGACTATTGAAAAAGAAAGTTAAGAAAAAAAAATAAAGAGAAATACAAGGGACTTTTTTGTTTGTTAAAGGATGTGAAGGGCAAAAAGAAAATTAGAAGGAAATTAGAAGGTAAAATTAAAAAGAAATTTAAAATAAGCAATTTATATTCCCATAAAGATGAAAGGTTAATACTAAAAATATAAAATAGATGAGATTTTTAAAAACACGTATGAAGCTAGAAAACAATGAGATTAAAGAGGAAATCTACACACTAAAATATATACTCTAGCAGGAAAAAAGGCTAAAATTCATGGAATGATGATCCGTAAAGGTAGATATGATTAAGAACTAAAATGGTTTTTCTTAATAAAATAAATACCAACAACAACAGCAAAAAACAAAAAGCTTGAAGAGAAAATGGAGACAGAGTAAGGAACCAAGGGAGGCACACAGGAGTCGGCAACCAAAGTGAGTAGCACCAAGGCCATTCAGAGAGCCCGCAGGTGCAGTGGCTGGGCGTAGGGATGGTGTCCAATTGGACAGGAGCCCACGTACAAAGTCTCAGATCCCTTATGTATTCTTCCCTTACCTCCATTACCCGAAGACCAGCTACTTAATGAGCAGAAAAGTCAGGGCACATGCTTTCTGGTAGTACCTGACTGCTAGGATGGAGGTGGGGGGTGGCTGTAGGCAGACGGACTGTCCCCAGGGGCAGAATTAAACAGCACGTAAGTGCCTGGGCTCAAGCAGGAGGCTGCATTCCAGTTCCCACACACTGCTTTGTAGTTGGCTAAATTGACATACTTCGGTACTCGGTTTCCTCACCTGTAGGAATACTTGCATTCAACAGTTGTGGGAATTAATCCAATAAATCAGGAAGCGCAGTACAATACCTGCCTTAGTGGACTGTATTTCCAACAAACTCGTTTAAAAAAAAAAAACAAGAATAGGTCTCTGGCCAAGTGTTAAAGACAGTGCTAGATTAGACTTGAAAAGCCCTACATACTGAAATGCACACAGACACACACACACACACACACATCCCACCTTACACACCATCTAAATTTAAAACAATACTAACTTTTAAAAGAGTTAAGGGAATTCCACTATTTTGATTTTTTGCATGGCTTTTCCACTGTTATCATGGCTTGATTGTGAAGGAAAAGGAAAAGCATGTACTTGAATAAACTTTATCATTTTTTGTGATCACCGAGGAAGCCAGTATTATTTTACTGGTCAGGTGAGGACTACAAATTTGACATCCTGAATCAAAATCTTTTTTTTTCCTACCAACAATTCCCTCATGATGAGCTTTACACTCAGCTACAACTTATCTTTCTAACGGGCCCACTTGTGCTAAAATTTGTTTCTCTGAAACACTTTGACTTAATTAACTGGTTTATTTACTTCATTTTCCCTTTGCAGCTCTAAAAACTCAAAACCAACCAACCTGTTCTCTCTGACAACCGGACAGAGTGTGTGAAGGACAAACAATATTCTTGGAACTTTGAGTAAAATCAGAGGTGACATATGTTAGCTTAAATGCTCACACTCTGTAGTCAAACAAACATCATGTTAGGGCAGGTCTGGCCACTTACCAACTGTGAGACTTTAAGCAAATCGGTTATCTTCTTTTGCAAAAGTAGAGGAGTATCGTTCTCAGAGGGTTAGGGACAGGATTAAGTGCGATAAAGCACAGTAACATTTAGCACAGAGCCTAGCACCTATGAAGCATCTCCTAAATGGCAGGTGCTAGCACTTTTGTTACACATGTGAAATTAGCAAATGCGACAATATCATTCAGTCTGAGATATCTTTTAAAAATTACACAGCAATTCTTGCTTTGTAACTCCTTTATTATACTGTTAAAAGAATTTACTGTGTGCTAGTGCAATGTTTTGGTTTAAAAGCCTCCTATTAGGATTGATATTTCAGCAGAACAACATAAATGAATCTATCATCTAATCAATAGCTCTGATACCTATCATTATTATCCCTGGGTGTTCTATATAGTAGCTGTCAGCCTTTCTAAGAGAGTATCAAAAGATCGTAATTTTATGCCTAATAAAATCAAACAGCAAAAGCCGTGTGGCTGTGACTGCCAAAATGCTTTTTAAAAAGCATAGTTCTAACATATGATTTAAAAATGCTTATGAAAAACACTCAGAAAATTATTCAAAACTCAAATCATTCATCACTGATCTCTTTTGCTCAGACAACATTGGTTTGCTTAAGACTAACTTTGCCTTTTAAATATTTCTAAGGGTTTTGGAGTTTCAGTAAGCAAATAATAGGAGAAATGTGTGAAAGAGCCTTTTTTAATTTCCAAAGCAGGTGAAGATTTTGGTCAGCTCAATTATATTGGGTTATTTGTTTCGTTTCTTTTTTCATACAGTGACCTCTAATGTTAAATGCTAGCATATCTAACAGCAGTTTACAATGTATTCAGAAAAAATGTTACCAGTGAAAATAGGCTTTAAACATCAAATTGACATCCGAAGACTTCTATCTCAGAAACTGCACACTCAGTAAACAGTAAAGCTGTCAGGAAAAGGAAGAAGAGTCCGAAGAAATCTTATTAAGAGATGAGGGGTGATCCACTGCCAGTATTTGAAAAATATTCACAGTAGACTTAATAAACCTTATTATATGGTGGACCTACAGCTCATTATTAATACCTTCTGAAACATATGTTACCCTGGCCTTGAAAACTCGGTGACCACAGTGCCTTGAAATGAACAAGAATTTCCATTAGTCCCATACATTTTGGAATGAAGTGCCAATAGGATGCACCAAGTACATGTTGGTTAAGCATGTGATCTCCTAAATATTCAAGGTTTTGTTTGGTGCATTTAGCTAATGTGTTTCTGTGATCATGTAGAGAAAGACTCAGTGACAGAAAATCCTCATTCCATACCATTCAACTGATAATTAAGACTATCATGTATTAATCTACTAACCCATAACTATTCACTCGCTAATGCTTCTAGTGTGCCAATACAACTATTTACGGACTACTCAAAATCAACTTGATGCTCACTAGCAGGAAGCATGCGCTAGAGCATGTTCACCAAAAAGCATACGAATTTTATCATCCTGTGAAGCAATCCTCATCTATAGTCAAATAACGGCGACTCTTCATACTGATGTGTGAGATTAAATGCAACAATTTTATGGAAAGAGAAATATTATCGGGACACAAGATTGTGTGAACACTTGGTACTAAGTTTTACTTGTAAAATACTGCAAGGATCACAGTCCTTTGAATGCACTCAATCAGGTGTTTCTACTTACAAGGTTATAACTACAATAAAAATGTTACTGAGTTAAAAACTCTTTACAAAACATTCTATCCCATGAGAATATTTTGAAGGTCAATTTTAAGCCTTATGTTCAAAGTTTTAAGTTGATGGAAACATTCATTCTCTTTTTTCTCACTTAAATACATAAGGCAGGCATCCCTTTAATCAGTGCATATGAATTTGTGTTCTGCAATTTGTTAATGAACTTGTGCATAATGCTTCTTTGTGGAGAGAGGATAGTGATGGTGATTTTCTCAAATAACTGTAGCTGTTGTTTTACTGATTAAATTATTATATGTAACTACCCTTGAATGTGTATGAGTTTGAACTGACATCTCTATTTGTACAGATCTTCTTCCTTATATATAAATGATTTTAAAAGCCTGTGAGACGAATCAGCTATCTGTATGTGTGTCTGTATATGTGTGTATATATATATAAGAACAAAGCCACATCTGTATTTTAAGATTATTAAAGAGGTCAATCCAGACTGTATCAAGCTGCATCTATAATAAATAGAAAAATTCCTTATTAGTAGTAAACCAGTTATATCTGTCCCTGGGAATAGGCACAATGTCTTGAATAAAAGTTTACAGTAGTGACTACCACAAAGAGAAACAATCAAGGATGTGGAAATTCTATATCCAATGAATCTGCAAAGTCCCAAAGAAATCATTGGGCTAATGAATAAAGTAATGTGTCAGTCAATAGATGAACAATTTTAAACATAAAAAAATAATTTGTACTGGGGGTATCCTAAAATTTTAAAAATTTGATTTTAGAGAGTACGTATGCAAGCAGAGGAGTGGGGTAGAGGGACACACACACACACACACACACACACACACACACACACACACAGAATCTTAAGCAGGCTCCATGCTCAGTGCGAAGCCCAGTGCAGGGTCCAAGCCCATGACTGTGAGATCATGACCTGAGCTGAAATCAAGAGTCAGACACTCAACCGACTGAGCCACCCTGGCGCCTCCTGAATGGAATTTGAGGTTACGTTTATATACTTTTAGAAAGAAATGTTTTAAAGTTGATTCTTCTTTTGGTGACAAAGCTGAAAGATAGCTTCCAAACTGTATTCTCTAAAAGAGGCAGATCCATAATAAATTACATTTTCTGAAGAGAAAGTAACCATTTAGGTACTATGTACTTATGTACTCATTCACAGCATACCAGTTTTAAGAAGCGCTTCAAGAGAAATAAGAAATAGCACTCACTGAATAATCAATGCAACTTTTTTTGGGGGGAGGCTCATTACTGATCCAGCCTGACTTGGCTTGTACACTGGGAAGTATATATCCTACAATACTGTATAGTTTGATAGGTAAAAGTGTATCAAAACAGAAAATTAAAAATTTTGATTATATAATGCTTCCGAATAAAATTTTGTAAATTCCTGAAGTTTGGCCAAAGAGATAAAAATACCCTCTCAGAGGATTGTTAAATCTGTTTGAATATTAACCTAATTTCTTATAATCAATCTTCAACTTAAGTATCAACCATATGTGAATACACTTCTGTTACCCTATTTCTAAACAGACCCTTTATTATATAGTGTCTGTCTTACTATATCTGCATTTAGATCAATGAATATATACTTAGTTTTCCTCCCCTCATTATTCTTTTTAAATTCAATAGGCATGACAAAGTGTGTCCACATTTAAAAAAACCCACCATAGAGTTATTTTTAACATAGTGTAAGCACTTGAGAACCACTACCCTTTAGGAGAATTTGGTATAAATGCTTATGATGTAGACAGGAAAAATCTATTTGTTGAGATTCAATTATATGATTTTGGAACATTTCCATGATAACAAATATTGCCATTCGCAGCTGCCTATGGGGATAGCTATAATCCTCAAATCATAAAAGCGTGTTTTAGGAATTTCTCCTCAATTCTGCTGAAAAAACAATTTTTTTATGATGCCCAAATTCGATTGCAGCATTTCCAACCCTTTTTATTTTTTAGTTCTGATGCAATGCAACAAGCAAAATACTTTCAGTGTATTCCTCTGTTGAAATTCATCCACCAGATTCTGTCCATGCGTAATGGGCAATTAGACTACAAACATATTTTTTACAGCACCTAGAGCCATCAGGCAGCGTCACTGTATTCTTTCTCATAACCATGGGTCAATATTATGAAAGGACCGACATATGACACGGTGGGGGGAGAGGTAAGAAAGGACCAGTGCGGTAAAGCCAATCACGTACCATACATAAAAGTGCACGTTAACTACTTGAAAAAAATTCACATTTATTTACTGTCAAACCGTGTTAAACTTTACACTGGATATTAGTGATGGGCTCATTATTAACAGGTTTACACAAAGGGATGAAAAGAAAAGCAGAATTTTGCTGAAACAATTTACATTTCATTAGAACTTTATCATAAAATAAATTAATTACTAAATATAGGCAGAAGGAATATGGAAGAGTAATATTTAGGTTTTATTTTATTTTTTAAAAAAGAATAGGCACCTTTTGTTCACTAGGAAGTTTGTGAGAAGTGCCCAGTGCCCTCACTGCCCTCTGTTCAAGAATAAACAGAGGGGGAACACACACCCTTTTCTAGATTTCACCACATTTGTGCAAGGCATGGCGTAACTGGCTTCAAAGAGTTTTCTTTCCCCCCACAGAACGCGTTCTTTTGGCAATAAGAAATTTAAATGTAAGAATAAAGACGAACTCGTCAAAGCAGAACACTGTGTACAGTGGAAAATAAGTGAAAATGGGTAGAACTTACCATGACAGAGTGTAAGAAAGAACATTTCATAACATATGTGCAACCAAGAGCTTTTCACAATATTTTCTTCAAACTCTTTAAAATTATTTTAATGACAATTATATTTCCGTTGGACACAAATGTATTTATTTTACCCTAGCAATAGAACAAAATATAATTTCTTTAGCCGTTTTTCATGAGAATAGTTCATTGTACAGTTGAGGAAAGCATATGAAATAAGGCCTGTGGCTTGATTGCTAGTGGTTAAACATGTTTTCAATCTTTGCCTTAATGTAAAAGATTTGCAGTGAGCTGCAAACTGACGCAGAATCTCTCTCCTGCTTTTCCAAGTCTTGTCAGGAACAGTAAGGTACAGTAAATTTGTCCCACAGGATTTTAAAGCCTACGTCTTGTATATAATACAATGCAGGCCTACAAAAACGGTGCAGCCGTATTTACAAATTTAGTTCACAGACTGCTGCGGTAAAATGGCTGGAAAGTTTTGTTTTGCTTGCTTCACAATTTCTCTAAACAGCAGCAGAATCTTAAAATACCTGGTTGGCATCTCTTTTCTCTGTAACAAATAATCATTTTCGTATACTCTGTGTATATACAAAGTTTTTGTACGTTTTATAAAAATTCACAGAACTTCGAGGTTCAGTCATCTTTTTACACTGGAGACCCACAGGTCACAGAGCCGTCTCTTCCTGCAGAGTCGGAGGCGCTGCGCGGGCCAGCCGAGTCTTCAACAACACTTGCCTGTGGCCCCGGGACCCCTTGGCTGCACTATCAAAGACTCGTTACCAGCTGCATTTGTCCTTCTCTAACGTCTCCTTCAGGAATACACCCTTCCTTGTTAATGGGGATTATGTAACCATCACTATTGCCCCTGCTGATCTGATAACACATCTGAAGCTGATGGCCAGCTCCGAGATTTGGCATGCTTTTATAGTAAATGTCCTCGTTCTCACTCCTCCTGGAGGGAGACAGGTCTTCTTCCATGTCGGGGCTGCTCTCCTGGTAGGGAGAGTCTCTGAGATTGGGCATGCTTGTGTAGAGAGAGTCCCTGTTGGGGGACTGCAGGTGGTCCTCAGCCTCGGCTGTCAGCTGGGAGACGTAGCTGTCAGTCCCCTGGGGCTTCACTTTCTTCTGGGGCTGGTACAGAAGGGAGTGAGTCCGCTGGGGGATGAGCGGGGCCTCGAGCTCCTTGTGATGGAGCTCCAGCCCTGGGTTGTCGCTGTGCATCAAAGACGAAGCGTCCGCCACGATGGCGTCGTCTTCGCTGCTGCTTCCGCCAATCACAGGCTTGACTGGTAAGGCGAGCTCAAGGTTGTGGGTCTTGCCGCCGCCCCGAAGGTTGTTGTGCACTAATTCTGAAATGATCATCTTCTCAAAGGCAGCGTCATTCAGACTTAGTCCACAGTCCACGACCTGCACGCTGTCATTATAGTCCCCCTTGCGCAGTGAGTAGCTGTTGTTAAAATTACCATTTAGCGGTAGAGTATCCATGGCACTTGTATCCCTGGCATTGTTCAGTGAATGTCCTGAAACGGAGAAGGGGGGGTTCCGTTATTGCCTCTGCTCCTTCCTAGAGAATCTTTACTTCTTTCGCACAAAACTTTTTAATGTCGTTCAGGACAAAGTTGTATTTGAAAGCCGACACTTGAAAAGTGCCAGGCTTTCGCGCATTCCCAACTGTAAACAGTTGCAACCCCTTAGGTAATAGGAAAGAGTGTGAAAGAATAATACTGTTTTCCAGGAAGGGAAGATGGCATCCAGAGTATTAACTTTATCAATTTGGGGGAGACAGTAGTTACTAATTGATTTTTGATCAAATCTCTCTGACATTCTCACAAAGAAGACTTCACTCCATGCCCTTGCATAGTTAATGCAAAGCAATTCATTAGTGACGTTTACATTTTAAAGTACGAGACTATGGTTTATAAAAATAAAATTAACAGAATTTGTCCTAAACAACACTAAATTAAAAAGGAATAAATCACATACAAAAACCGAAGGCAAATGTACAACATAAACCCACATAACTGGCAAGCAACTTTTTAAACAACATTCTAACATTTCCTTTTTCTGGAGATGAGGTTAAAAAAAAAAAGAATGAAAAAAATGGACAGATACAAAGAATTCATGTTAAACAAAGACAGCCATCTCTCATACTGACTGGGCCGGGGGCCCACAAGCACCATCCAACAACACGATAGACAGCAGGTGGAATGACTCACTTTGGACAACTCACATCATGTCTGTCTGCTCAGGCTATCTGGCCTAAGAGTAGCTGATATATAAAAGAAAGTAAAATGATTTATTGTAACATGATGAAGAATTTCTAAGCTTCTCAGCAACTTAGTCAGAGCAAGGGTTCAACAAATTAGATTATCAGCAATAGCAGCCTTTTACTTTTTCATTTAATGTTTATTATCCTGATTTTTTTTTGTTCTTTTGGCACTAAGACTCTGTCTAATAGCCATGGCCCCAGGCTCCTGATGGTCAAGGTCGGCCTGCAGCCCTGCAGTCTGCATCAGTCACAGTGACAGCACCGAATGAACCAGCAGAGTGTACTGTACGAGACTGGCCCACAGACACCATGGGCATGGAGGTTAAACGCAGAAATGTGGGAGATTTCTTAAGTATGGGTCACAGAAATTAAACCAATAATAAATATTAACTATGGAATGGGAAAAGGGTGTCAGCCTTGGCTAATATAATTGTATCTCTAAAGGAATGAAAGATTGGATAAGTCTGCTGAAGATATGAAAAGAGGTTTAGAAGGAAAAAAAAATATGGTAACATGCTCTCTTTGAATCAGAGTTATATTTTCTACAGACACATAAACATGTAAACTAAGACATCACAGTGCTTCTCAGGCAAATTAAAATAAAAAGTTTCAGAGAAAATTAAATGGTCTGCACCATGGAAAGTTAGGTTATTCATTCTCAAAATCCTAGAGAAAAAAAAAATCACTTGTTTACAGATAGGTCTGGAAAAAAAAAATGAAATGATGTTATTGAAATGAAACTGACCACTGTGAGGCTGCTGCATTGTATGCAAGGCTTGGAGGAGTCTAGGAAAAATTGAATTCTTGGAAAAAGTAGGAAATTTCCCTTTTTAGTGCTGATTCCACTCTTAAAGCTGCAGATTATCCTAGAAAACTCAATTTCACGACCAATAAACATGTGGTAACTGTTCAATAAATTCTCATTAGCAGAACATGAGAAAGTGTGTGTGTGGGGTTGTTTGTTGGTGTCTCATATTATCGTAAAAACTCATCCAACGTCTACATTTAAAAAACTGACGATGTAATTTTGGTCATGCTCCACGTATAACAGAAGGAAGTCATGATAGCATTTGTAAGGCTTCCTTTAGCTTGACTGACATAATTTTCTAGCTTTCTGAATGCATGCATGTGCCACCATCTTTATTTAGAAAACATTTGGTGTTTTAAGTTACAGGTGACACACAGCATTTGCTAGCATTTGTTCCCTCCACAGAGGTTCGGTCTTGTCCTTTTTTTTTCTTCTTTTTATCACTGCTTAATAAATATAAAAACATATACTGGATAATCCAAAAGGTGTTTTCTATGATATACTGCAGATTTAAGCACATCTTTGACTGGTTTTGAAGAGGCAACTTTTTCTGCCCAAGTTCAGGTAATTCACTTGAAGACTTTCCACAGCCTGTAGCAAGATTACTGTGGGAATGCAGAAATGATAAGTCAATTATTAAGCATTCTGGTTGACAGCACCTCAGGCTTTAAAGAGCAAATTATTTCAGCATTGCATATACTTAAGTGTGGACAGCATTTGCTACAGACCTCTATTACTGACAAAAGGCAGTACAGATAGATGTACTGTTTGAATTTGGTAACACTTTAGTTGGAAATTGTGAACCACTTGCCCGCTGAGTCTACTTCATGACTGCTAGTTATGTTTTAATTGTGCCGGTTAAAAATCATGCTGAAAAAATTTACATTTGATAGGCAAAGTTAAGTTTGACTCCCATACTTGTCTCTCTGTAGGTTGCTAGAGGAAAGCATAAGGAAAGTAAGAAAAACAAGAGAATGAAAAGAGAAACCGCAGTTACGTTAAAAAAGAATTTCAAGTAAAAAAAAAAAACAAACGGAAACGAAGTTCTTTGTTTAATTTAGTGGCACATACTAACCACAAATAAATATTACATGCTAGCAGTAATTATGTGATAACTTTTGCCAAAATCTTGAAAATTCTGTTAATATTAAATATAAATGCTTTTTTAAAAAGATAAGCTATTAGAAAACATAGTTATACAGGATATGTTAGTGACAATCTCTCCCCCACCCTCCCCAAAAAAACTATAGGTATAAACTGGCTAATATTAACTTTATTCTCAAAGTTTTCTTAAGAAAAATAAACTACCATAAAGCTGCACTATACTATAGTTTGGTTACATTGATAATGCTGGATGTAGTTTTCTACACCTAGGCATCCAAATGATCTTTATTAGCTAATTCATTCCAGAAGCAAATTCTGTCCGCAAGCTTTAGAGTAAACTAAATAGTATATTACATAGATAGGATACCTCTAAATGATATAAATCTTGAAGATGGGCTCTCGGACCATGTGATGTCAGTCCTGTAATAATATATTAAGATTTATGCCACCTGTGTTGGAAACATGGATAATTATTGGTAAATACTATCATGACTGAATTTTTACTATAATATAGTGCAGTTTTAGAAGCCTGGCATGGGCAATACAGTAATTCTTTTAAATTGAGAAATTAAAGAGGAAATAATAATACTTGAGTATTCTAGAAAAAGGGCAAAGATCAGAGCTCTGTTTAGCAGCAAAGAAAGGCAGTTTTATTCGTAAGTATAAGCACACCTGGTGAGTTAAATACAGGAGCTGAAGGGGCATTACATACAACTGTTTCAGCGAGCAATGTGTTATAGGGGTTGTTAGTGCCGTGGGGTCGAAGAAGAGGGTTTGTTAGTAGGTAATTGCCAGTCATTCCTAAAGCAAAGAAACAGAGAAGAATACATCAGTTCTCTTATTTTTCGTGTTATGGTTGCAGCAAAGTACTTTTTGTATTCATCAAGGGCAGTGGGTAAGTTGGCAACGGATAATCTGCTGAAATTTTGACTATATTTGAACTACTAATTTGAAGGAGAAAGGGGAGAGGGAAGTTAAATTTCAGTAATTCACAGGTGCTTTCTAAGTCCCCCAAGTAAACACCTGCTGAGGATGACATTTACTAATTTATACAACATCACTTTTAAACAAAAATGGCAATTAAATGCACAGAGATCAACATTATGTTTCAAGATGTTACTGCCTAATATTAAAAACCTAACCACTGAGGCCCAGCAGAGGGAATCTCAAACTTTCAGAATTTACAGGTGTGGGATTATCCCTCATGAAAACATCTGTGTTAATACCAACTTTGACACAAGCAGGAGGAAAAACAACTTTCACAAACAAATAAAAAAAAGTAGGACACACTGCACAAAGCTTCTCTTAGTAAATGCGAGAGCACACACATGCCGAGGGGGGAGAGAGAGGCTGTGTATAATGAATTATTAGACCATTCACAAACTCCCTATCATGAGAATTTTCATTCTGTAATCTTATTTGCCAGGTTTCAAAAATGAATCATTGAATAATTCATTTCCTTTTTGATAGTCATCTTAACAGAATTAGGTAAAACATCAGAGCAATGGAATAAACACACATTTCACTCACTCTAATTGACAAATTACAAACCTTTCAATACTTATCAAACATACGTTTTACATAGCTAATGTAATTTGACTAAAAATGTTTTAAAATTCAAGTTGGTTTTGATGCCATACATGCTGCTTTTTTCATTTTAAACCAGAATCTCATCAGAACAATGTCAACAGTGAAAAATGTCTTTAATATTTGTGATAATATATAGCACGTTATATTATATTACAATTCAGTATATCAAGACAAATTACCTGGATAAATTACATTTTTAAGGACATATACAATAGTGTGACTTTTTCATACCAAATTCAAATTTACTAAGCTTGCATTCAGGATTATGTGTGTATACATGCACTTGTGTCCTTATTACTTTACTTGCCAGCTTATTTTAAAAGTAAGAATAATATTGACCATATGCTAAGTTTAAAGCTGTAAACACACTAAAAAACAGTAATTCAAATAGAAAAAATTGCTATGTAGATTCTCATGTACTTAATTACTTGTTTATGAAGATTTACTGTAAAGGTTTTTGGTACTTGTTTTTTACTATTTGAAAGAAGTGTAAACTAAAATAATTATACAAATAAGAATTTTCACTGCAAAATTGACACTGTTTAATGTGAAGAGTAGTTAATTCTATTTATATTAATGTTTTAAAAAGAAAACTTTCATGAATGCCTCAGAAAGGATCAATTTGTATTCACTAAAGGAAAACAGTTTAATCTGTGGCCAAACATGTTCTTGGGAATTACTTTCTCCAGCCTTATTCTGTTAATGTAGAGTTTGAAAGTATACTTTTTGCATTACGGTACTGGATAAGATGAATTTATATGTACTTTCATAAATGATAAAAGTTGACTCAACAGGTTTAAGAGCTTGTGATGTAAACCTATTTGAGAGGGAAAAAATCAGTATTCTCTCTAAAATTCTTGTAAGTTGGCAAAAGGTACAAAATGTATATTGTAAACTCAAATTTTCCTAGTAACTGACCTTGATTAAGTGTTGAAGTGCTATTGATGTCACCTGAGATAAAAGAAGATTCAGACTGTTTTCTCACAGTGTCATTCCACATCCTTCTTATACGACTCTATTAATATAAAATAGCAAGACATATGTTACGTTAGTTTCCCCAAGCTCACCTTATTAAAGACACACAAAGATCTACCCTAAACAACCTGTGTAGGATTATCTGGTGGCCTTTAAAAAGAAATGTGTTTTGATTCTGGTCTAAAACTAAGGAAGTCTATACTGCCGTTGCTTCTGTACTAAAGAATATTTAATCTCCCACTCTTAAAAAGTTTTTTTTAATGGCCTTTTTAAAGAGTAGAAAGGATTGATTATTCATCACACGTTTATTGACTGCCCACGATGAGTGAACACTATGCTATCGAACTTTAGTATAGCCCCCAAATGATGATATACTTCTTAAAGAAGGATATACTTTCAAAAATGGATGTTCTCACCTCAAGAAACACCTTGAAGAAATACTTAAGAAGAAATTAAAACCAAAATCCTAAACATGTTAAGTGTTTGCTACCTGGATCATTATAATGAGGAAACAATTAGTGCATCTGAACAGAACATGTCTCAGTAGGCTTTCTATAAAGAAGGTTAATTAAAGACGCTGTCAAATTCTGTGTCACCTGAGTGCCAGAGGAGTAGCGAGCACTGGTTCTGGTGGTTGACGCCTTCACGGAACTGTGGGGGCTCTCGGTTGGGAGGCCGCCGCAGCAATAGGAGTGTCTGAAGCACTTGCCGTATTCCTTGCGTACCTGCATTGAAGTACCACAAGACCGAGAGATGAATACAGATCTACTTGCTTCTCTTTCTCTAAACAGGCCGTGGTAATGACTGCGAGGAGTAAGTTCCACTAACACTTTTTCCCGTGGAGAAAATGAATTGAATGCACAAAACCAAGTTCAACTGAAATTTCTGAAATAGTAATCAGAAATATAGCACTGTCTACCAGACTGGCTGGGAGAATCTTCAAAATGTGATGTAAGGCGTAGAAATGCTTTATGCCCTCTTATTATACAGATGCTATTAATATATACATGTATAATATTTTAAAGCTTTACTCTATCTATATGCTTAGTAACCCCAATTTTATATTTCTTAATAATATGACGAAAAATTAGTAATTTCCTTGCTTAATTACATTTAACCACTCAAAATCCAGTCATTTAAAGTTTATACGCTTCATGTCCTCTTACGTAGGTCAATACACAAACTTCTTTTACTGGATTGCATAGTTTTGCGGGTAACCTCTTTATAATGACAAGACTACTTTGGAACAAGAATAAAGAAAAAAAGGTCTTTGATACATATGCTATTAATTAGGATGGAATGTTTTCTTCATTTTCTGATGTGTGTAGCTTTAACATTTAGTGTAGAGAGTCTAAGATGCCTATTCACTTCATTAGCACACAAGGGAACTATTTATGCAATTTCCATTCACATTAATGAGATACCCATGTAATTTCCCTTTTCCCCTGAAGCTTGGATATATGAATAGATAGAAAAGCTGTTAGACCTCAAGAAAATTTAAAGTGAACTTTAAAAAGTAAAGTCCAAACAACCTCTAAGTAATAGGGCCCCACTTAGAGAGGTGGGACAGAATCAGGAGGAGTGCAGAAGGGGGCTGGATTCTGTGCAGCTTTCCTGGCATACGAACAAGTTTGGCTCGGGCTTAGAGCCCGAAATCGGAACAGACAAGAAGGAGAAGCTGCGTAAGAAATTATTTTCCAGTAGGCTGCAGAGACACTAAAAAACCTTCCCTCCTCAGAGTTCTATGCTCCGTATCTGCCTACAAAGACAACGGCTTTGACACTTATTCCTTGAAAAGCTAGGGAATTAACGTTACTAGATGACCTTTTAAACCTAAGAGCACTTACATTTTCCTCCTCTTAGCTTTATTTAACTACACCTATTAGGACAAATAACAATGCAGCTGAACTTTCAAAGCATTTTCTTTGCCTAAATATGCTCATTTGAGCAGTAAGAAGTGTGATTTTAACTAAATCATTTTATATCATATTCTTAACCATTCAGCCTGGCAGCACCCAACAGGACATATCCAAGACTAAGTAGAATGTGTTCAAAAGAAGTGCAAGACGATGTTTCAAAAACATAATTGTTAATTAAAAAGCACAGCAGAATCTCTTTGTTCAATGAATCCACACACCTCTGAGGAAATAACAACTATCTCTGTCTTTCTCTGCCAAATTTATGCTTTATGTCAAACACATTTGAAGGAAATTATGGTATATGATCATATACATGTATACAAAATGCTCACCTGTATAAGAAACAGTAAAAGCCAAAAATAATTACAAGGTTATACCTGTAAAATGTTTAGAAAATTAACGTTCAGGGTTATTAAATAACACCTGATACCTCAAAAAAATTTCTTCTACATTTAATGGCTATTAACTGCTCTGAAAGCTGCAGGACCAGGACAATGGCAATCAAAATGGTATTTTATCTAAATAATACCCTCCAACGTTGTTTTTGCCTAATGCCTATATTGCTGTGAATGTGCATTATGTGTCAGTATTGCACATGCCACTGTCATTATCTCAAAATTACAGCTTCCTCAACAACTGATGGAAGTAACAACACTATCATCTTGTCAGGACTGAAAACATAATCGTTTTTGCTTTCACAATTCTATTTCTCTGTTCAATTTAGTGACCAACTAGTAATAACAGAATAAAAAGACTATATTAGATACTCAAACAGAGAAAGGATGATACCTAGTTAAATGGCGGCTCAGCTATTCTCTTAGTTTACATCTTCTTGCAAATTTTTCATCTTTAAATTTAATTTTTGGATCATTTTTGCTGACTCCACTTAACAGAAAATCGGGACAAAATAATAAGATGTGAGATATTAAATTACTGGGTTTTAGATCTTTGACAACTACTCAAAAGGTAACATTAATATTAATTTTTTGTATGTCTGGTGCTTTTAAAATCAAGGTCATTTTATTCTTATGCTCAATTTCATTTTGGACCACTGCATTCCCTTCATCGAGCAAAGAATGCGACTACTTAACCTTTTTGTTTTCTTGTATACCCTGTGCACAAAAAGCGTTTTTGTAGACCTCACTACCAATGCCCCAGTAGCAACAAAGAAAAATTAACACAGGTGTCTAGTTTATAATATTCCCAAAGCGAGATCCAAAAGATGATTGGTATTGACATATTTTATAGACGAAGCCTGCATTTCCAGACATGCATTACAACCAATTTATGATTAAAAATATGATTCTGTTTAGTCATATGTCAGCTGTAAAACTGTAAAATCTCTATTTCAGCTATTAATTTCAGGCCAAAGAACAAGCGAGTAGAGCTCCTAAGTGTCTTCACTTACTTTCTTTTGGAGCGCACAGTGAAAGATGAAAATGAACACTCCCTGGAAAGCATTAAAGATGGTGAAGAGATATGCCATCACAATAGTCTCCTCATTAATAAAAAGCAACCCAAATGACCAGGTTAGGCCAAGAAGACATAGAAGAGCAAAAGCGCCAAGCACCCAAGACCTGAAAAAATAAAGTGAATTTTATTAACAGGTTCAACGAGAGAACAACACAGATCACACTTAAATATTAACATATCAGTAGGAGCAGTTGACTTTCTCTATGTTCACATTCAAATTCAACAGCATTTTGGCTTTAACCTTTCATTGATTAAAGAAAGAACAATAGCATTTAGTACTGCAGCCTCCAGAGAAAACAGCAACAGCAGGTATGACCTTTTCTCACTCCAGCATTAACAAAGTATCACAACTATATTAAAATACAAGGTGTAAAACATCCCCCATGACTTTATTGACTTTTATGTGCATTTTAGTAAAAGAAATTAAGGAGCCCTTAATTAGTTTACTCCTATATTTTTATTCCTGTGGTTACTCATGACACTGAAAAATGTGACACATACAGAAAGGTTAAATGGCAGATAACCACTCAACACCTAAACTGCAAATTCTAAGAAACTAATCTTAGGTGAACCTAAGGTTTTATAACTAAAGCATGAAGAAGCCTAGCTGAAATGGAACAAAAATATGAGAACAATTTCAAAATAAAATAATTTTGGAGAGATTTCATCATGAATAGCTTAAGGAGAAAAGAACTGTAGAAAATAGGACGGAATGAAAAGGATTTAAAGTCAGTGCATTCCATGTCTAACTAATGATCTTACTTGATAAATGGCTTATTATCTTCATAGCTAGAAAGCATTATAAGCAGAAAAGAGAAACAAAATTATTAGACAGAATTAAAATAGAAAGTAATAAGAAAGCATTTATATATTTTATAAATTAGTCAAAATTAAGAAAGTCAAAATGCAGAGGCAAGCAATTAAAAAATAAAGGCATATTATAGTTTAAAAATACTATAGCAAATTAGATATTCCAAAATAATTATAAAAATTAAGGGCAATTCATGATATTGACGGATTTGTAAAAAATATAAATCATGCCATAAATTTGTTAATGTAGGGTTCTACCTTACCCAGGTAAGTCCGTATTATAGTAGCCATCACAAACACGGTAATTACTGGTGTAGATGAGAAGACAGAAAGAGGAAAAGGAAGAAAAGAGAGAGATGCTAAAGATTAGCTCTCTCTCTTACCATGCAACATGCAATGAAGCTGGCACTAACCTATCTAAAACATCTAATTTTTTTAATTGCCCTTACTATAGATCTGCCATTTTTTACATTAAAAATACATTTTGCACAATCCCAGTATAACCAACTTGAATAATACCTCCTCCAATTTTAAATTAACTCACATTTAAAAGGTAACTCTTAAAATGCTTCCATAAATGGCTTAATGAATCAATAGCTATCAATTTCTTAATTAGATAGCATTTTCCATGGATAGGATATTGTAGTTTTTATTCAATATTGAAGTAAAGTAAACATTTCTTTAATTATCATGAAAACAACAGATAATCTCCAAGTTAACAATAGTAATAGAATAAATTATCTTAGGAAAACGGAATTAGAAGTAGAAACGGCTCAGAATCCTTAAATCAGAAAAGTCATTTAACAAAACAAACTTAATATAATCGTATCAGCCATGCAAACAGAAACATCATTTTGAAGTGCATTTTAAATTCAAATGAAATTGCTACAGTGATATGGAATTTCCACAAAGCTACTGAAACCATTTCTTGGCTCTAGATCAAGACGGAAATTATTATCTAATTTTTGACCAATGTCTGTGACATGGTTAACAGTAAGACTCAACCTTGATCAGTAAAACTTCATTCTGAATAATTTCTACGGTTGATAGAAGGTATTCATGTATTCTCTGTGGAGAATATCTTTCACTTAGTTTGTCAAGCACTAGAACTAAAATACCAAATACTTACTTAATGTTTTCCAACCTGCTAGAATCTGGTTTCAAAGTGTTTGAGTGCTTCACCATTTTGCATAATGTGATCACCAGGAAGATAATATTTAGCTGTTATAACAAATAAAGAATTAGATGCTATAACCAAAGAGTACAAAATGAACACATTTTTGCAAATACACTTAATGAGTTAATGCAGTTAAATATCAATGACATGCGTACATGATAGATACTGACTCCATTTTACATAGGCAATGATCAAGTTGAGTCTAAATAAAAAGGAAATACTCTGGCTATGTATGATTGATTTTTTAATAGATCATTTGACATGAAATTGCAACCTCATTAAATCAGCATCATGTGGTGATGACTAAATAAATTAGAAAGCCTAAATTAGTTTCTTTAACTAGAGGCACTCCGGGGCCTAAGAGCCATCTAATGGAAACACTGAAGTGAATTCTTTGGAAGGCGCATTTACATCACGTAGTTTCTAAGAATTGCTGGATTTGGGACCCTAGGATATAGCTGAGTCTAGCTTTTGATTTTGACTGATTAAAGGAGGATAATAACATTTGCACAATCGATTTGTAAGGGAACTGTGAGGATCGAATGAGATAAAATTCATGGAAAATGATGAAAAATATGTTAGTTATATAAAGTTAGACAGACTTTTAAAATATGCATATATTTGCTATTTAACTGTTAAAAGCTATCAGTACTTTTTTCCTTATACCTCTCTATTTCATGGACGTAGGTAAATTCTCAAAGAAAAGCTATTTTGAGTCCCTCTAAACACTGAGCTGTGCAGAGAAATCCAAATGCAAACAGAAGCAAACTGGGGAAGAAGGAACCTGGAACTTGACATGGAAGGAAGGCTTGGGAGGTCACATGAGTGAACTCAGAAGAAAAAGACATGTTTTGACTGAAGGGAGCTAAGGGTTTGTAATTTGCATTTGCTTCTACAGAAACCTGGAAGAATGCTGGACAGAGAGAAGGCAGGTCTATTTTTATGCCCCAAAAATAGAACTAAAAGCTTGATCACTCTTGGCTTTGACATTTTATTTACTTCAGATTATTTTAAAAAGACAAAACGAAGTTATATTCTTGTGAGCTTTACTTGGCTTAGAAGGAGTGCAAGCAAGCCCAAGCAGTGTATTCAGAAAAGGACACATAGGGACAAAACCAATTCCTTGGTGGTAAACATGCAACATAATATTGTGATAATTACATGACCATTTTTACTGAGTCACAATACCATCTGATAAAATGATAACATTACTTTACTCACTTCATCACTACTTCCGATTTTATAATTAGGAAAAATTACATAGACCAATAAATAAAATTTCCAAATCCTTCCTAATGATGAGTTTAGGAGCAGAGTGAAGGCTTTAATCTAAGCTGTTTATCACTCATTTTGTCAACTGTGCCTTATTATTTCTCTTAGAAGTAGAATTTCCTCTTAAGGGATAAAATGAGGTTAATGGGTGTAATTTGCAAGTGTTGGCAGATAGCATTTTATCGTTTTATGTTAATTACTTGATATTAACAAAAGAAGGACAAAAGAAGCTCTCTGTTTAAAAAACTACTTAAAATTAATTTATTAAAATACTTGTCTAGAGAAAAAGCAAACAGAATTGTAGAAACATCTTTCTACCTTTATATTCTAATTATTCCGGCTGGTCACAATATAAGTAAATGGCTTGCATTTTCACGGGTATTACAATACAATGCAATTCATTCAACAAATATTTACTGACCCCACTGTGGCACACAAGAATGCTTATTGTATTGTGGGTAAGACACAATTTCTACATAGGGAGATCCTTCTGGTAGTACAGTAAATATCTGATGTAGTTTCTAAAGAATGATGGCACAGTATATATCTCTAATTTTTTCAAAGGCAAAATTAACAGGGTTTTTACTCTTTATTGTATGCAAAAGTACATCGTAAAAGTAAAGAATGATTAGAACGATTACAAATAAGAACACTACATACCCTAAAAACAAACAAACAAACCCCAAATGAACACAAAAACTGCAATTCTCAGGAAAGAGTTGCAGATTCGGAGTTAAAATCCTTTAAATCTCTCAACCCTTCTTTTTGAATGTCCTAATATAAACATTTATTTCTTTCATTCCATAATTCTATACCTAGTGCTATTTCGTCCCTCTTCCTTTTCTTACACAATTTCCTGACACTATATATAGGGCCACAATTTGGTGTTCACCACTTTCTAAGCTTGTTAATTATTCCCTCAGGAATAAAACAGTGGTAGTAGTAGTACATTACAGGAAGGAAAAAAGCTATCCACTATAACGTATAAATTACAAGAAAAATAAAGACTGTGAATGTGAAAAGATGTGGATGTATAATGCATCCCATCATTAAAAGAAAATGAGTAGAAAATGTGAAATCTTGAGGATGAATACATCCCAACATATTTTTCAATGAAGAGGATTATATAAAAATCTGTTATTTAAGAAGTTGACACATTTTCTGGTAACACTGGAAATGAAAAGTAAATCTACCTATAGAAAAACAGAATTAAAGCTTAAATATGATACAAACAGGGCGCCTGGGTGGTTCGGTCAGTTATCTGGCTTCAGCTAAGGCCATGATCTCAGTCCCCCTCTCTCTGCCCTCCCCACCTCTATTTCTCTCTCTCTCTCTCTCTCTCTCTCAAATAAATTAACACTTAAAAATATATGTGACAAAGACATTTTTTTGAAAGACTAAGGACTAACCAAGTTGAATGTGACACAGAAATATCTCTTATTTAATCTTTAAGAAACAGAATGTTAGATACATCTCCCCTTCCTCTCACTTTACCGAGGTTTTTTGTAACATTATTTATGTGATTAATGCTTCATTCTAGTTAAAAATATAATATACTCAAAATACATACAAATTCAGAAAACTACGGAAAACCAACAACAACCGATAACCCTATCTCCAGAGGTAACAGGAAGCACTTGGAAAGCCATTTTACATTCTGAGATGTTCAGTGTAAGTACCTTGCCAAAGACTGCTTAGCTACCATAAAGTCAGTGCTGATATCCAATATACCGTGCACTGGCTCCATTGCCCAGCCTCTTTAGAAATAAAACTGACCAATTTATTCTGGGGAGAAAATTAAGAGTTTCCTAGCAAAACAAAATTAAACTAGTTTTATATTTATATTTTATTTATATTTATAAAGGGTCTTTAGTTTTTTTTAATGTTTTATTTATTTCTAAGAGAGAGAAAAGGAGACAGTGTGAGCAGGGGAGGGTCTGAGAGAGAAGGAGACACAGAATCGGAAGACAGACTCCGGGCTCTGAGCTAGCTGTCAGCACAGAGCCCGATGTGGAGCTCGAACCACGAACCCTGAGATCATGACCTGAGCCGAAGTCGGACGCTCAACTGAATGAGCCACCCAGGCGCCCCGAAGACTTCTACTTCTATGAAGAGTAATCCATTTTGGAAATCACTGAAGAGTTGATGAATGAGTTAAAGATAAACAGTAAGTAAATTAATATATAAAATACAACCTCAAAGAAATTCTGAACAGAAGAGATATGCTCTTCAAATGACTTCTACCTGACTGGCTTGCTGGAATAAGTATTTCACTTTTACTTTGTAAAATGCTACCATCCCATAATCAGCAAATGGCTACAACGTCCAAGTACTTCTACTCTCAAGAGGCAAATTGTGTATTTAACAGTTCTATTTTCTCAAACCTGTTTGTGTTATACTCACATAGCTAAACATCACACATGCCCATAAAACTGAGTCTAAAAGAGTGTTTCAAAATGATGTCTTAAAAATGAGTCTCTTTTAAAACAATTAAAAATATGAGAAAAAACTTCTGTGTTTTATTTTCTTTCCGATTAGAGTAAGTGCTTTCTTTCTCCTCACTTTTATTTCTTCCCAATTTATTTTCCTTTTGGTATGCATTTAAAAAAGAAAAGAAAAAACCTCCCAACCATCAACTGGAATGTCCCCTATTTCTCACTGGAAAGCATACAAAGAGCCAGGCCTCCATTTGCTGCTCTTCCTCCCTCAAATTCCAATGGAGCCACTTTTGTCCACTTTTTTTTCCTAACATAAATACTACCACATTTAAACACAGTACAGATTTTGGGATAGTACTTACTTCGATGCTATGCATCCATGAGAAAGGAGGGAGACGGAATTATAACTGTGTCCACAAAGATTTGTCTAAACCTGGGAAGTTGCTTATCATTACTCCATCATCCACATAGAAGCCACTAGCGGGGACAGCAGTAGGACTATTTTATATAGTGTTTGTCAATCCTTTTGTCTAAATGCCCATACTGATGATTAATTTTAGAGATGAGGCAACTCATCCAAGAATTAATCAGATTTCAGTAAATAGGTAGATGGTATCTCCTAATAGAATTCTGTGCAAGAGCAAGCAAATTCAGAAGAAATGCATTTTTCCTATTCAGCTAAATAGAGTAAATCACCAAATGGGCATTCCTTCTCTTCTAATGACAAATGACACTCTTTTACCTATCTCTAAGTAACAGTTTATAAGTTACTGTATAAATAATCTGCCAGTATAATTTGTTGCTAGAATTCTCTACTTAATGATACGGCATAGCTAATCATCACCCACACTGATGACAAAAAGGAGTTTATGAAAACAAAGGAGTTTACAAAAAGAAAAAGGTACCACCAGTTATAGGAGCGCACAGTTGGTTTTACAGTTGTCAGCCTGCTCAATTGAATCACATCCGTCTAAGCTTAGCAGCTTAAAATTCATTCCACAGCTTGCAATGCTGACATGGATATGATAAGACAGAAGAACAGAAACACCACTCTGAAGTAACCTAACTGAACTGCACATGTTCTGACCCTTTTTGTCCTCCCTGGAGCTTTTGCTACCTGGCAAATGCAACTCTAAAACTGCTCCTGTATCTCCAGATCTTTGCTGTTAGCCAAGCAGAAACCGATTTCTCCCTGGGACTAGCAGCCGGAGAGGTGTTCTCTGAAGAAGACTTCTAAATGAGTGTGTGAGCTGAACTCTTACTGAACTGAATTAATTATTAACGATGCAGATGGAGCTGTCCAAATGATAAGAACAGCTCCTGACGTGTCATGATCCAAGCTTTCATTAAACCATTTCAGGCATACTAATGGTTTCCCACTGCTCATTACTTACAAGCACTTTTCTCATAGATATAACTCTAGTGCCTGTAGGCAAGACAGTCTACAGAAATACAGAAGGAAGTAGTTTCCTCTTCCATAGCATGTTATTTTTCTTCACATAACATTATTAAAAATGTACTTATTTAACACTACCAAATCAAATAGCTTCAATTCAGAAAAGTTGAAAATGCAAAACTATACTTTCCAGGAATATGAATAAGTAATTTTTGTTGTAAGAGTACTCCTTAAAAGGGCAGTATACGATACAACTTATATTACTAAGATTTGTGTCTGAACTGACTTTTAAATATTCTTTATCAGGATATATATAATATAAATATTTTAATATTCAATAAATGTACTGTACAATCATATCATACCGCATCTCAATTTTAGGTTACATGCAAGATGTTTTACACTTCTATACCACTCTTTGTCTCTCTGTGTTGGGATTAATAATTAGAGGGGAAAGCAGTTGCAGGAGAATTACTCCTAGGATCTTTACTCTCAAAACAGCTAGCTGCTGTATTTTTGTTTTTGTTTTTTAAAGTTAGGAACACTACTCCCAAAAGCCCTTCACATTTCAACCTAAATTATTTGGTACAGAGAAATAGTGACAAGACTAATAAATAATAGTAGGCTCACACTGTTAAGTGGGCAATATAATAAAATGTGCTTTACCTCTTTTCTTACTAGAAGCTGAGTATATGTAAACAGTGAAGTCTTTTGACCAAGTGAAAAATGTAATACTCTGAAGTCAGTGTTTATTTTCAGATAGAAATAAACAAAACTATAGCAAGTTAACACATGATACTTTGATAGACCAAATACCCCTAAGCTGGTCTCTATAATTTTCAAAGTATCAATATGTTTAGCCAAGGGCTCAGTGGAAAAAAGAGAAGCCTATGTCTTTAAGGACCATGCCACCTCAGGTCAGCTCTCTACCACTTATTTCAAAAATGTCTTCGGCTACGTTAACCTAATAAACCAACAACAAAAACTGGGACAATCATTCGGATTGAAGAATTCTGATGAGAAATCGGATTTTCCAGGAACACTTGAAAATGTTCTACTGGTCTGGTTCATATGAGCATTCACCTCAAATTCTCATTTCGCTTTGTACAGAATTCATTTTAAGGACAAAAGTAAATACACTTGAAGTAGCTTTAAGTTTCCTTGAACTACTAACATTTTTCTCAATTTTCGAAAAAATAGTTAACTACAGAAATATCCTAATAAGCTCACTGGTGTCATTTCTTTTAAAGAAGAAAAAAATCCCTAAAATAGATATTTAAGAGATACAGGCATTTTAGCTACGCCCTTTTATTTCAACTATATTTCAAATATTTGACTAATGGTAATATGAGCAGTTAAACACCTTAATGTCACTGTGGTTAACTTGTATCAAAATCTGTTTTTTTAATATTTCTTAAACACCAATATTTTTATTTGGAATTTTAAACTCTTAGAAAAGTAATTTTATTTCTAATGAGTTTAAATGTGATTTAATATTCATTTAATAATCTAATCTTAAAAATCTTTTTGTTCCCCAAAAAGAATTTAGAGTATGGATATTTATTTAAAAGTACTAAATTACTATGTGGAAATTAATACAATAAATAGTAAACTAATGTTCCTTCAATTCCATAAAACATTCATTTAGTTTATAAATGCCATATAACTCTGCACAAGGCTAATATTACAGGTTTTGGAGATATAATTTCTTTCAACTAAACTCTTAGCAAAAAACAAAAACAAAAATAAAAACTTTGCAACAAAATATACATTTCAGGTATTCCTTACTGATTATTAAACTAGACTCAAATCAAGTAATCTTAATATGGCTTATATATAGATATATTTTTTTGATTATGACATCACACTGTAGCAAACTAAATTAGATAAGAAAAAGTACTTTTCAGAGGAAATAGGATTTTTCAGAAATACTACTCATCAGCAATATATAAACTCTCAATAATGGTATAACATTTAAAATATACTTTATAATTTTACCCTATAGGCTAGGTATGTTTATAAATCTTTGAACGCATAGATAAATTAACAATAAAACCAATTATCCCTGTTTCAACAGCACTGCTAATGCAGCAAGCTAAAAATGAAGGAAAACAGAGTCGGCTTACCAGAATAATGAAGGTAACTGGTCCAATGAAACTCCATATAAAGTAGTTATCAACGTGAAGCCAGCAACTGTCATGAAAAGAAAAGAGTTCGTACTAAGTAGTTTCAATGGATCCTCAACATTACTAAAGTACCAAATTTTTAAAATCTAACAAAAACTATCTTTACATTTGCTTTTGAAAATTCATTTTTCATGAGTAAGAGTAATTTTAATAACTCTAAGTTGGCTTTGATGTGAAACAGTAGTAATTTATTTACTTCAACCTGTTTTTCATTTCAGTTTTTAAATTTGATAGAGGCGTACATTATGCTTGTATGGGGAGAAGAATAAATCCACAACACTCAGTTTCTGATTCATAAGATCTCTAAGTTTACTAAGAAAAACTCGAAACTCAATATTCCAAATTGTCTCATCATTTTAAAGTTCTTATTTTTAAAATTTGCCTATCAGATCTGTATCTGAGCTACAGTGTTTAACCCGATGGAACATAACAGACAAACAAAATGTTCAGCTGTTAGGTTTGTTTCAAAACAGTACAGCATAAATATAATACCTCAATGGGGAATGGATGAATACAAGATAAAAAAAAAATCACAGCATAGCACTCATCTAGTATTAGAGTAAATGATGCATAAAATTATTAAGACAGATTTTACTTAGTGGTTCATTTTTCATATAACATTGAATCCCCACTGAATTTCTTTTATTTGTCTTTCATCATCTGTGTAGTCAAAAAGCTTTCTTTAGTCTAAGGAATCTTTATGTAACTAATTTTATCAAAGGAAAAAATAAACAGAATTGGAAGGCAAATTCATGCCTCTAGCAAATAAAATCCTTCAAAACATGGATACATCTACCTTCTGTCATTTTCCATAAATATCTATATGTTTTATAAGTGAAAGACAGTGACTTATTTTTAATCCTTTCAAACTGCCTGATAAAATATTATCAAAGTAGAACATATGGGATGGAATGTGCGACTGTCACAATTCAGAATGAGAGTTAGCTAGAGGGTCGGCTGCACAAAGAGAGCTAATGAAGCATTAGGTTAAAACTGAGTAGTTAAACCTGTCAGATGCTTTAAGTTCAGAAGAATTTTTACTTAATATCTTTCTATGGCCAAAAAGTTATTTACTTTTTCAATTTGTTTCAGGTCAATCTTTTGTGTTAAAAAGAAAGTCCATAATTTAGAATCTGCCTCGCTAGAGTACAAAATCCTCTGAACCCAGAAAATTACAAAAGACTTGATTGTAATTTGTGCACGGCATGCCCATTCTCTTACCAATAAAGCTTTCAGATGCTATTTTAGTCTGTCAGGGCCCCTCACTGACAGCTAACAGGCTTTAAAAAATTATTCACTTGAAAAACACTCAGGTCGCTTGCAATTACTTACGCTTTTTCTGTTCCATAGCTCTTATAGTCAATAGCAGCTGAAACTCCAACCACTGTGGCAGGAAACAAGTAACCGGCAACATAATAATATTTCTTCCTTGAATATTCACTTTCAAAAACTTCAACTAACATTAGATAGAGTTGTACACCTTCTAGGCACATCCACGCAAAAGCGGCCAAAAAGAAAAAGTGTAGAAGTCCTGCAAATATTGGACAAGCAATCTGTAAAGGAAAAGAACAAAAGGCACAAAAGAGAACACATGAATACAGACTACTCCAAATTATAAAATATTCACTGATAGTTCTCATTGTCTTTAAAATACAACATTAAAGAAATTTTTTTAAGTAAATGGAAAGGAGTTCTAAACGCTGCCAAATCTGAATAGTTTAATGCTTACAGAATATAAGGCCAGGTGTGCTAGAAATTTCATCACTGTAAGATATAACTTTTTTAGCGATATTAAGTGCAAATAAGAAAACATTCCTTAATTTCTCTTCTAGAATTATCTATTATTAAATTTGAATATTTTACTTATAGGTTTTTTTGCTTCATACATCTTTAGAACAGTTGTTCTGACTAAAACATATTATTTCTGTTTTTTTCAATAACAGAATTTAAAAAGTCACTTTAATGACAAATATCCTGGCTCTAATTCCTAACGTTATTTTCCTGTTGTGTGTGGAGCATTCTTAAATTCATCCCAGTGCAGATGAATAGAGGGTAAAGCATTAACTAACTATGAAGTACTGAAACTGAGACCTCATGGTGATGAACAAATTGCTAGAAGATGAAGAAAGGGTCACTGGTCAGAATGACTCCATCAGGAAAATGAAAATGGTAAAAATAGGATCTTTTCACATCAGTATCCCTAGCGGTCTTCTATTCAAATCACATGTCTTAATAACAACCCAGAAAAATGCTACTGCACCTTGATACAGGAAATGAATTAACTCATAGTAATAATACTTAATGACTGCAGCATTCTCTTTTAATTTATTACAAATTATCCTCCAATATCATCGTCAACTATATTAAGTTACAAGGTCAAATATCAATATGGACATCATGTGTGGATTCACACCTGTTACAGTAATTTTTGAAGATCCAAGGGCAGTAAGCTGAAGGGGTACTTACCATATATTTCGTCTTGTCAATGCCTATTAGGAAAATAAATTCCGCAATGAAAAGGTTGATACAAAGGTTCTTGTGAATAGTATTGCGGTCACTCTGTAGACCACGGAAAAAGCAGAAGGTGAAGATGCATATAGCCAGGCAAACAAGAGAAATGACAATTCCCACCCAGGTGATGACTGTAAGGAGTAATTCGTGAACTCCATCTTTATACTGAAAATAAAAATAATATGAGGAACATTAGCATTTCTGCATAATATCAACTAAAGGTAAGATAGCTTTCACATGTGACAGCTCATCTTTTAATCTAAACTCTGTGAATTATTCTTATGTGTTCAAACAAGGTTCAAACTTAAAAAGGAAACTTGATCGAATAAGAGTTCAATATTATCTCATTAACTTTTATATCCAAAGAATGACCTATGAAAGTGGAAGATTTTACCTATAAAATAATGCAAGAGCCCAATTATTTCAAAATAATGATTGAAATAATTACCTATGTACACTCGGAAGAATATTTATATAATAGAATAAAGGATACTCAGTTAAGATAAAAAAAAAATAATTGGCATCTTAAAGACTTTCCTGACTAACAAAAACTTTTAAGTGTCCATTTTCCCTTTGACTTTTTATATTTATTTATATATTAAGAGTTAAGTACACAACAGACCTGAGTTTTCATGCTATTATTTCTTAAAATGTTTTATCTTCTGGCTATCATTCTCTTAATCACAGAAAGGAACACGAAGAAACATTCCAGAAGCTATCCTGACCTTTCAAAATCTGCAGTTTTGCAGAGTGTGCAAAATTGTTAGGAAAACGTAAAGCCAACGTTGTAAAACGAGATTCAGGCATTCGACATGGGGCGGGGGGGTGTTAAATTTTAGAGTCCTCAATCTCTTTTTAGGACCTATTTCTGCTCATTTTTTAAATGAGACAATCAGAAATCCACACTACTTTGTTTGTTTTTTAGTTTCGATAAGCACCCAAAGACGGGACTGTTACCCAAGCTGTTTTGAATCTCTGAGGTTTTTGTCTGCTACTAATTAGAAGTGCAAATACTTACTGCAATTTCCCTGTGGGCCATGAGAATTGCAAAATTGGTTAGGTGGCTGCATGCACACGTCGTACGAGTTTTATTAGTGTCAACCAGCTTGCAGCCCTGGGTAGACCAATATCCCATCATAGTTCTCTCTGAGTAGTTCCAGAAGGAGCAGTTTGCATTGAAATAATTGTCAGGCTGGGAAATAAAATGACAAGATAAAATTAGGATTTTACACTCTAAGATGGCAATAGCAATTGTTTAATATGTGTAAAAGGTAATTTAGATTAAACTTTGCATGTTTCGGACTATAAAGTTTTTCATCAGCAAAATTGTAGACTATGTTATACAAGGCAGATATCTAACTTAAAAGGGGTTTTATAGTCCGAAACACTCTAAAGTGTACTCTAAATTACTAAGACCCATTTTACACAATTACAATTTCCATCTTATGATTTTACATACTGATGGTACACTGGAATCATTTTTTTTTTCTTTTCTGACAGAGTTAGACCCTTGAATTTGTTCTGAGAAAATTCTATAAGGACCAAGTATTTTAAAAATCGATTTGGGGCCCATTTTTATTTTAAGTGACATGTCAGCATGGTCGAAGTTTTTAAAAGAGTGAACTAACTGCAGCAGATATAAGGAAATAGAGAACAAATGTATTTGTCTTTGCCAATTCTGAAGATCCACTTGGCTATCTGTGGCACTTAAGCACTCTGCTTGTAACAGAAGCCAAAATTCTGCAGACAATCTTCCAACACAGGATAATGATGTAACTACCAACTTTATTCTAAGGCACAGCAGAGGAATCACCTCTCTTCAAGCCTAGATTTTAAAAAACCCAATGCTTGATCACAATTGTATCATACATTGTCAGTTAAATCACAAGGAAGAAAGACAAACAAACAAAAAGGTCTGCCATGCTAAAAAGGCAGAGTCCTAACAGTTAATACTAGGCTATCCTGCTGCTAAGGTAAGAGTTAATTTTCATTCTAAAACAAATTACAGTCATTTACATTTTCCTGTTGATTACTGAATTAGCTTTCATTAAGAATACACTTAAGTTCTAATAATCACTGAACCAGGCTCATTTAATTTTATGTTCACAGACTTAAATAAACTTATGTCTCTGACCTAGTCCAACATTTGAAATTCAAATGGAAAGACCTTTTCTTCCTCTTTGCCATCTCCCCATTCCCTTTGTCCCTATCTCCAGCAAGTCAAGTTTTGCTTTCCTTCCCCACTGGTTTTATAACCTTCCGCTATTTCATTAGCATATGCAACTTACATCAATGTGTGGCAGGGTAAAAAGCACAGGATCTGTCAAGTATACTCGGCTGGATTCTTTGTTGATTGAAACTGAAATGACGTGGGAATTCACTGCAATGGTGCTATTCCGACCAATAAAGTCAGCCCCCAGTTTAATGGTTGCGTTTTCTGTACTTAGGAACTGTCCCAAACTCCGGTAAATGATGAACACCAACTTTGCAAGCCCTAGGAAGGTAAAAATAGTCACATGCCTTTATGGGAAATATGCTTACGAATAAAAAAAGATACATTCAAATAAGAATAAAGAAGAATCCTTATGGACTCTTTATTTGGATTAAATTTCTTGGGAAAGAAGAAGCATTATTTTAAATCTGCTTTTAAATGATAAGCAGTATTGTTATATTAGGAGTCAAATACGTGGCATTTTAGGATTAACAGGTTTAAATGAACAAAAAAACTCTGTCAATTTTTAGAGGACTCTGCTCCGTCTTACCGTTCCTGCTGTTCTGTTTGACAGTATTTGCAGAAAGTTGGATTGAACTGCCTGCTCCTTTGATGCCCAGAGGAAACTTAAAGTCCTGAACCTGTCCTTCTGTACTGAGCACAGCAACTTCCAGAACTGGATGAAGCAAAAGATAAAGGGGGAGGAAAAAAGGGAATTCTTTAAACTACAAAGAGGCAAATGATGATTGCATGGAAGACACTGCTTCTTTTTTTTCCACCTATAAAACTTTACTGTTAAATTTCAACAAAATCATGAACAAACTAAATTACTCTAAGTTAAACCTTTATTGATAACTCTAAAAAAATTCTTATAATCATTTTAACATTTTTTTCATGATTTTGTATATGCGGTCATAAACTAATTCCTGACTTTTACCTACCTTATGAATATGAACAGTGTATGAGTTAAAAACACACAATTTTTAGAGTTTCATTTATAAAATTAAAATAAACAAAAATAAATTCTCATTAGTAACTAATAATCTTTACATATTTAAGTAGGGCAAAAACAGGCCCTGTGTGCCAAACCTAGCCTGCTACCTCTTTTTTGTAAATAAAGTTTTATTAGAGTACATCCATGTTTGCTCATTTTCATATTGTCTAAGGTTGTTTGGTTTCTACAATGTCAGTTAAGTATTTGTAACTAGATCATGAAGTTTAGTTGGCTAGAATATATACTATTCGGGCCTTTATAGTAAAAGTTTACCAACTACTGTACTTTATTTCTAAGTTCAAAAATTTATGGAAAGGGAACAGGCTGATATATAACACTAAATATTTACCTAATCAACAAGCCCAATATTGTTTAACTTTGATTCAAAAATATAATTAATAGTCATCAACATAAACATTGCTGGAATTCCAATGAAGATTGCAATACTTTATATCAATATTCATTTAAGTTTTTAAAAAATGGAAAAGCATTATTGGTTTTACTAAAGTCAACAATTTTATATGAGTTATCAGAATATGTAATTTTATTGATGAAATGAGAGGAATTATATATAAAATTCATTAGTTTCATCCATTAAATTTTAAAAAGTAACAAATACTCTTAATAATTCAATACATACAATACATACATTTTTCTCTGTATTTTACTCTAATGGTGTATATTCTTGCATAGCTATTTCTATACCTAGACAAATATGTGTGTGTGTGCACACACACACACACACACAGATCTGATTAATTCACCCACACCACCCCTTTTTTTTTTTTTTTTACAAATAGGGACTGATACCATTACAGTAACCTTTGGATAATACTTTATCTTTGTAATCTTTCACAAATTTGTTCTATAAAGTACATATAGAATTAGTTGTAAGTATGAAATCATAACATTGGGAGATTTTTTTAAGCTATCAGACATGTCAAACATTGGAACTACAAGTTTATAACAAGAGTCATATGAATTTTAGAATTCTATGAGCTGCAGGAGCTGGCTAAAAATATTTATTTTATTTGATCCAGGCTTAGAAAGATTTAGCAGGTGGGTAGGTAGATGATCCCCTCTTGTTATATCAGATTCCATGTATGTGAAAAGGAGGTAAAAGGGGAGAAGAAGAGAGAAAAATATACATCTTTGTATCCCTCATTCCTTTTACACTGAAAGGGACTCTCAATTATTAACTTTTCTTAAAGTAAGAAGACAGGGTGAAAGATTGAAATCCTTTGAGTTTTTATAAGTTCCAAATATAGACTTACTTGTATAAAGAGTTAATTTTATTCAACAAATATTTACTTATCAAGCTTTTTTAAATTTATAGTTTATTGTCAAGTTGGTTTCCTTATAACACCCAGTGCTCTTCCCCTCAAGTGCCCTCCTCTATGACCATCACTCCCTTCCCTTTTTCCTCTCCACCTTCAGTCCTCAGTTTGTTTTCAGTATTCAAGAGTCTCTCATAATTTGCCTCCCTCCCTCTCCCTAACTCTTTTTCCCCCCTTCCCCTCCCCATGGTCCTCTGTTACGTTCCTCCTGTTAGACCTAGGAGTGAAAACATATGGTATCTGTCCTTCTCTGCCTGACTTATTTCACTTAGCATGACACCCTCGAGGTCCATCCACATTGCTATCAATGGCCAGATTTCACTCTTTCTCATTGTCATGTAGTATTCCATTGTTATAGATAAACCACATCTTCTTGATCCATTCATCAGTTGATGGGCATTTAGGCTCTTTCCATGATTTGGCTATTGTTGACAGTGCTGCTGTGAACATTGGGGTACACTTGCCCCTATGCATCAGCACTTCTGTAATCCTTGGGTAAATCCCCAGCAGTGCTATTGCTGGGTCATAGGGGAGTTCTACTGTTAATATTTTGAGGAACCTCCACACTGTTTTCCAGAGTGGCTGCACCAGTTTACATTCCCACCAACATTGTAGGAAGGACTTATCAAGCTTTAACTCAATGTATACTTATATAAGTATAAAAATCATGTCCACAGTAAAAAATTAATAATTTGAACTTTAAAAGGGTCATTAATACAGATCTTTGTGGAGAATCAATCACAACTTGATATCAATAATGAAATTATATCAATAAATAAATTTAAAAATAGACAAAAGGGAAAACTTCCAAAACAAACCTGCCTAAAATAAATGAAAAAGTCTGTTTATGACCATTAAAAAAATTAACTTTGGGAAAGTGAGGATATAAAGGAATAATGGCCTATTTTAGTCCTCATGGCTAAAAAAGAGAACAAGTCCTAGGAAAAAGGTAAATGCTTTCCTCATACTAAACTGGGCATGATATTTGCCACAAAATTGTGTGTATTTTAGAAATTAAAAGTACATGTGTACATTTTATAACAAACTTCATTTTAAGTTTTTTTAAAGATTTTTAAAATTTATTTTTATTTTTTAAAGTAATCTCTACACCCAACATGGGGTTCAAACTCACAACTCCAAGATCAAGAGTCACATGCTCTCCTGTCTGAACCAGACAGGCACCCCAACTTTTTTTAGACAAAAACATTTTTAAAAAGCATGAAGAGTAGTACTCCTTGAGAACTCTTAAAAGTAGGTATTAGAAAAAAAATTCCTGGACATTTTCATTTTCTAAAGCTGGCAGAGAAATATCTCAGGTACCTAATAACAAAGCTGATGGGAGCACAGCGTATCAACTTGGCCCATCAAATATTTCTGCCTACCTGGAGAGGGTGTAAAAGGGAAATTTCAGGTGTTTTCTTTTAATAGCCATTAGAAGATCTTGAAAACAAATGTAGGTCAAACATGCCACTTCAAATAATACTTCATATGATACATCCTTAAGATGATCAAATGTACACTTTATATATCTTAGGAATCTTATTAGACTACCAAATAAATTAGCCAAAAATAATGAAAGCTTTGGACAGAAAGGGGGAGCATTATTCATTTTGTATCACTACTAAGGCTATGGTAGAGTACCCCTTTCCTTATGACCTATGTCCCAGATCATGACAAGCCAACTTACAAACCATCACTTCACTTAATTTGAGGTTATTGAGTTATTTATCATTTTCAAAGCTCAGAGGACACAAAAACGTGGTTTTAATAATACTTTTATTTCTTTCTAAAAATTCAGTTATTTAAAATAAACTTAAGGCTTTGAATTTAAATGTAATTATCATAATCTGATTTCTACACCTTTATTGTCTGCATTTTGAAATATGAAGTCTCATGATTTAGATTTAGGCAGGCACAACTGTGCAGTAAGATATGGGATCCTACATAGCTCTTCCAATGTCTGTTGCACCAATGCACTCGGTTGGTGGAAGGATAATCTGTTTTCCCTTTTTCTTGTTGTTGTTTGTTTGTTTGTTTGTTTACATTTATGCTTGGGAAGCTTTTTTGCTTTACTAAGAGATATTATAAACCTCATCTGAATTCAACCTCTCTGAATAACCAACAATTCTAAATCAATCAAGCCTATATTAATATAATTGTACTGTTACTTACTGAATTTTTCAAGTATCCTCAAAAGTGAATTCTTACCTCATGGCCAGCATTTAAATGTTAAATTGTGCTTCAAAACTATCTGCAGCTATTTTGCAATCTATGAAGCATGTATATTCTGCATTATGGGAGATGTAGTTCACTGACCACATTTTCACCTGAAGGCAGTTGTGTTTAGTATAAACATTTGGCTCATAATCTGTGTGCCTAAAATATTTGACTAGAAGAACACATTCCAGAAAGTAATTTAAATTCATTAGGAACATATTATATAAAATGGAAAAGCATTTTCCACAGTACCACAGCAAGCACTTTCATTACTTACGCAACACATATTCTGGCATTTAAGTGCTCTAAACTTCTTTAATGATTTTTCAGTTGGGGAAAAAAAACCTACCTGAAACCAACTTTTAAAAGATACAGAAAGATTTTGGCTTTTGCATTAATTTTATGAAGTGTGATCAATAAGTTGTAATTTACCAAAGATAAGTTTGGCCCTGGGAAATAACGACTCAGAAGAGAAGCATCATTCTCTTAAACATGCATCTTCTAAATCAAAATTAAGCCTGACAATATATTCACTTACCAATATTTTCTGTGGGCATTGAGACCCTGGTTGGTTCTACAAGATTGTCCGCGAGGACAAAGGCACCTTCTTCCAATGTATCGAGTAACATTGTTGCTGTGTGCGCTTGTTCAGAAGAGTTCATGTGTTTCCATGATTCCAAAGCTTCAGGTCTCAGGAGATTGTCCACTGTGTCGACAATTGCCTGCATCCGTTAGAAAACTAGCATTAGTTTTGACTGCTTCTAGTATCAAGGTGATTTTCAATCACTGACTAGTGACAACTGTGATATTTATCTGTCATGATTTACTCACATTTCAAGATGGAAGAACACCTGAACAACATACACCTGGCCAATGTGAAGCATATCTTACCATCTCAAAATAGAGCTGAAGATTAGGAGACTACTTTGATTTTAATGGGTGTAAAACGATGGCTTGCATATACTTATCTAATAATATCTCAGTTGTCCAAGAGAAGCACAACCAATGTCAGCTCTTAACCTGAGGTATTATTCTTACACCCATGTCATTCCTACTTATAAACTCAAGATTTAAATGTTCTAAATAGAAAACACTGAGGCCTCTGCAATAGCCTGATATATATGCTTGAAGGTTAAACCACACTGTCTTTTCGAACACAAACTAAAAGAATAATCAAAATAGTGCCTTATAACCATTGTCTATTCATTACCATTGGGAAAAAACCAAGATGATTTCAAAGTTTATAAATTATCTGTGTGCATTTCACTCTTCCGATTCCCTGTCCAGCTAGGAAACACTTGAGTCTACCTTAGTTCATAAACCATGATCTGTTTTTGAAAGAATCAAGAGAACAATCAAAATATTTAAAGCTTTAAGCAAGAGAAAAGTAGAATAAAGTCTCCATAAACATCCGAGTTGTAATACATGTTCATATTTGTAGATTTAATTTATTACCATGCAAAATAACATTAAGTAAAAATATAACCCAGTGAGTTAAGCAATTGAAGGCAGGCTTTCGTACTGATACTTAGTCAGCTGTACACTAAGACTCGGATAGCTGAAATCACTACGTTTATTTACTCTATTCCATTTACCTAGTCATAATATGTCATTAAGGCCATATATAAGTTGTTTTGATCTATTGGTAATCACTGAGGGAAAAGAACATACACTGTGCAAAGAAGAACAACAAAAATTGCTAGGTTAAGGAACGATATTGGAATAAGCAGGGGGGAAAGTTGTTTGAAGCTACTGTCAGAGTAAGATTAATTAGCTTAATCCATCTTAATATCCTCGTTCTGTCTGCCTTGTGAGCCACCACGACCTTCCTGGCAGGTGGAAGATACTTCCAAGTAACGTTAAAGGCTTTTTTCCTCTCTCTAATGGGAGATAGAATAGTCAAAATGCTCACAGTGATACTGCTGCAGCCATTAACTAGAGTAGAACAGAAATTGGTCTGCTGAGGCCAGATTCATTAGTCACCAAGAAATACAGACTGGAGTCTCTAATCTAAGTTACAAATGAATCCTCTGTCACAAAGTGGGAACTCGCTTCATTTGCATAGTGTAAGTCAGCTTCTGATTTGTAATTTAAGGATTTTTATTAGTCTTATCTGAGCAGAGAAGCTCATTTGAGAGATACTGAAAATGACACTGGTCAGAAATTAAGGTCATGCTGAAACTTACTACGTATACACATAACTCGCTCTTGACATGCTTTTATTAATATGAAACACTTCTTATTTATTAGCATTGTAGTTTTCTAGTGGAATCAAAAGTGATCATTAGGCTAATCATATTCCTTAAGTACTCTGTCCCTGCCAAAGAAAAAAGACTATTCTTTTCCCACTGAGGTATATGTCCTGGGCAACATACCAATTATTACATTTCACACATTAACTAACACCTTAAAGGTGAACTGAAAATTTCAGTATGACAAATTCTGTACACTTCAGCAGTTATTTCTTTGCCTCCATTAAATAGGCTAAAAAGGAAATTCAGAATCTTACTACATAAAAGCAGACTTTCCCAACACCTTTTCTCTTGTAAAGTTTTCAGATCCAGCAATGTCTACTATGAACTAGTGACATGGCCCCCACTTTTTTTTTGGTTCTTGCAACTAAAACTGGTAGTCATGGCTTTTGAATAACTTCTATTCTACAAAACTACAGGGTTTTTCGTTTTGTTGTCCTATGTATACATACGGAATAGTTCTTCAAGGTATGACTTACTAAGGATACAGTCCCCAGAGGAGCAGGATTAGAAAATAACCATCCCCCCAAAGAAACTTGTAAAATTCTCATAATAAAACAAAAGGCAATCTGGTCTTATTATTTTGATCACACAAAACTAGCGTGGTGCAGTTCCACCATCAGCCCCTGCATGCTTCCTATTACTTGCATGTACCAGGGAGAAGAATTGGCTGGAGGGAACAAGGATTCTGAGCCACACAGAGGCTTTCTGTTTCTATTAGCCTGATAAAAACCAACACAGAACATACATTGATAACACTGTCACATTATTTATATTTCATTTCTAGTAACCCATCCCCATATCAACCTGATTCTGGAAATGACTCCTAAAATTTCAGGACAAAGCCTTTTTTTAATTTAAGAGTACACCACAGAGATAAGAAAGCAGTGACTTTTTCATGCACATACATTATGACTCTACAGTCTTTGATATGATAAACTGCCAAGAATATATCATAGCTGTTTTACTCAAGTTGTTTTTGAATCCACAGAGATGACAACAGGAAACAAAGAGACTATATGATTACTTTCCAATTCAGAGGATATTTCATTAAAATTCTTGCATGTTTGGATAAATGAAGAAAGAGCAAAAATTGTCAAAGTAAATTATTTGCTTCTTCTGAGAGTAATATACCTGAGAAAAGCCAACATTTGTACAGCTGATATGGGGCACATTATATAATTATCAAAGACTGAAATACATTGGATCATGCAGCAAGATGAGAAAGCGTGGCAGGTAGCTGAAGAAGGGAGGAGCAGGGTGAAAGCACAGGAGAGATACCTTAAGGTAAGCCCTGCATGTCTTCTCTCGTTTTTGGAGCTTTTTAGTAAAAGAAAAGAAAATCAGAGGTTAGATTTTATCTGTTGAAAATGAGGAAAAAAGAAATCCTCAAAACTTAGGCATGTGTTCCTGAGCTCAAAATTTATTATGCACGGCAGTCCTCTGGATTTTTGTGAGTTTACACTGCCTGCCAAAATTGCCCATTTATAGTTTATAGCTGCATTTTATTAAATACGCTAATCCAAAGTATTGTGATAAAACTAGAGCCAAAATATGTGGGTAAAAGAAACAAAAATGTCTATTTTTAACCCTATAAAACCATATTAGCCACGGATTTTGGCTTAATATGAATCCCATGTGCTTATTTTATAGTATGGTTAAAATAACTACCAAATTTTTGTCATATTAGGAAAGATTAAGAGCACTAATACACTATCCTCTTAGAGAGGGAAACCTGTCCTTCTCCCCAAACCTACAACTGAAAACAGTATTACAGTGACTAACAGTCTTCTATGCGGCCCAATTTCACCACGACCGTAAGAGTTGCATGTATTAGCGTGCAGAATGTATGAGACGTGTAACACATCATCTCTCCAGGGGCAGAGAATGCGTTCCTAAGTGGAAGTTCTGACCACAACGAGGCAATGTTTGTCACCAACTGAAATCTCCCTCAGACGTTTTAACTTTTGTGTTTGTTCCTTTGTTTTGGTCATGTGGCTCCTTTCTCAACTGTAATTCTCTCTTGGGGAATCAGCCAAATTAGAAATTTTGTTTCTAAGTATATCTCAAGGGTGAGGGGCAGAGGCCTTGCAGTTCCATGTGAGAAGAATCAGGAGCTTCCATATAAAATGTCTGACTAGATAACAGGAAATCCCTACCTACCTTGTTATAACTCCGTCCAGCGGAATCCTTCTCACTGGGCTTCAGTTCCTGCAGCTGTGCGTCAAGAATGTCCACCAACTGCTCCATCAATCTCACAGAAGAACTCACATCTCCAGCGAACACCGGGCCTTTGGTATGTTTAGCCAGTTCATTGGCAAGACTAGCCGCGTTTTCTCCACTTCTGATCTGAAATGACAATTTATATTATCTCACTATGACTTCTTGTTCTGTGTGTGGCCTCTTGTTCTTTCCCCCAAGTATCTCTGTTGTGGTAAGAGAAATAGTTGCAAATATGTCAAAACCTGCAACTAACTGAGACCAATAACTTTCTCTTCGTTTCAGATGATGAAAGGTTCTTAAAAATCCTCAAAACACAAAAGAAATTCCTAACCAGACCTTTAAAAGAAATGAAAAGAAAAAAAGAAAACCAGAAATCCTTTTCTTTTAGATCGCTCTCTCAATGTCACTACCACCATTTCACACAGCCATTTAAAAATCTTAAGTTATTTATTCATTCCAATGATCCAGAAATTTAAATCAGAACGCAATCAGTATGGTACTGGGGGGTGTTGTCTACCACTTGTTTGCATTTCAGAAGGGTAAATGAGGAAGGAGAAACTAAAATGTCATTGCACTACATTGTAATATTAAAGTTACCAATGCCTTTTAAAGTCGTTTTTACTTATTCTATTATAATCATCTCCGATATAAACATCTGCTCACATTCTGTGGGTTCAGTTGCAAACTTAATGGTATTTGATTTATTAGGCCAATGGACTATTTGTCTTACAAACATCAAAAGAAACAGAGCAAACTAAATATGAATGAAATTAAGCAAGTATGTATTCATTAAAAAGCTTAACATAGAAAACAGTATGCCCCCAAACATATGTAACATTGAACAAATAGTTTACAGACAAAACTATGCATAATTTTTATTTTTATACTGAACAAAGAGCAGGGAAGCTGGTTTTAACATACTGAGCTAAATTATTTATGTTAGACGTTAAAGCCCTTAATCACCAATGTGTATCATATTAAAAGGTTCCAACCAACCTTCTGAGCCAGCTGATTTACCCAGTGTGAGGTACAGTTACTAAGATCGGGGCCCTTAGGGTTCCATGTTCCAGTGGAAACCATGCAGAGATAGGAGGCAGTTCCTACAACAGATGTAGAAAACAACAGTAAAATTGAAACCATTTTTCTGCATGCATTCGGGAAATCAGCTAGGATGATACTACTGTGCATGTTAAATTTTGAATAAACGCTAATGGAAGTGGTTGACAATAACTGACAAAAAGTAGGTTATAATGCAGATTATAAACAGTAAATATAAAGTCAGCACTGAAATATCAGACATTTACAGCAAACAAACAAAAAGCCCTTGATTTTCTTGGGACTCGTCCAAATGATACTCGTAATGAGAAAGGCAGCTGTAAGAAGCCTCAATGGAGTCCATGGGCAAAAAATGTCATGCTTGACCTAGGTCTTTAAGGGAGAGGTAATTCACAGCCTGACTTCCACAAAATAACTTTTGCAGTTTATGAACCTTTAAGTTGTCTACAGATGCTGTATCACCAAAGTTAACAAAATAATAACAAAGGTAGCTATCATAAATGTCTCTTTTTCCTCGAAGTCACTTCAGTGTAATTCAGGACCAACTTACTAAATTTAAAAATGTATGTTTGGCATTTTACAAGAAATACCTCTTGTTCCCTTGGGACATGGTCGTTCAACCATCATTCCCCTTTGTGTCTGAGGCCACTTTATCCCCCTCGCGTCTAATGCCTCGCAGAATCTCTCTGGCAGGGGAAAAATATTTGTTACAGGAGGAATTTTGGTTGTAGAAACTGCTGGAGGTGGTTTTGTCCCTTTGCTTCCTTCCTGTGATCCAGCTACAGTTGTGCTCATGGGGACTTTCTGTGAAGTAGTGCTTGTGGTTGGTACTGTGGTTTTGAACAGCTCAGCTGAAGAAGTTATTGTCACAGCTGTGGTAGGCACTATGGAAAAAAGATGAGTATGTTAATCTCAGACACACACTTGCACTCGTTATACAGGCACACGTGAACGTGTACAGGCACACACCCAATACAAAACCCCTCCCATCCAACTATCCTGAATCCAACAAAATGAGAGTTAGTGAGAACGCCAAGAAGGTTGGAGAAAGAATAAATCCATTCATTTATTTCAATTTATTCGTACCATTGGCTAATAGTTGGTCATGTAGGCTTTACTACAGATTTGTCTGTATGACTCCAATTGGGTTAAGTCTATGTCTGAATGAAATATTTGATAATACAATTTAAGTATAGTTCATGATTTATCATCCAACAGAAATGGGAGGTCACTTTTAAATAAAGCTGCAGTGTCTATACCAAATCTATGTTACCATGAAACAGCATGGAAAAATTATTTTTTATATAAATCCATACCCTATAAGTAATCAAGGTATCAATAAAAAACTGACAATTACATATAATTAAGACAATAGAAAATTTAAAGTCACCCACTCTACATCTTGCAGGAAAATAAATACTGTGACATCTTTCCACCCAGCAGCCATTCTTGCTTGAGAGATTTTTGAGCATGCCTGATTAGATCCAAACAGAAGATAAGCTGGGCATGCTTGTGCTGTGTTAGTAAGGAAACATCTGAGGCTTCGTTAGGCATATTAACATTTGAAAACATAGGTAGAAAAAGCAACTCTTCTGGTCACAGGTTATAATGCAATCTCTTATCACGATAACAGGTTAGATCAAAACATGCCTAATCTGAAAACAACCCTACATCATCTTACTGGCTTTAACAAATAATATAAATGGAACTACAGTTATACCTTTAAAAGTATAAATTTAAAAAGAAATTATTTTAAAAGGTTGATGTCTACCATTACTTTCAAACTGTTAAATGCACCAGGTTAAAAAAATAATGGAGCTTAATGTTTCCTTCATGACTACCATTTAATTAGTTTAAACAACTAAAATTCTGTTAGTAAAACTTTAACGCTATCATTTAAAATCTATGAGAGGGCGCCTGAGTGGCTCAGTCAGTTAAGCATCCGACTTCGGCTCAGGGCATGATCTCCAGGTCTGTGAGCTCGAGGCCGCCATCGGGCAGAGCCTGCTTCAGATTCTGTCCCCAATCCCACTCTGCCCATCCCCTGCTCGTGCTCTGTTTCCCTCTCTCTCTCAAAAATAAATAAACATTAATTAAAAATAAAAATAAAAATAAAATCTATTAGGTGATCACACTAAAGTTTTATCAACAGTTCTAGATTACTGGCTCTTAAACCCTTATACACATGATGCTTTAAATGTAACCGATTAGAGTACAACAAATTAAAAATAACTATTTTTCAAATACTCATATAAAAACATTAACTTATTTTATGCTTTCTCTATAATGTAAGAAACAAACCAGAACTTTAGAACTTAGAAAACAAGTTTATATAATCACTAATATGTTTAATATTTTAAGCTGCGGTCCATAAATAGTTGTTTATATAATCTTCCCACTACTGACAGAGTTCATTACAAAAAGTAGTGTGTGTTGGTTTTAGTTCTTTAGTAGTTGAGAGACTTTTTGTTGTCAATAAATGCATACTGCACACTTTCTACATCTTTTTTCCTTTATCTCAAGAGAAACTTCTTAATCTTGTGTTTTATTTCCAGGGCATAATTTACTGACCATATGAGAGATGCCTGTGTACATTAGTCAAACATCACATCTAGCCAGCTGCTGCAGAAACCTATTCAAACCTGTCTATCTTTTTCTGTAAAGCACTTGCCTGACATCTTGTTAAACCTCTGTAATTTTCTTTTGATTACAATGCAGCCAGGCTTTCAGTGCTTTCTCAATTAACATTTGTCAAAAGCATCACAATCTTTTACAGAAGTGTCAAATGACTGCCTCTGAATCAAATCTTAAAGAGTGGTGGGGAATCAGAGCAAAAAGAAAAGGGCAGAGCAAAATGGTTTTGTCCCACACCATCTTATGTATCTCTCTTGACACTGCATTAATTAGTACATATTTAATCACTGAAGTACGTATTTACAATACTGCAATTAGCGATCCGTTAGCTAAGGATCCAGGAAATATTCATAAAAACTGAGTCAAAGTAGGTACTAAAATGACTTCTAGTAAATGCACAACATTTCATGCAACATGCAATATGTTTTTGAGAATAAATTTTATACATTTTCACCTTTTGTTCATCAAAAATTTAAAGGGAATCAACCCATTCTTCAAAGATAAATCAATGAAATATTGGGACATTGTAAAAAACATGAAAGTAAACCTGTATGTGCCAAGATTAAACCCTTCCTAAAGACTGTTAGAATCTACAGAATTTTGCAAGGCTGAAGTTTTTAGCACCTTCACGGAAAGCATTTTTTTCTCATGACAAAGCCATAAATGCAGAGGTTATTTCTAAAAATTAGTATTTCTTCCAGAAGTGAAGACAGGTCCCAACAGGGCATCTGATAAAAGCCTACACTTACTCAGCATTTATGTACCAGATGCTGTGCTAATCACTGTTCATGGATCATCGGATCATCTAATTTAATCCTTGCCACAACCCCGTGAAGTAGGCACTATGGTTATCTTCCTTTTACAGATGAGGAACCTGAGCCATGGAGACGGTTAGGCAATTTGTTTAGGGTCACCTGGCTATATTCCTAAATGCTATGGTCTTGCTTTTCTACGTAAGAGATTTTCATAGACTCTGGAAAAGTCTGGCATCCCCCAAAACATTCTGCCCTTATTTTAGAGTATTGAACTGAGAGTTTTCTGTGTAAATCTCTAAAACAAAACGTGAGGGAAAATAACATAAAATAGTAGAGCAACAGATGATAAAAAGTTTCATAATGAAACTTACATGGCAAAAGATTCAAAACTCAAGAGTATCCTATAAATGGTAACAGAAAATACAACCCACAATAGAATTTTATCTCAAATCTAGTCTTATTTTATAAGAGTTACCAGGGTGTCCTGTCAAACATCTGGATTAAATAACCCAGCATTCTGCCTTCCCTTATCATTTGAGTATAAAGACGTAGGAATAGTGCTAAGAAAATGCTAATAAACACATTTAAGAACTACCATTGAAAATTTCAACAAACACACACAGAATGCTTCGGTTTACTATGATGGTGTTTACTAACTGCAGTTTACTCTTTATGCTAAGGGTGGCACTTCCATCATCGAGGTCCAAGAAGCCACTCACTGTTCACCCAATGAATTCCAGTTATTACAGTGAGTCCATAGCCTGGAAAGGCAAAACTATGTATTCATTAAATTTGCTTTTATTCAGTGTCAGTAATGATCATCTTGAATTGAGCAATCATGATTAGTAGAAAGATGTTTCAAGAAATACAGATTCTGAGCTAAACACTTTCTAAATAAATAAACCTAACTAGTTTTCTTGAGAACATTTTTTTCTGTTATTATTTAAGTGTCATACTTCATAATTACTCTAAGACAAATAAATATTCAGGAACTTTCAAAACCCAAGATACAGTATTTCTTCCATAATATTTGGAATATCAAATTTGCAGATAAGCAAGTCAGATTAAGAAATATAAAAGAGTTTATAAAAAAGGACTAAAAAGTTTTTTCTGAAGCCCACTCTAGAAAGGGAAAAGGTGAGAGGAAAAACAGACCTAGTTTAGAGAAATGGAGTGAATGAACTATGCAGAGATCATGTAAGGCTAAAAATTCAAAGAAAAGAAATGTATTTGAAAACCATGATTAGGGTAAAGAAATAACATACTTGACCTGTTAGGAATAAAAAGGTTTGGGCTTGGGACGCGTGAGTGGTTCAGTCGGTTAAGCGGCTGACTTCAGCTCAGGTCATGATCTCACAGTTTGTGGGTTCGAGCCCTGTGTCAGGCTCTGTGCTGACAGCTCAGAGCCTTGAGCCTGCTTCTGATTCTGTGCCTTCCTCTCTCTCTGACCCTCTCCCGCTCACACTCTGTGTGTATCTCTCTCTCAAAAATAAATAAACGTTAAAAAAATTTTTTTTAAAGGCTTGGGCTTATAAATGGGGAAAAGTATTGAAGCTAATATACTATGAAACAGTCCACAACTAAAAATGAAAGGAATAGTAATTTTACCATTTTATATACCAATGTATTATACCTTGGTAACATACATGATAGCAAAGCTGGCACATAAGACTTTGAATTACAGCCAAACTAGCCAATCATTGCTTTATGACATGTGGAGACTTGAATTCTCTGATTGCTCTGTCCTATCAATTTTGTGGATCTTGCTTCTTAAACACTGACAGTGGCTTATTGATTTGACCTAAACTGATGGGCCAGAATAGTCCTGCAAGGCCCCATCTACATGCATATAGATAATCAGCACACATCTTGGAGGAGAGAGACAGGAGTCTCTAAAAGCACATGAAGATAAATTATAAGGGAGAGAGAAGAGAATATGGTTCCAAGAGCAGCAAGAGAAATTTAGGTCATATAAAACTTTTTTTTTTTTTAATTTTTTTTTTACCACTAATGGCTTAATAAGGTTTCAATATGAATTTTCACTTTCTGGGAGTATTTAAGAATGGCTAAATATATTGGATAACAAAGCACAGTTGTAGGAACACAACTACCAAATATGCCCAAGTTTCTCATTTTCAAAGAGGACAGCCGCCCTTTCCAAAAATATCTAAATTATCACAGATTTTTCATCTGAAATGGATCAAATTATTTACCAGAAAATAAGTCACATGTGGAAAATGACATTATTACTCATATTGTATTCATGAAGTATTTTGTGACCATAGATGGGGCAAAGATTCTTTGTTGAATTGAATCTGTACTCAATTTATTCATAATCCTTCAGTTGTTGCCTGATTATGAATTTGCATTTCTAAAAGTATTTATTTCTCTTTTCCTAATAGAGAGGCAGAGATGTATTGCTGCCCAAAACAAATGTAACAGCTGTGAGAGTAATACAAGTTACAAAAAAGATTCAAGGATGAATGTGCAACCGAAGTTTGCCTTTAACAACCTATAGGATAAAGGAGAGGGAGGGTAACTAGACAGTTGAGATACAGGAAACATCTCAAATTCCTGGCCCTATGGGAGAAAAGATATGGCTACATTTAAAAGTAAATGATTCCATGACGTTATCAATAAAGATTTTTATGCCTTAAAGATATAATTGTTGAAAATTTAACAATAGACATTATTACTGTAATTTTAAGCCAAAAAATTCCAGACATACATGAATCAGAGTAACAGGGTCCTGTATTAAGTGAATATGTTATCATTCTATTACTTTTTAAACAAAAATCACATATTTTTGGTATACTAGAAAGACTCAAATTACAATTTCAACTACAAAAAGCTGTGGCTTCTGTTCTTCAGGTCCTGACCCTATTAGAATATTTAGAACTCAGTAATAATATATCTTAAAAATATATACAGGTATGTAATTATGTTTAAGTCTGTGGATATGTTATCTATTGCTTTAACAGAAAAAGATACTAATTTCTTTTCCACCTTGTTGAAGAGATTGATTTAATCACCTCAAATTTCCAAAGAATGTTCTGGTTCCTAAAATTCTGAAGTAACTCAGTAATTTGAACATTCCAATTAACTCAGTAAATTGAAATATGCAGCTTTAAAATACAAATACTATTGTTCAAGTAGAAAAGACATAATGCAAGCTTTATAACAATATATGAATCAGTTACTTTTATCATGAGTATGAGTTAATCTGGTTTTAATGAAATATTCATTTAATCTACCCTCAAAAATTGTTTTCCACAGGACTGAAATACTTGATCAACTAAAATATATTTCCAAAGATTTTACATTGGTTTCTAAAGTAATGATCCTCCATAAAGTACCTAAAGAGAACACAAATTGAAAATGTTAGCTTATCCATCTTCATAAATCCTCACTTGGGATCATTTAATGCTTAGTCTACGTGTGACAGTTAAAGTCACAGGAATATTTACTTAAAACCATCACTAATTTATCAGGAAATAAAAATGTGTGATTCTACTAGGAAGATGTTGGAGGACTCCCTTTCCTGCCCAGACAGCAGATCCCAGAACTCCAGAACACTTATGCCTGACATTGTACATCAAGCCTGGCAATTCTCCTGGGACTTCCTAACACACATTTCCCTTAACCACTGGCGCCAAGAAGTTAAAAGGTCTGCACATAGGTTGTAATCAATTCAGAATCCAGGTAGGAAAAAACAACAACACAAAGCTAACAGGTTCGTAGCTGGTATTGCAGTCTTAGCAATGAAAAATGAAACTAATGATGCTACAATTTTTTGAAGTCAACATTTAAATGAAAAAATTTGAAGAAAGAAACTAGGCCAAAATAAGGCTAAAAAGTACATACTATGTGCCAACATGAAATACCACAACATTATCCTTTGAGCTTTAGCCAGGAAAAGGGGAAGAAAACTGACAGGAAAGAATAACCTCTAAATCTTTTAAAAGTAAGCTCTTCATTAAGATGTCAGCATTAGGAAGCAAACATTTTTACCTTGGGCAGGATCCGGTGGACCAAACTCCAGAGAGTACCGTAAAATGAAGTTATTGTTCCACACGTAGAGTTGGTTGTCTCTAGGATTGTAATCCACTGCAGCAATGTACTGGTATTGGTTGGGGAAAGGAACATCTACATATTCTCCTCGGTTTAATCGGGTATTGTAAATGTAATCAATTGCATTCTTGCCTGTTTCGCTCTCATTATCTTGATACACTGACCTGACCACATAAAGGACTCCACAGATCATAAAAGCATTTGATGCAGCACGTTTGTCATACACAGTCTCCCACGTTGCTTCAAATCGAAGAGTGTATGGATTTAGTTGGCTAATAACTATCATCCCATTGTTCTGTTCAGTGGCATAAATGACCCATAAGCCATTTTCATCAACTGCTAGGTCGATATCAGTCTTTCCTCCCCATCTATATGGTGAGGTATCATGATAGTTGGCATAGTTAATTATGGCCTCTCCACTCTTAATTCTAGTCCTCAAGTCAAATTTCACAATATTCCTCGTTCTCTCTTTGTTAAAGAAGACAGCACCATCGTATACCACAAATCCAGTACCATCTACTCGATTTGGAAGTTTGTACGTTGTTGTTTGGCGGCTGTTTTGGAAATCTTCTAAAGAAGCATATTCTATTAAAGTATCAGTACGATAGGGAGTCCAGGGCATGAAATAAATTTTATCTGCAGCCTGAAGAGGGTCCTTGCACCAAGCACCTGCCTTTTGTTCAGCTTCATATATACACGGTGAATCCACAATTGCTTTCAAGGTTCCAGGGCACACAAAAACTAACAGTCACAGAGAAAAGACAACAATTAAGCCAAGTTAAAAAATGAAACAAACACAAGTTCTAATGATCATAAATCAAAAGAAAAAAATTTGTTTTATTAACATTCAATTTTCCCTAAAACTTATACTTAATACAAGTACCAGTTTTCTTTCTTCAAGTTACCATAATCGATGTACTAGCATACTAAGTGGCTGGGGTTTATTTTCCTAAGTGCAAACCTAAGATTAAGATCATTCATAACTGAGCTGACAATGTGCATTTTTTGCTATATGTTTCCAAGCTTTTGATTTGGCAATATATACTTTAAAACTTAAAGCTTTGTGCATAACAGTGTACAAAATACTTAATTTTAGTCCCAGCTTTCTACCCTCCCTCCCAGCCCACTTATAAACCCTCAAAAGCAAAACACCAAAATAAAGCAACTAAAACAAAAACCCAATATGAAGGCTTATTTAGAACTTTTATAAAGTTAGACTGAAAACAAAGGTTCTTCAATTGAAGAAACACAAATATTCAAAAAATGTAATTAGGAACAGAGAAAAGTAAATACAAGAAAAGCAGAGATGAAACGACCAGGAGACCCTGGAACCATGGCATGCTATGGAGAGGGTTCTGGAAGCCAGGCAAGATGACACTTTAATAATAAAATATCCAAAGGTGTCAGAAAAAGAGATAAAGGGTGAAAAAGAAACACAGAAAGGAGCAGCTCCCCCTCGCCGACTTCAGAATTTTTACCCCATCACCAGATTTAGCAGTCATATAATTTCACTGTAAAGAGTCGACTTCTTTATGAGGTGCATTTATGAGATCCTGCTGATTATTTTAATGTCAGGAGTGTTGTGGGGGGGAGGGAAGGGAGGAGGTAACATCCATAAGGCACATAACAGGGAGCTGGGGTTCAGACTGTATACGTTATTTACCTTTTTGCTCCACTTCTATTTTAAGCATCGGAAGAAAAACAAAAAAAAAAGTGCAAGGAAAAAAGAAAAAAGATTAAAATAAATTGACTATTAGTCTAAGACTGAATTCGTAATAGATGCTAAATACAGGAAGAATAAGAGCTGTACTACTTTGGATAAAGAGAAACACACAACAGGAAAACCTAGCAGGAGAAAGATTCTAAAGTTACATAAAAGAACATGGATCAATCATTTTAGTAGATTAAGGAGGCAATACAAATATGTTGGCATGTTGCTTCACTTAGGGTACCTGAATAAATAATGAAACTCTTCACTAATGCATGGTATATATACTCTTGCCTTTCCAAGTCACTCAGCATTTTTACCAAGTTTTACTTTATCTCTGTATGTTACAGGCACAAATGCATGCATAGGTGTATCATCCCCATCTATCATATGAACTCATTATTAAACTGATAAAAACAGGTAAGCATTAACAATAGGAAAACATATTTATAAAAATAATTCAATTTTGTAGCTTAGGTCAAATTTAATGAATACTGATATGGTTATATTTTAACATTCTTTTCAAAGATATTTATGTTAAAAGACATATATACAATTATGCATCTTAGTATGTTTCAATTTTTTTATTATCTTCCATTTTTAAAAACTCCATTTTCATTATAAGAAAAAAATGCCTCCTTTTCAGAATATATAAATCTCTCCTGCTACCCCAACAGGGATTTTTGAAAGATGGAGGTAACATAGTGCTTTTCTTCCCCACTAAGAATTAGTAAATTTACTTATTTAAATATATATTTTTATATTATGAAATTCTTATTAAATTCTCTATATCATATATCTCAAACTTGTAATATTAAATTTATTTTTTAAAAAAGTAAGCAAAATACATACAAGGAAAAAGCAAGCAGAGTAGGCAAGGAGAAAAAGGAAGAAAGAATTATGGTTAGCTTATTATGACATCGTCTACAATCATTAATTTACACAGAAAGCAAGCTAGCATGCAGTGACAGTCATACCGAGCATTCAAAGCAAATACCTTGACTCCACAGACCCCATAAAAGGTAAATGCTTTCATAAAACAAACCTGATTAGTACAGTTATATGAGAAAAAAATCCTCCCTCCAAGAAGTCTAAAGAAATGGATTATATAGTTAGGAAGGTTGCTATATAAGATTCTTCCTGGTAAATAGAATTCTAATAATAACAATCCATAAAACACTACTTTAGACTGTATGTAGGCTTTGAAGTATGTTGCCTGAATTTCATAAAGTGACCAGATTAATGTCTGTGATTCTCCCCCTTTCCTTATTAAAATGCATTAGGGTGTGCTAATACTCCATCTCCAAATTGATTACTCAAAGATACTGTAGTTGCACATTTCATTAAGATGTCTTAGCTTGATTAATTTTTAAAAATTATGATAATTCATCAAGATTAAATACTGACCTCCTGAAATACCTTAGGGAGAAATATCACACAAATATGTTTGCCATAGGAATAGCATATAACTTTCTGCATTAAGCTACCATCTTCCCATCCGACTTGGTTTATTTAACCACTTTCAGGAAACATACTTGCTCTATCATGTGTAATTCTGACTATATCGGGTAAAAATAAGTTCAGTGTTACTGATATGAAACAGTTCTTTTCTATAAACCACTAGTACTAAAATTACTCCTCAATGAAGAGCAATGTGATACCTGCTTAGAATCAATAACGGAAGGGCACAGTGGGAAAAATGAGGATAAGAGAAATTAGTGTTGTGACTTCTTAGTCTATATTTATACACAGCTATATTCTTTTTTCAGGAAAGGATGATTTTATTGAGCAAATCAAGTACATGTAAAGGATGGGAATAATACATTTAAAAATATGTTACATATTTAGAACAGAACTTAAAACAAGTTCAATAAAGAATTTATAAAGTGTTTTGTTTTCTATTAATTGAAAATGGTCAGGCTTTATTATGCAATACACTAAATTGACTGCATTTACTTAGCAAAATATTAAATAGGGAATTCTTCCTTTTTGATTTAATTGATATCACTTATATTAGAATAAAGTGTATATAAATTGTATATAGTTTATAGTTCTGATAAGAACAGGAGTAACACCCAAATGTAAAAATAATTTTAAAAACTTTTGATGATTGATGAATCACATAAGATATGGATATTGAAAACAAGTCTTTATATTATGATTTTTATGAAAACCAAATCACAGGGATCTGTCAAACCAGCCAAAACTCCATCAACCCAGAAGAATATAAAAATACAATAATATTAATGAAATCAGCATTCTTCATCACATGCCAAATGTATACTGCAACTTGTCTTACAGGACTGTATGAATTCATAACAATACATTTACTATTCTATAGACCAAACATAAATACATGACCTACTAATGTCAGTGGAGGACTACATGGATATGCAAACACAAAATTGACCCAAACAAACTTAAGCCTACATACTCTGTACCTGAAGTGACACACTATTTCATTTTGAATAATCTCACACTTATTCACTAAAAATATTTAATCATTAGTTATTCCTCTAATAAAGAAAACTTGTAGCTAAAATTATGGCATAAATTGTATAATTTGATAGTAATGTGAAAAAGAGGGCACAAAAACTCAAATCAAATCTTGACTGTAAAATATGAAAGTCTAATAATTATTCTCGTTTATCCTACAAGACCCTTAAGACTTCCTTTAAACACACATATATTCAATCACTAACATTTCTGTTAATGATATAGGATACGCTGGATACACATTTTTGACACGGGCATAATCTGGGCAGGTATAAATGTCACATATAATATTACATGTGCCTGTCCATAATAAAAAGTAAACCAACAACAGCATTTCTAATAAACTCTGTTGAGTAAATTCATTATAAAATTTTCAAAAATCACGGGAAATTTCTGGACATTTTTTAAATAGGAGGATATGGTTTTGGATGTAGAAACTCCTCAAGAATTTGGTTTGGATAGAAACTGGCATAAAGCCTGGTGGTAAATGACATATAATAAATGTTATATTATAGTGGCAACTTTTATCAACTACATAAAGTGTTAAAGGGGTATGCAGATAATACAACATACAAAAACACTATTAAAGCAAGGGAAAGTGAAAAATAAAAGTGTAAGAGATGTCTAAGACACATAAGCATAAAGAAACAAAAGGAGAGGAAAATGGGGAAAAGAGGGAAGGAAAAACACAATCCTACCTAAGACCAAAACAATTTAAAAAGAGCTTTTGCATTACATTTTATTGTTAGTGAAAATCTTGCAATTTATAGTGTGTCACTACTGTACAGTATATAGGAATTATAATCCTATTCGTTCACATGAAATAATTTGAAAAAACAAAGCCAGACTTATTTATTTCTGATTCGTGCAAATATCTAGAAAGGTAACAGCAAATTAATTACTGGTTTTTTTAAGGATAAAAACTAAAAAGAACAAATACTTCTCTGATTATAGCTATTTGCAAGTTTAGTGAACAATATACAATACTTCTGGAGAACTGAAAAAGTAAAATTTTGAAAGTTAGATGTTCCAGAAGACATCCACATTTTCCTTTCTTAAACAGCGCAAGAAATATCTTAAAGAGTCTGAAAATAATATTTGCTTAACACTGTTCTTGGTCTATAGACTAGGTCACAGGGACTGGCTCCAGAAAGACAGTTCTTGGCAGCTCTGACTGATTCCACTGTTTGGGAATGGATGCTGTATTCCTTTTCTAATTTGAGGACAGAAACCATGATAAATTCAAATGAAAGCAACTTTACGGAACAAAATTTTGGTTAGCTCAAAAGAATACAGTGTTCCTCTAGTGGCACGGGAGAATGATTATGTAAGCCACCAACACTACACATAAGAGAAATGGTATAGAGATCAGTGCACTCAGTAGGCTTCCAATCCTACAAATGGTATAGAAAATACTGAAAACAAAAAAAAGCATCCATTTCACAGTAACACAGGAACACAGAGCGGGGGTGAAAAGAAAAGGTAATCTGTGTTTGGCCTTTAACTGATACCCACAAAAAGCCAATTTATCAAAACTGTGGGCAGGGAAGAGAGAGACGCGCCTTCACAGGATGTGTAAGAATGTATCACTGCCATATTGGACATCTTATATCCATCTGAATTCAGCCCTCTGGTTTTAGAAATATTGATAATTTGGATAAATAAATCTATCAGAACTGGTGATCTAATTGTTGAGGTTCTGGAAAAAGCAATTTTATTATTTAGTTTAAATCTTTTTTTTTCTTAAGGAAAGAAGTGTACAAAACTTTCTCAAATCAATAAAACTGCTGCTAAAGAGCTTTCAATTCAAATGCCTATGAATTAAGGTGACAGGTCACCTCTTTTTTTCCAGTTTAAAAAGTAAAGAAGACAAGAACACTATCAAACAAGTTAGCCTATGAAAATTAGGTAGTATACTGAAACTTTCAGTTCTTTAAAATATTTTTTTCCTACTAAAAGTACAGTACAATTTAGCAGTATGAATTCTGAAATTAGGAAGAAAACTACAAAGAATTAGAGCAACAGCTAAAGACTACTTATGAAATTTCCAACGAATTTTAAATATCCCTCTACAGGATCTAATGGATATTGTCAAATTATACAGAAGTATAGTCAAGGTTTTGTTATGTCTATTTTATTTACTGTTAAGATTTCAACACTGAATCTGGTAAAGAAATGCTCCTATAGGGACAAGGAAACAAAAAAGGAAAGCACTTGCCTCAGTTACTACAATGGTAGCTTTTACCAGGCACTAAAGTTACCACGACAGCAGGTAGCCATTCAAGTGGCTCACGATTAAAACCAAAGTCAATTCCTTCTTTAGAAAACTGTGAGCCAAACCAATTTGTCAGCAACTGGTATTGGGCAAAAGTACAGATTTCTATCTGCCCTACTGAATAGCTAATTCAAGTTTGTTTTCTGGAAAAACACTAGTCTTAAAAGCCAAACACTTAAGAACACAGACAGACACTTGGCCAGCATCACACTATGGCTTCCTTCCACACTTCATGAAGCTAATTGGAGGCCCGAGTCTGTTAGTGCTCTGCATGCATAATGGTTTTGTAGGCCATAAACATATGCTTCTTTCACATGTGTAGTCTTTCAGCATCAATAAGGAATGCTGGAGAAAGTGAAAACTACAAACTTCATACTTACTGTAAGGGACACATTCATACTGGACTTCAAGGTATTTGTATGTTCCAGGACACGGATCAGGAAATACATCTGACCCAGTAACTACTATACACTGTGTTCTATTGTTGCACCTGGAAAATAAAACAAATCACACTTTTGTAAACATAATCATTTATTTGTTTTTAATAAAGAAATCTAATACAGAACTGATTCATATTTTAAGCAGGTAGTACCATAAAACTAAAAATATCAACTGATACTAGGTTGCTCCACATTATTAAATAAAGAGCTATAAAATCCCATTTTCTTTATGTTGTAATATTTCTATGTCACAGGCCACACTAAATTTTAACTCAAAGTAAAAAGAAAGCAACTAACAGTTCTCTATTATTCTATTATACATTTAATTGTAATTTTTAGCCTATTCAACATATACTAAAAAAAACCTTAATATAGTTGTCATATTTAAAAATTAAAATAACAATTTAAAATGAAACCATGAACAGAAACAGAGTCATAAACTGAATAGCTTGAAAGTAAGTTTTGAGAACATACTGAAACAAAGAAGGAGCCAGATTTTTAAGTTTATTCTCTAAATCCAGTTTTGTGATAAGGTTTGTATTGCAGGGACTTTATCCACTCTTCTGTACCAGATACCAAGTTCATAGCGCACGATTTCCATGCTCTGGCTTGATACATGATAGGACACATTTAATGCAGTTAGCACAGTACCTGGCACATACCGTGTCTAAGACTCTGATTACTCATGCTGTGTTCATAGACGACAATGTGGTTATATTAAATATGGCATCACTGTGAACCTAGATTCTTTTAAATTAATGCTCTCTGAAATAAAACATTAGAGAGAATGGCACTAACATGATTTCTAGAATGTCCTATTTATTACTATCAGAAGTGTTTTCTCATTTTTGTGTTGTGAATTCATGGAGATTATTAGGATTAAGGTGGAATTTCAGGCAAGATGGTATTTATTTAAGTTCTATAAATTTCTCAAAATGTTCTTTTTATAAGTTTTCTAAGGGCAAGAACTATTCCCCTTTATAATTTGACTTGATTACAACTCTACAAAATGTAATGTTTGCATGGTTTTATTATATTTTCTGATAGTACATAAATTAAGAAAGTCAAGCAAGCAGAACAAGGGCATTGTAACAAAATTTCTTTAACAATATGAACAGCAGATACTCTATAGTGAATGAAATAACTAGACTATAAAATGGCAAATAAAGAATGAAAAAGCAGCTCAATTTTTTGTTTGTTTGAGCACAACAACTAACTAACAGCAGAAGGAGAACTGCATTAAAAGGGGTAGGTATGTTTAGTCAGGACCTTGGAGCCATTTCAACTCAAACCAGGTGGATTCATCCTTGAAGAGCAGCAAGACCTGAAAACTTCTATAGGATCAAACAGATAAATTTTATAAGTCAAGGTATATATAATAAACTTGAAACAAGTCTTAAATATTACATAAACTGCAATGTTACTTGCACAGATACTAAACTAATGAAAATTTTTACCACAATTAATCTAAAACACTGTATGCCATATATTTTTAAAAATATACCATATGAAATAATTTTCAAAAGAATGGACAATGTATATGGTGCAGTGTCACGTTCTTATGCAACATCATGTTTTTATTCTCATTATCTGTATTTCTCTTAAATTGGTTCAATCATTTGAAGAATCATACCAATGATTCTCCACGTAGTGCAAATAAATTATTTTAACGTGAATCACAGAACCAATTATGTATCTTAAAATTTTAAACAGCAGATGAATTTAAGGTTTCTCCATAGATCAGTATCTAATATTTCAACCAATGGTTCATTTTCCTTTTACTAAGACTTTACAACATTAAGTTTACCACTTTGTTAAAGTTTCTTGATCTCCCAGCAATCCTCAACCACTACCTGCTCCTTATCAAAGACTAAAGTGCTTTTATTTCCTTCCTTATATTTATTCACAACTGCAAGGACCCTCCCTTTATCTCATTCCTACACCTTTAAGAAACAAGCAGATCCAAACCCCTATGAGGTAGACTTCCCTCTTCTATATTCCCACGGTATACATTTTATAGCCACTCCCTGAAACCTTGCTATGTTTTTGCATAAACATGGTAAACGTAAGGGGACTGTACTCAAGGATGAAATGGACCAAGAGTGTGAAGGATTTTGGACCAAGTTTGTGAAAAAGGATATAGCTCAAAGGATTTGGGAATTTATCTCATTTTTCAAAAATAAAGACTATATTGATAATTATCCATTTCCTCCCAGATGATCAGATAAGTAGGACTGTATATGAAACAAAAAATATCTTTTGTTTCATATTTTTCAATGTCACAGGACGTTTGCAAGAAGTATACAAGGGGCAAGTATTTTCCACTTCCATTATACTGTGTTTAAAAGAGACCAACACCATAAAATGAAAAATAATTGCTGATATTTACTTTTTCAGACCTTTTGGCACATTAGTTATCTGACCACAGTTACAAGTTCAAATTAATGTCAAAAACAATTATCATAACTTATATCAACCACATTTTTATTTCTTTTAATAATCACATTGTACAAAAACACATACTTTAAAACAGCAAAAGTGTTATAGGGCTATATTCATAAGTAAAATTGAAGGTAAGGAAGCTTAATGGAGTTCCTGCAAATATAATTACATGGATTTATAGAACCATGGTTTCCAAGATGTTGAAAATGTGTATTTTCTACATCAAGAATACTAGAAATTAATCGAGAAAAAATGGAATTTAGGGGCTAAAACAGTAAAGTGTTAGCAAGGAGAAGAGCACAACTGTAAGAAGTATACAACTCAGATTTGCATATGGATATCTTGCTTCCTGGGAAAAAAATACTTAAGCTTTTGGAGGACCAAATGATGGAAATAAAATACAATTCTGCATATTCATTTATGAACGAAGTGAGAGCCGTAAGTTTCCAAATTCAGTAAGCGTGGGGACACAAGGGGAAAGAAAATACCAGTGTGAGCTGTTAGGACTCAGAAAAATCTGAAAACTCCTTAACCAGTATATTGTTAGTAGGACTGTAAAACTGTAAACTGCTATCATTTAAGAAGACAGGGAAAGAGAAAGCAATTAGCCACAGAAGCAAAGTAAATTCCCACCAACTGCTCTGCTTCAAGTTTTCATTCTAATGAAAATGAAAAGGTACAACTGAGCCAAGAAAAGAAACGCATTCAGTTGCTTGTATTCTCAGTCCTGGGCACAGTTGCTGGCATCATGTTCTGCTTCTTCCCCCACAGAAAAAAAAAAAGACTTCTTGGTAAAGGTATGACTGTATTAACCATCATATTATCAGTTTATGTGGGTAAAACAATGTGGATTCATTATGGTAAAAATCTACACTTTTCTTACATGTTATGCATAAAAATTAAGTCTGAATGAGAACAAGGTAGAATACAGTTGTTTTTAAATAGGTGGATTTTTAATTATGACTTTAATCCATTTTTATGTCATCATAAAAAATGAATACCAGATATATTTCAAACAGTTAAGCTTTAAAATTACTTTTAAATATTTTACTTTATTTTATTTTATATTTGTAAAGATGCAAGGATGAATTAAAATGGTCAAAGCACTAACTTTCAAAATGTGGTCTTTAGATCACCAGCACCAGTATCAACTGGGAACTTGTGAGAAAAAAGCATGCTCAGGTCTCACCCAAGATCAACACCCTAAAAAACTGCAGAGGCAAATAACAGCAATCTGTGTTTTAACTAGATCTGGAAATGATTCTGGTATATGAGAACCACCGTGTTAAGACAGGTTTAGAATAAACATATTTGGAAACTCATGCTTTTTGCCCTATAAATCTTACTAAAATACAAATGAAACAAAATCATTAAGCTATGAGTATAATTTAAGCAGCAAGTACTTAATAGAGTTTACAACGTTATCATGTCTTCTTCTTTTGCTAATTTTAATCAAAAGAATCAAGAGTTTTAGCGGCTGTAATTTTGAGCAAGCAGGCTAGTTATTTATTTATAAAGTCCTAATATGGAGGGTCTAAATTAGTATAATTTCTAAGTACATGTATACATCATCTGTATGCCCATTTTTGACAACAAAAAGAAAAGTATAATCTTTTCCTAATATTTGCTAGCCAATGAAAATTTCTAACACTAAATAAATCCATTTTGACAATCTATGAAAAGATACTATGTTTCTTGGAAGGATGTCATTAAGAGTAACAACAACAGTAAGATCCACTGTAATCACAGTAAAGTTTTCTATATACAATCTTCAATTTTTCTCAAAATAAATTTTAAAATATCAGTGTTTCAAAAATACAACATTCATCCTGAGAATTCCATGTTAACTAAAATAAATCCAATAATAAATGCTTTGTTACATTATCAAATTCAAACACCAGTATAAAAGTATTATTTCTAACATTAATATTCATAAAACATATTTTAATCAAAAATCCATCATCTACCATGAAGAAAATCCTAAATCCTACTTTGTAGGTCATAAAGCTGCTTTAAATGGAGCAAAAACCCTGAATTTTACAAATTAGTTTAAAGCTCATTCCAGCAAGTCTTTCTACTCTACATGGGAAAAAATTCTATTTGGCAATGAAGCCATTTGTACATCTCAAAACCTGAAGAAAATAAAACTGCATAATTTTGGAGATTAATGCTTATTAGTTTACTTCTCATGCAAAAAGGAAAGCCGATAGATTTGTTTTTTAATGAAATTTACAGTGTTAACATTTAAAGTCAGTAATATTCTCCTGGTTTGTGCATAATATGTAAAAGAAAAATACTTTACAAAATATCTAATGAATTTCTTAACCATCATAATTAGTTATTATGTAAAAGATAAAAGTATCAAAACTGTATATTTTATCTTCCAGATGTAATCAATATTCTCAGGTTTCAATATTAACTTTTAAAGCATCCACAATCATTTTTGAAATCAGGATAAATGTTGCCAACAAAACGGTGTAGTTGATGAAAAGGTATTTTATAAATGTGTATTATCATTAATTTACATACTAGTACATGGAAATTACCTTAGAAACTGTCATGCACAAATCAGCAGTACTTTGAAGAAACACTATCTTTTTTATTTTGGGAACAATAGTGATTCATCACAAATGAAATATTAATAATGCAAACAAACTACTAATATGTTGCTTTCCCTTAATCTTTTAAAACTGAATGAAAGAAGTCTCAATGCACACATTACTTATAATCTGGGAGTAAACTGTATAAAAGTCAACAATACAGATACCATTTGACTCTGTTGAGAAGCAGAGTCATTTGCTATGCGGGAAGATTAGTGTTTAGAACCAGAGGCTTTAGAATCAGAAAAAAACTGCAGTTTAAGTTACAGTTTGTCTGCTTAAACTATGAGTCCATAAGCAATGTGTTAAACCTTTTAGCCTTCTTTAGAAGTTTGTTTTTAAGGTTAGATGGGATAATGCAAGCAAACTCTCTGCAGGATGCCTCAGCAAATATGAATTCCTAACAACAATAAACACATCAGTAACAATAAGCACTCCTTTCCATAAAATGGACATAGATTTTCAACCTTAAAGGGGCAGAATATCTTTTATGGCTCCAGAGTAATCCCTACACTACACAAATGATTTCTTGTGTACAGCTTTAAACAGACCAACTATTCATGCAAATTTGTTTCCTTTCCAATTCTAATCTTGAATTGTACAATGCCCAACAAATTGCTTTTACTCTTCTTTTGATTATCTTATGCCCATTATTACACTTTACCAAGTGCAAAGTATGGAGATGAGATTCCATGTGTAATCTATTGTGAGAGGTGTTTTAATCAATAGCCTTGTTCTGCTGATTAAGCAGGGGCTTCTGTTTTGGCAAGATAACATTAGTTTCTCCAGTCATGCTCCAAAAACCATTGGGAATCTTCAGCAGATCATTAGATATGCTACAATAAAGCTTTGGTACATTCTCTTTTCTTCCTTAAATTACTTCTTCACTGTCCCATCATTCCCTGTCTCGATGGCACTGCATTATTATTGCATCTCCCCTGAAACTTGCACTAGAGCTATGTCTCCAGGCCATAGGATGCCATTTTCAATTGAAGCTTCTGCTTGAAAATATAAATTAAGAAAATTTCATTATCTCCTGCCAGGGGCCATTATTCACCACAGTTCTAAGGAAGATTAAAAATGCAAAATCTACCGACTTGAACAAATACTCCAGCATTCAACAGAAAAGCTCAGTATATCATGACAGAAACTAAAAATTAATGTTTGCTGAAATTTGGAATCATCCTCTAGAATTAGTCCAATTCTTTACTGAGCCTATAGGTTCAGCGAAGACTGCTTCAACAATTTCAGTCTCTTCGTGGCATCTGTCATGTTTTAAATCCAACTAGAAAACACTAGCAATAATAGTTCTGTTTTCTTTCCTGAACAATTTTCTATCTTAGTTAAAATGGTCACTTTTTGGAGACAAAATAAATGCTGTCAAGGTACCGGGATATCACGTGATGATACTCCTTTCCAAAGTGCCATGTATACGCAGAACATTCAGAAGAGTACCCTGGAAGAGTTTAAACCACATCCACATGGGGGATTATTTCTTCTAAATGAATACAACACCTACCGTTGAATTACTGCAACTGAATCCATTCTCTTGTTAAAAAAAAGAGTCTCAATTACTAAAATAAACCCACTATTTTACGTCTGTAAGTAAACTTTATTCTACTCAAACAAACAAGTGTAAAAAATTTAGAAGTGTTACAATGTTACTACAAAGGGCAAAAAATAAAAAGAAACAAAAAGGACATTGTCAACCTATACATTTTCACTGGAGGTGCTTCTATGCCTGCCCCCTAACAGAAATTAAGTAATTGTTTTTGAATGAATGAAATGATGAATGGTTAGCCTGGCTATTTCTGTTTGTAAATAAACACAGTTAGTAGAAAATAAATACCAGACATCCAGTTCTGCTTCAATCAGCTGTACCTGATTCTCAGGGAATTCTGTCAATTTGGACATAATTTTGTTTCATGAAAGCCAGTAATACAGCACTTAGGAGATAGACTATTTAAAGGCAGAGGAAAAAAGTACACTTTCAGCTTCCAAATCACTTCATGCACTAAAAATTCCAAAAGACCAAGGAACGTATATACCATAGGTACTAGAACCCCTCTGACCTTTTGAGTCTAAATTTAGAATAAATATTTATGCACATTATATGAACAGGTAAGTTCCAATGCAAATACATTTACTCAAGAAAACTGACGGATAAAAAAGAGTTACGTTCCAAGATACAAGTTGACAATCATCCTCATAAATCAAAGAGGGAAACCATGTTAAATGTTATAGCAAACCTCTTATTTGCTTATTGTATAATGCTCTTTCAGATTCTCAACTTCTCTTATGTAGAGCTAAGGAAAGTGGGCTCTGCTTTCTTTAAATATTTATTAATGGTAATTTGTGAGTCTAACTAATTGCTAGGTAAACATAACATTAGGAAGCCAAATGGTGTGTAATTATTATGGTAAAAGAAGAGGTGTTCTATAGTAATGTTCCCATTTGTCACATAACTATGTTCTCATAATTTATTTAATAATTTGTGTATTCTATAAGATTTTTATCCATCAGAGTATTTAATTCTTCAAGCATGTTAAAATATTATTCTTGAAGCATTACAGAATATGTCTTGTTTGAACTATTTTAAAGTCACTGAAATAAAGCTGAATTATAGAAATAAAGCTGCTACTAGAATCTTTAGGAAAATATGCTTGAATGTTATTAGTACATGCATGGATACTAAATTTGGAAAATTAATATTAATTTCTATCCCATTCAGTTCCTAAATGCTGGTGTTCTATAAATTTTCAATACATTCCTGATTTTAAAAAGAATTGCAACTCTGACTAAAGTTTTGCAACTGTATTTGAAAGAAAAAGGTATAGAAAAAGCCAATTTATTAATTGGATAACCATAAGCAAAAATACAAAATATCTTTCTTTACTATCAGTATATAAACATAAACCTATTTGATAGAAAAGTGTACAGTGTATAACACAAATAGACAAAATAAATAAATATGAGGTAACCTACAGCAAATAAACCAAAGTTTTAACCGTAAAATCCCGTTTAAGTCCATGTCCAGAATACTGTCATTCCGTTTTTCAGTACATTAAAAACAGGAGTAAAATAAAAGTGATACCTTCCACAATCACTTTGTGTCTGAATAAAATACTGTATCAGGAATTATAACCAGAAAGTTTGCATACATTAATATTTATAGTTAAATTTAAATCTTAGAAACTTAAAAATAATCCTCAAAATTCCCCATTAATTACTAAAATAAGAATTTGAAATGGCAGTGCTGATTTGCTAAAAACAACTTCCTATGTTTTAGAAACCTCTGAAATTCCTTGCAGTTTTTACTGGACCTTGGGGGTCAGTTTAATGCAAATTAGGCTTGACTCACTCAGAGCCTTATTAATCCAGTGCAAAATCTCTTGTTTGCAGAAATGCACATTCAACATAAATGTGCTTGCTTTTATTAGCAAAATAAGAAGTATTTATTTACAAAGCATGCCACTGAGACTAAGTTTCATTCACAGGGTCATCAGGTCTAACAACTTAATGGAAGGAGTAAGATAATTTAAGTGGGAATAAAAACTGTAACGTTTGAAATACTTAAAAAAATATCACTTCTGTTTCCAAATTTTCAAGACCACTGCTTTAAATAATTCAAAAAATTATTATGACCTGTATCAATTAAAAGCAATTATTTATAAAAATGTTAACCTACTACAGTTTGTACTTGCAGAAGCTATCACATTTTTAACAAGGGAAATGGGAAATCGCTATGGGATGCCCTAGTTAGATTAAATTAGCAGGAAACTTGTTACCAGACCATATAAAAGACACAGCGTAATAAGACATGACCTTGCAGAGCCTTGGAGCCAATCTGTGATGTTTTTCCTTCCTATAACCCTTGCTAATTATCTGCAAAGTTGCAGACCCTTTTGTCGTGGGTTATTTTTCTTCAAATTGTGAGGGGATTTTTGGTTTCTAAATATTTAATTAGTCTTGTTATGATATGAGAATTGTTGTACATGCCAAGCATTTCGATTTTCATACTCTATTCCTTCTAATTATCCTCAGATTTAGATTGGTCATCCCAAATCTTTTTCTTTTGTAATTATTTACTTCTTAAAGATCATTCGGTGAAGAAATATTTCCACTCTTATGGCTCTTCTTTTTCACAAATGGCTTTTCTGGTCCGTTAATTACCCGCTCAGAGGATTAGAGTTTGAAATAATGCAAAGGAACCTGCAACTAAAAGGAGTTTTAGAGGACAACACTGAGTAAACTAGGTCTTTGTCATTGCTATTTTAAATCCACCTTAAATATTACTCCCTTGGTATGAATAGAATTTGAGAAACAAGGAAACTATGCCATAAATATATTTTTCTGCTTCCCAAGATGTTTGATGGGGCATCATTGATTTGGTCAGTATTATAAATTCCTACATATAAAATAAACGAGTATGTAGTCTGATTGAAAGCTAATATAATTTGTGCTTTTACAGACCTCACTTGGATTATAGCACAGCAACAAATGTTTGCAGGACTCCTATACAAAATAAACCTCAAGCAAAGAAATAATATCTTAAGACTCTGATAGCGTGGCTTTAAAAAATTTCCATGTATGCAAACCTTAAGGCTAAACACAACTTTTTGTGAAAGGATTTAATGGACTCAGGAAGAGTTTTGTCATTTTTTTTATGAAAATGACTACATTCATTAAGTGCTTTGATTTTTTTTAATCAAGAGGCAAGAAAACACTGTTACTCTTTACCTGAAGTGAATTCTTTCAGAATAAAATCTTTTAGATATTTTACTACGATTTCCTCATCAAAAATTTTCAGCTAAATACACTTTTCTTCTTGTATTATTTTTATTTTAAAGTAATTGATTTTCCTCATGCAACTTATGAAATATTTTGGTAGTAAAATATGTGACATAGTTTTTAAACGAATGTATGGGAATGCCTGGTGTAAAAGGAGACTCAAAAGTATGAGTGAGTAGTATCTTGATAATACAAATGGAATAAATTAATGTTGGAAGAGGGAAGATACATAGAGTTAATATTTCTCCAAAGAGTCAACAAAGTGAAAACACTGTCATTCTGAAAACAAAGTGCTACATAATTGTTCTAAAAGTTACGAATGTTTTTATTAATTATCTAGTTTTAATAAAAACCATTCATTATCTGTGTTTTCCTTAAGTTGTTCTTTCTCATCTAGAAAGATGCACCAGACTTCTCACAGAAAGTACTACATATACATCTTGAACTCTTTCTTTCTTAATATGAAGCATCAGTTGAAGGACCTTAAGTCTCCGAGGCAAAACATTTTTAGAGCTGGGGACACTAGGCTACTAGAGCTGAACTGCTGTTTTCCATCTCACAGCAGTGTTGTCTATGCAAGTCTAAGACAATAACTTGTTGTCATGTACTTAAGTGTGAGAGAGGCACACACATTTGCAGGAAGCATCAGGTAAGGAGAAGGTATAGAGAAAGCTGACACATAAATTATGTTGGCCAAACAGTATAATATTCTTCCTGGATGACCCAAGCCTGAAGTGACCCTTGTCTCCTTTCCCTATGGCAAGAATGGTCTATATAACGAATTTGGCAATTACTCATATTCTGCTTTGTCGCATCTCTTGTATGTATGTTGCCAAAGTATGTTCCGTGTTTAGAATTAAATGGTAAATTCATTATGTTTTTGTTTACATTCTTTTCCAAACACCCATAAGAGTGCCAGGCACTTATTTGTATCAGGTCTCATTTCTAGGACCCTAGTGTTACCTCTCCAGTTAGATGTTGTTAAGCTTATTAAAAAAATTTTTTAATGGTTTTTAAATTTATTTTTGAGAGACAGAGATAGTGTGAGCAGGAGAGGGTCAGAGAGAGAGGGAGGCACAGAATCCGAAGCAGGTTCCAGGCTCTGAGCTAGCTGTCAGCACAGAGCCCAATGTGGGGCTTGAACCGAGGAACCGTGAGATCATGACCTGAGCCAAAGCTGGATGCTCAACCGACTGAGCCACCCAGGCGCCCCAAGCTTATTTTAAATCCATCAGAATGCCCAGTCTTGTTCACAGCAAAAAGTACTCACTCAATAAATACTTTCTAAATTAGAATTGTCATTCTTCTATTTTTTTTTTATTAGGTTGTTGTTTTTTCTAATCAAAGGGACAACTCAAAATGTCCTGTTGATACATATTGGTTGTCATTTCTTTAATAAAAACTGTGGAAATCTTGCTTAGAGGTTTACCTACTGTTCTGTAAGACAAGAGATGAAAACCAATAAAGGCAAAAAGCTGGAACCACAGACTCTTGGGATACTCTTAGCAGTAGAGCAGGTGTGGAAGGCTACAAACAACCCTTAATACTGGTAATCTGAATATAAATAAACAAATTCATTAGAGACTCTTTATAAAGAGGTGGATACTTTGTGGTTCATACACTCTCAAAATTAATGGAGCCTCATCTGACTGATAAATAATATGGCAAATTTCACTGGCTTACTTATGATAAATCAGAACTAATCTTTAATCATGACAAAGTATTCATAATCTAATCCTTTTATCAAATTGACTATCACTGCAGGAGTCTCATGTGTTTGCACAATTAAAAACCCTGTGTTAGCTGTATATAATAAGGCATTACATTTGATGCAAATCCTTTTCTATTGAAATAAGTGCCAAGCTGACAGCAGGAAGTAGCTGATAAGAAAGCAACAAGGCATTGCTCATGGCATTCTCGATAACTGAACACCTACTCATAAGCATTCAGTCTTCAGCATATTAACCCAAAGTGCTCTTTAAAAAAAAAAAAGGCACAGATCAAGGGAAGTGTGCTCTTGCTGCAATTCAGTCTCAAAGGCAAGAAATTATCTAAAAATAGATGATAGATAGATAGAGAAATAAATAGGAAGGAACGAATGAAGAGAGGGATGGATGGTATGATAATTTTATATCCACCTGTGGTTCTGGCACTAGAAACAGAATATAAGACATTATATGCTGCTAAATTCTAGGTGTAGAAATGCCTACAATTTTGAAAGCATATTAATATCCTAAATAAACCAGACCAAACACTGTCTATGCAGAAGAAAATGAACAAGTGGATGTGAAATTATGTATTACAGTTCTCTGCTGTTGAAAGAATGAAGTCATTGTTTCAGAATTAATATGAAGTACCTAGCGCCCTAGTGTTACTTGCCATATTCATATTACAGAGTTAAAATATTTTCTAAATTTCATGTTATAGAACTATTCCATAATTTTGAGAAATAGAACACAATCTTTGAAATATCCTTTCTTCCTTAGCCTAAGTACAAGGAGAGAATTAAGAATGCCCCAAAGGGTGGCACCTGGATGGCTCAGTCAGTTAAGCGTCTGACTTACACTTGGGCCATGATCTCGTGGTTCACAAATTTGAGCCCCGCATCAGGCTCTGTGCTGACAGTTTAGGGCCTGGAGCCTGCTTCTAATTTCTAATTCTGTGTGTTCTCTCTCTCTCTCTCTCTCTCTCTCTCTCTCTCTCTCTCTCTCTCTCTCTCTCTGCCCCTCCCCCACTCATGCTCTCGTGTGTGCGCGCTCAGTCTCTCTCTCTCTCCAAAATAAGTAAGACATTAAAAATTAAAAAAAAAAAAGAATGCCCACAGGGACGAAGCAAGCTGATAAGACGCTTCATAGTATAGAAAGTTTGAAAGGGTGAGGTCAGAAGTCAGATAACTCCTTAAACAGACCTACTCAGTATTCTTTCAACATACAGTTCATTTTCCCACCTCAGGACACTGCTCATCAGTTTCCCTTTTCCATCAGGTTTTGGAAGTTTATTGTGCTGAGAGATTTGGTATCATACTTATTTCTATATACGTCTCATCTTCTTCACTGGACTACATCTTTGAGGGGTTCGTGTTCAGTTTAAGAATCCCCAAAACACACACAGTGCGTAATGCTGTGCTTTAGTCTAAAATATGTTCATTTCTATAAACATCAGTCTGTAGACTTGAGAATATATATTCTTACCAGTTGTTCATAAATACCTTTACAGCATTTGGCACATTAGCTTGTACATCCTGTAGCTCAGTAATTATTTGGGATAAATCAATGAATGAAAGATAAAATACAATTCTCAGAAGTCAAGTAGAGTTCCATCCCCATAGGACGGAAACCAAATTAAAACGTTTCTGATTTATATGGTTTGTGTAAGTTTTTGAAAGCTACAATGAAGGCAGAGACTTCCATTCCACGTTATATTCCTAGTCTGAATTAGCTTCATATCAGTAACTTGTCTAAAAGGCTCAGTTCATCGTGACCTATAAAATGTTAGACTCAAGAGCTTTAAAGACCGCTAACACCATGTACAGGCTTGGGAGTACAGGGCTGTGTGCTGTGAAGCAGGAATGCCACTCTGCTGAAAGCCGACACGCAGTCTTGGGTCACAGATATAAACAGGGTAAGCATATTAAATAATGAATAGCTAGGAAAACATCTTTATCACTGCATGTGAAAGGCACAACGTACACCTTATTACTTCATACATATTAAGATCTATTAAGATATTCTAAATTTTTTACATATCTTATAAAAATTAGATAAATAGGATATCTCAAGCTAATAAGCTGTATTTGCGGCTGCATAATTTACAGTGTTAGAATTATTTTTCTTTGCAAAACAAAGTATTCTAATCCACTCAATTCATAACATTACATATTTCATCTTAGGAATCATCGTCAATTTATTAAGTATATTTGATATATCATTATTAAGAAACTTGAGAAGAGCTTGCTGCTGCTCTTATCTTTGACCCTTTAACTTTTCCATTTCAACAACCTCATTAACGTCAAAATGTCACTAGAATGTCTGCCCACTTTCAAATCTCTATGGTTTGGGCAAGGCAAAAATCTTTTGGGTTCAATCAGGAGTGCTTACTTTTTGTATTCAGCTAAAAAACATAATAGCACCACAAAGGTCACAATATTACCTTTACTGAAGAAACAGGATCATAGGACAAAGATAAAATGCCATTTGTAGACCTGAATGGGGCAACTGGGGGAGGGGTTAAAACTACTTTCGTTTTTCACTGCCAGATTCCTACAACAACGTATGTAACTAGTACCCCTGAGAGGACTTGTTTTCATATTTATCATCAGTACCTTTCTCAGGGTGGGTAAAAGGGAAGCAGACGTGGAGGCAGAGATCTGGGAGGCTCACAGGGCTCTTAGAACTTTCAGGGAAGCAGGCTTGGGGAAAGGTCTCTAATGCAGTGGTAACAAAGGCCTCTCAAATTCCTCAGGGAGGGAGCTCTGGAACTGGGAGGGCCCTTTGGAGCTGTCTCAAAATGAAGCAAAAATGAGGAGTCAAACCCTTTGTACTTCGGCGTTTGGTGAGGTCTGCCTCTGGGGAGAAGGGCTTAAGATCGCTTCAGCCCATGGCGGTCCTGGGCGGGGACTTACCGGGAGCCCATCAGCAGCAACAGCTCTGGCAGCTGCGGGAAACAGTGCCTGCTGCCGAATGGGGAGTCTGACGGCATACCACAACATCCACTCTAACACTGTACTTGTAAAGAGTTTAATGAATTGTTTTCAAAAACAGTTCTTTTAATGCTACTCCTCATTTTCACAGATTTTATTGCATTTCATCTTTTTGTACACACGGACACGTCAATCCTGTTTACTAAGCGATATTCAATGGGCTTCCTATAGAGCAATGAACTTTAACAGGCAGCTTTTAATTGGCCCACATAGGCAACCGCATTACTATTAATTCCACAGCTACCGTATAAAATAAAACCATTGCTTCTCAAACTCCAGAGCAATTAGACCTCTCGGCTATTTGGCTAACTCTGCTTCATGATACCCAATGCAGTTAATTATATTTTTTGATGTTAATAGTCTCTGTCAGTCTCAAGCATAGCTTCTCTTTGATGAATATTTAAATTATATTTGAATAAAAAATAATCTTGGTTACATTTCATATTCAGTAATCATCACAGCTTAATAAAGGTCTACTCGTCAAGGGTGGAAATAAATGGCAATGCACATATAAAGGTCTCAAATCAACTTATCAGATAATGTATTTGTAATGACCATTATCTATCTTCCGTCTAATAGTCCTGCTTATATTCATTTCCAAAAGGTAGAGTCTCATTCACCTAAAAACCCACAAATAGGTTTCAAAAGTTACTTATAAACATTCCTTTAAATTATATATACAGAATTCCATGAATTAACAATGAGAACATCTTAGGACTGGGTCATAAGATAATTTAATGTATGGAAAAAACACCAAATTATAACATGTCCTAGAAAAATTGGCATACTTTCCCTTGCCTCCTCTTGGTGCACTGTTTTGGCAAATTCCAAGACAAAAAAATGTTTGATTTACTAAAAGCTTTTTTGATTATGGACCTTATGGTTCTGAAATCATTACTAATGAAAACTAACTTAAAAATACTATTTTTTCTCCATAAGAAGGCTGTAATAGGAGTGTGGGGTGAGGGTGAATGAAACTTCTAAAAATGAGGAGTGGGTAAAATGGGAGAAAAGTGTAAAAAAGCAAAGCCCATTAGTATCATTTCTTTAAAATTTGTTTAAGCCTTCTTAATTTAAAATTCCCTGATTTTAGGCTACATCATAATAGAAAGGTTTAAAACAAAGCATTTATTTAACATAAACTATGAAAATGTTTTTAATCTTAAATTTTCTATTTAATGAATAAATGAGTGTTTTGTTATCTATTTAATTTATGCCCCTTAATAAATTTATTTGTCAAATTTTTAATTTTTCACATTCACATCCCAAATTCTAAATCTTTGTAATTCAATGGAGAGAGACACAATGGAAAAAAAAAAAAAGATGCAATGAAACGTCTGAAAGTGTATAGATCAACTTATGAATGAAAGTAGAGCACTGCCAATTTCTCAAAATGAAAATGGTAGGAGCAGATTAAAGTTTTGTGAGGTCCAAAGCTTATAAAATTTAAAGGTACCAGTTTAAGGGGAATAAAAACCAGAGAAATTTTAGGTAGAAAAATAGGTGCCAAAGTGAATAGTTATTTAGAAAAAAGAAAGAAAAGAAATCACGATAAACACATTTTAAAAGCCAACAAGCACCATAAGCAACAAAATCTAGAAAACTGAAATAACATTTTAATAAATCAATTGCCTGCATTCCTTCATATTTTGCTTAATATTTTCTCACCACAAATCCTACTACTGTCTCATTTATAACAGTTTCATACCGTCCCTTTCTATAGTTTTGATTTTCCTCTAGAACAGCTGCTCAAAATTTGTTACTTACTACCGATGGCTGGCATACATAAAGTATATGCCTACAACGTCACGAATGCTCATGCCTGTTGAACGAACTGCTACAGCCCGTGTCCCACAAACACAGGCATTCTGGTAAATTCTCTTACATGATACTCATTCCAAGAGGGGAACAGCATGTTGCATATGTAATGTAAGTACTACATCTGAGATGTTGTCTGTATCCTCTCTCGATCTTCTGTTTCGATTTGTTATATATGAAAACCACATCCCCCACTTACTGCTTTATACATTTAATGACTGAAAAGATTTTCCAGAGTAGCTTCTGGTTCCATACATTTCAAACATTATTTTTCCTCCTTTTGCCACATATTTCAGGTGCCACAGGACACATTCAAATTGTAATATGACATTTGGCCTTGCACATTTATGTTACAATCAGTAAGGCAATATAATGAATAATAGGGGTAATTCTAGAGGCCATTTCTTCACCAGAATAGCCAGCAATAACTAAACTGTACACAAGTGTCTGCAAACCACATAAAAATACCCCGCCAAACCCAAGCTGAATTTATCACCACCAGAACCTCTACGTAACAGAATCCCACTAGCCCTTGGCTACTCCTAAGTGACCATAAATGAGGGGAAGTGTAACAGAGAAGTCAGAGAATGAAATCAAAACCTTAAAAGATTGTGTTTAAATATCATACTTCAGCCAACTTAACAAAAACATATGACCCTGAGAGCACACTGCTAGGGGTCCTATCGATGCCTTGGAAGAGCTTGTGCAAGTGAAGGGCTCTGATATTTAAGATTCATTAGCTTCATGGTAAATCCACTTTTAGACAGAGTAATATTTTCACAAGTTACAGGTGAGTTCAATAACAATGACAGATCTCTGGTTTGAAAAAACGAACAGAAAGACCACTGCTATAATCTCAAGACAACTTATACAGAGTGGCTATCATTTCAGACATTCTCCTTAGGGCAACAGGAAGTGTGCGTAGGTGAGTTCTAAAACTCTGTGTTGGCTGTATATGACATGTGAAGAAATATTGGGAGAACACTGACATGTATTAAAGGATACAGTTTATTGTTATGTGAAACAATATCAAGATTACAAAATCACTCACTTTGTATTTCTTCCAAACCTGACTTTTCCTAGAAACATCAGCCATACTAGGTCTAAATCTAATTGTGGAATAGCAAACAGCATTACTAACTGTAACTAATTGCTACATTTCAAGAAAATACATAGCAAAGTAAAAAGAATAGGACTTTGAAAACGGGAACACAATAAAATATGTAATGCTATCAGAAACCTAATTAGCCACAATAATTTTCTTTAGGCAAAGTACAAAGTTGTGTATCCAAACAGGCATTTTTGTTACTGCTGCTATTGCTAATACGGTCTAGGTGCAATTTTGTTATGTGATATGCAGAAACATTAGTAACGTCATAATAAATGACGGCTTAGTTCTTTTAAAATAACTTAATATCAAATATTTTTCTCTTCATTTGATAAAATAAGTCAATAGACTATATTATAAATGATACTGGTTCACAACTGCTAGTAAGAAAATAAAATAAGAATTTGGACTAAAACAGTGACTAAGGATTTTTTTTTTCCTTTACCGCATAACACACAGGATTTCTTTTTACTGACTTAGAAATCTCAATAAAATAAAAAGGATTATTAGACTAGAAAATTATCAATTTCATTCAAAATTACATTTTGCTATTATTTATTACATAATAAAATGCATTAAATAATAAACATTATATTTTCAGACAGTAAAATTATTCCAAAGCTTCAACAAATACATTTAATTTCCTGGCAATAAACATTCTGGTGAGACGCTGCACTGCATACAAAAAGGAATTACAAATTCTTAAGTGAAGTTACACATCATAATTTGTTCACTTTTTATAGTGGTAGAAAATGTGTATTTTATTACATTTCACTAGCATTTGGTCATGAAGTTTTGGTGGGGAGTGGGAAGAGAAAGCCAATTACAAAGAAAAAATAGTGACTATGTCTTGATTTGAAAATCTAATAAATTTCATTTCTATTCTCTGTAATTGTGATTAAGCATCTATTTTTATTTGTTCAAAATATAATATTTTTTAAAGGATGCTTGCAAGTTATATTTATACACGGCACTAGTAGAATGATATCAGAGAGCAGCTACACACTAAAAAGAAATTGCATTTAGGTACAAAACAAAACTGGGTATTTGAAACGAGTCTTATGTCAGCAGATACAGTGATTTAACACTTGATTATTTAGTATATTTAGGTAATATAACACTAAATTGAACTTGGTTTCTGTCAGTTAACATAATTAATGTTTAAGTTGACTTTGCAAATAGAACCAATATTTTAGTGTGAAGTAGTGTATGTTCTATGTGAGTAAAAACTACAAGGTAGATGACAATATTTGTACTATTGAAATACCACAATCTCATTGGAAATAGCTTTCTTTCAAATGAGAAAGCGAGAGTAAATAGTACCTAAGACTATGAAAAGCATTATGAACAGATTTACAATGTATTAAAATCTGTATGTCAAATCAGTATTTACATTTGCTTTTATAGCTTCACCTCTCCACTTTGGTTTCAAAAATAAAGACAACTTCTAAAAATAAAAACTGGGGGTGCCGGGTGCTGAGTTGGGTAAGCATCCCACCCTACTCAGGTCATGATCTCATACTTGTGAGTTCAAGCCCGAGTCAGTCTGCCCGTCCCGGGCTCATGCACGCTCACTCGTTCTCTCTCTCTCTCAAAATAAAGAAATAAACTTAAAAAATAAAAATAACAACTGAAGCAAAATAGCTAGAGTTGAAATGAGATAGGTTTTTCCTTTTAAAAAACTACCTTCCCTTTCCCTCGTCTGACCAGTATCTGTCTAAAACCAAAATCAAACTTAAAGTATTATTTAAACCTCTTAATTCACTGATTAATCCTTAGGAAACACTGAAGATCAGTAACGGTTTGTCCAGAGCGACAATGGTCCTAGCTTCCCTGATCAAAAGGTTAAAAACCCACATGTTAACCACAACTACCAGAGAAAACCAGCAATTCACACTTATTCTCTTAGCCCTCATTATCCAGTTAGAACTGTTTACTAATTTTCATTTTAAAAGGAGAAACAGAGGACCCTGTAGAGCAGAATCTTTGACGTGACATTGTTTTTTTCCTACTATATTTGATAATCAGGGTCGTAAGGGATATTTAGATTATCTGTCTTCTAAGCCATCTTACAATTTATTAGTCTTTCTTGCATAGTAAATGTGAATGTTTAATATGTTCCATGTTTATGACTGCCACTAGTCTCCCCTTCCTATAATGAATGCTTTGGTTTAAATGCCCATCAGTAAGTGACATGCAAAGTATGTGTCCAATTAGATATACCAATTAGAGCTTTAATGGTTATTTATCACTACACTAAGGTTCAAGAGTCTATACTAGTAACCTCCCAATCCTTGGCCAAAGAGAGGTGCTTGTAATTACAGTTCGATGTCTTAAAACAAATCGGCCCAAAGTGAAGAATTAGTGGAAATCCATCACCTAACAGAAAATAACCTAAGTCCAATGCGCAGAGATGACGAGATAGTAGTATCTGAGTTATTCATCTTTCCCCAGATACATTTCATCTTAACGGACAAATGGCTGATAAACCCGACACCACAGACAGATAAAAGCCCTTGGGATAAGCTGCGTAAAGGTAAGAATTAGTTCTTCAGAAATGGCAGGCTTAAATCCTATGAGAAGGGATAGATTCGATGAATCAATAAACTAAGCAAAAGTATCCCTGACCAGTAAGTATTTATAATAATGTAAGAATAAAATACACAAACACCAAAAACATTATAAAATATCAAATTAGGTGAAAAGGCAAATTTGGCTATTTTTCTCCTTCTAAAAAAGTTCCATTAATAAGGATGGGATATGAATATCTTAGAAGAACAGGTTTTAAATATATTGTTACCTGTAAAGAGAGGTCAGGAGACAAAAATAATTAAAAAAAAACTGTAAGAAAGCTCGGACTTGGATACAAAACTTCTTTACGAAGACTGAATGATCAATATAAAAGTTGAGAAGGTGTTGTATGTTGAGGAGAGGGTACCCACGCTGGAATCTATAATCATGAAGTCTGTCACAGAACACTGGCAGAACTGTGGCTGCACTTTCATGGATTTTCTGGGTACATTTTGAGAGGCTTCCAATATTCATCAGTTCTCAAAGGAAGGTTTTGTATGATTTTTTTGTTTTGTGTGTATATCTCTTTTAAATATCTTATACACACTTAATGTCTTATCAGTATAGTTAAAAATAACCGAAGTGGATTTTAAAAGGTTAGACAGCAGAATTATTATTTGATATTAGTTATTATTATTTAATAATAAGTGTTCATATCATGAAGATATTAACGACATTTGAGGCAGAGACGAATTGAAGTTTCAGTCCCTATCACAAATAATTCAACCTTTTTAAAAGTTCACAGGGTGAAAAGAGGCCTATCATGTTGCCACTTCTTCTCAAGGATATTTTCAAAATCAGTGAGAATATACAGGCTGCTGTGTGAACTAAATGTACTGAATGCAGTGGCCGCCGATTCCCTGATGTAATGAAATAGAGCTGGAATATGAGGAGTCCCAAGTTCCTCAGCAGTCTAACAATGTTATTCCGTAACTCTGTCAACATAGAAACAATCACATACGTCCCCAACACCCATGCCCACAGAGGGTCTATGTGCCTGGACTAGTGGAAAGAATAAAAGGTCGAAAGGCAGAGGGAAAGACCTGTGTGCTTATGCCAGACTAAGGCGTGCATGGCGCTTTCCACAGAGTCTTATTTCTCACTGCATGCTGTGAATAATGCACTAAATTTCCAGACTCACTCTGCATCTCCTGTAATGTAATGAGTCACGGAAAAGAAAAAGTAATGCACATACTATACAACAACACATTTCTTCAAACACTCTAACATAAAAGAAACAGTCACCACTTGAGTTGCTGTTGGATTGGCCTGTTAAATAAAATGCAGTTATGCTTGGAAATAGTTGGATGGGACACTGATAGGTTTAGAAGAGGGAATTTCAAGGGTTAGAAAAGTTACTGAATGGGATGTAGGACAGGAACAAACTGATTTGGTTCCTATATATCCGAGCTTACTTCCATCATCCTAACCTTTGCGAGGAACGATCTAGGCTCTGAAATAAGTTTTGGCACCTACTGACTTAGCTTAATTTAATGAAATTGTACCCGAGTTCTAGAAGCTAGATTTTTTTTTTCCTTTTAAGACAAAAATCCCTGAATAGTATGCCTACTTTATAAATCTAGGTCATGTATTTATTCATTGTTGGTTCTGTGAGTAGGGAAATACTTAATTCTTCTGGTCTAGGCAAGGCTGAATCCTATTTTCTTGATATCTATTCTGAAACTCTATCATGAAAACCCTAAATGTTCTTTTATTTGGGCTATCTGGACAGAATAAAAATGCAGACAGAATAAGTCTTCAGTACCAACAAGAAAAAAGTGTCCATCATTTATACTTTACTATTATTATTTTACTCTTGCTATTGCTATTAACTTTACTATTGGCTTTATGAAACATTATCTTTCTGTGCCTGACCTGTTTTCTTTGATGGCAACTACTTCTGTCCCTTATACTCAGGTGTACTCCGGAGTTTTTGCATGCTCAAACTATGTAACTTCTGTGAATGATCTCATCTATTCACCAGCAAATGTCAACTTTACATTAACATTTGCTTCATCTGTATATTCCTTCACCACTCTTGTGAGCACCAAATCTGTATAAACAATCTCTTGCTGAACTGTTTATTTATATGCAACTTTGTTCCCAAATAAACTTAAAAAAACCTGTATGGGTAGTATAACCACAAAAACACACTGAATTTTATTTAATAACAGTGCATTCTTTTTCTCTCAAAATAAATAAATGAACCTAAAAAACCCTAGAAATGTAACATAGTTATGAGGTTCTAGCCAGTTGCTATCTATATGTGGGCTAAAATTTCGGCCAGAAGCTCATTTAAAGGAATGAACTAGTTCTCCACTTTTAAGACAGTCCTTTTATGTCTTGGTCAATTTTAATACAAAAACAGCTTAGTTTTGAATCAAATACACAAATATACCTTTCCTACCTACCATAGGGGAAAACGAAGGCATGTATTCTCTCTTCGTGAGAGGAATACAGATCACTTTTAGAACCTCTGTGTATTGACAGCAGTACACTGGTGCATATCTGATAGTATGAGTTAACTCTGTAACTCATACTCTGTAAATCTCACCTACCCACGCACACTAACCTAACTTTACACATTGGGGGAGGGAGGGAAGAACACATTTACTTTCAGATCTTTAAACCAAAGGGTTACAAAACTTAAGGGCATATTATAAAGCATAGTATAAGGCAGCAAACTACCTTCATCAGGATGGGCAGGCTTTCCCAGTGAAGAACTTGAACACAGGGACAGTCATAAATGGCATTACAATTTAGCACATCACTTTAAGACACTAACTAGATTGTACCCAAGTGCTGCAAAAACCCGGTACTGTTAGCAAAACTCTAATTTACTTATTTATTAAATACTTCAGAGTAGTAGTAAGGTATTTTGTTTGTTTCCTTTTTGGTTTAATGAAATCGAAGTGCTAAAGCTATTTCACATGTTTTACTCTTTAAAAAAATTTTTTTAGTTGGTTTATTTATTCTGAGAGGGGTGGGCATGAGGGGAGACAGAATCAGGAGCAGACTCCACAGTGTCAGTCTAGAGAGCCCAATGTAGGGTTCAAGCCCACCAAACCATGAAATCATCATCTGAGCCGAAATCAAGAGTCAGATGCTTAACCTACTGAACCACTCAGGCGTGCCTTGCACAGTTTTATAATTATCTTCAAAGAGTGCTAAAAATACTCTCTCTCGTGGTGATTACTTTGTAGAGTATTAAATACTTATCATTTTAGGAAAGAAGTTCATTTCTCATTTTTTAGGGTGAGTCATTTGGTGTACTTGTAAGACAAGCGTACTACCAGTTTCTAACAGAGCCTTGGTTTCACACTTTTCAATGAACAGGGAATAGAAAATGAAGAATAAATAACAATTATTAATACTTTACCACCACGGCAGTCAGAATTACAAGTATATTTATTTACTTGACTCTGAACGGTTGAAGTGATGACAGTAAGGGAAGAGGACAAACATATGTTAATAATATTTAAATTTGTGTGTATCTCCATCATTACATTTTAGAAATTTAATAGAAAATGTCAAGTGCTTTTACTTGAGCTTTCTAAAGAGAATTTTTTTTCCTAAAGCAAAACAAAGTCATTTTCCTACATTACTGAATATCATATTTTCTGACAGTTATAAACAGAAAATTTGCCAAATTATTAGGATTATTGTAAAAATAATTCTTACTTTATTTGTAAATACTGGAAAGTATTTTTCATTAAAAAAAACCAGGGATATAGTTAAAAAAATGGGCTGCCTGTCTGGCTTAGCTGCTGAGCATAAGACTCTGATCTGGGGGTCAAGTTCACGCCCCACACTTGTACCAGTCAAATATGGTAGACTTCCTTAATGGGTTATATTCTGATGCACGTAGAATGGAGTTCTTATAAGCTAACGCTATGAAACTCCTTTTTAAGTCCTCTTAACATTGTCTTCATTGTCACTAAAGTGTTCTTGCTTAAATCTTTTTAATGTTTATTTATTTTTCAGAGAGAGACAGACAGACAGACAGACAGAAAGCAGGGGAGGGGCAGAGAAAGAGGGAGACACAATCCTAAGTAGGTTCCAGGCTCTGAGCTGTCAGCACAGAACCCGACGTGGGGCTTGAACTCAGGATCTGTGAGATCATGACCTGAGCCAAAGTCAGATGCTCAACCAACTGAGCCACCCGTGCACCCCTAAAGGGTTGTTTTTGTTTGATTTGTTTAAATTGTCACTGTGCTGACTAAATAATTATAAGCCACCAATATAATACAATTTAAAAATGGGGTTTATACAGCTAGTTTTGGAATTAACTCTTTATTTGCATTAAAACATCATAAACTGTTTGGATGTTTTGATAACAAGGGTACACAGGACAAGGCTATGCATTCACAAAATTTAAATACCCCAAAACTCTGGTTCCCTTTAAAAGTATTATTGGGGCACCTGGGTGGCTCAGCCAGTTAAGTGTCCAGTGCTTGGTTTCAGCTCTGGTCATGAACTCAGTCTGTAGGTTCAAGCCCAGCATCAGCTCCATGCTGACAGTGTGGAACCCTTTTGGAATTCTCTCTCTCCCTCTCTCTATGTACCCCTTCCCCGCTCACTCTATCAAAATAAATAATAAAAACTTAAATTATCAAAACTGCAGCCCTGCTTTTATAACATCATGAAACCTTAAAAATAACTTGCTATATTATCTTGTATATATGCTATAATATGTAATTATATTTAATAGATAAAATATGATAATGCATATATTTTGTTGGATACTGAATTTTGTATTTAAATGTATAAATCAACAAAGATAAGCGACCTACAAAGTACCTTTCCCCAAGGCCAGCTTTTCAAGACCCTCTCCTTGTACCAACTCCACTACTTTTTTGCCTATCAATTTTGTAAAAACAGGTAATTTTATGTAATAATTCTTTACTTCCCATTTCTCTTTGGCCTACTTCTAGTTCAACAGCATAAAGAATGGATAAACATTAGTGGCTGCCTTTATTGTGTTTCTAGCATGGGCAGTTCCCAACTTTTGAAACACTATGTGCAAACTGTTCTATTACAATTTTACGGGAGTACAGAATCCATGCTTCCAAGTAAGCATTCCAAATGCTACATAATCCATAATGAACTTTTTTTTAATTTAAAAAACCTTTCTCAAATACCATTTATGCAAATAGGATTTTGTCTTGTTTATAACACTTTAAGAACTAAAAATAAAAAGTTTTCAAAAAAGATCTTACATATTTTCTTAAGTAATCTCTATACTTAATGTGGGGCTCAAGCTCACAATCCTGAGATCAAGAGTCCCATGCTCCGACTGAGCCAGTCAGGCACCGCTAAAATAAAAATGTTTTGATGGAAATCTTTCAAAAGTCTTGTATAAGTTCTCTGGGTTTTTAAACAGCATCTTGATCAGCATTAACATCAAAAAAACTACTCATAATGTGCTATCAAAAATTATGCTAATACACAGTCTCTGTGAAATCAGAGATTTTACAGCAATTTGTACCCATCTTCCTTTGGCGTGGATTTTTCTGTTAAAGTTTTTCCATTTTTTTCTTCATCGTCTCTTGCCACCACTTGATATTTTCATTTTGCCTACACTAACCAGACTCAGTCTGGAAAACTTGCTATTCTACTTTAAGATAGACTAATAAATAAGCAAGAAAGCTAGACAGAATATTGTGTCCAGAGTAGGGGGAAGAGGCAGGAGAAGGTGAAATCTTTGAGTAGAAAGAGGAAGGGTTTTCCTAGTAACCAAAAGACAAGAGCAAAAATGTATAATGAGCTCTGTGATACTTAGATGTTCCTTCAGAGAGTCTCTACATTCTAAATAACTAGAACTGCTGGATATTACTGTACTAGTTTGACCATAACTAACCACAATTTTAATATGTTATATATAAGAAAATTTTAATTAAAGTGCCAAGTGTAGCAAAAGTGAGGGGAAAGAGAGAGAGACAGAGAGAGAGAGAGAGAGAGAGAGCGTGAGCGAGAGCAGAGTTATGTGTGTGTGTTAAGGCAAAGGAAAGGCAATACCTATTCTCAGCAGTTTTGTGATATTCTACCTATATACAGGAAGAAAATTATCCCGTTATGAGGTATTATTTATGTATTTTAATTTTATAAAACATTTTCCAACACATCATTTTTAAAACACAATATTAACCAATGAAATATATATATGATGGGAGCGGGGGGAAGAAAAAGAGAGAAAGCCCAGTAAATACTTTCTTAGCTTGAATCGGCTGTATTTTGTTTGTTTTTTAAAGCTAAGGATCAAGAGAATGAGAAGATAAACCACACACTGACAGTAAATATTTGCAAAAACCCTATCTGATAAAGAATTGTTACCCAAAATGTATAAAGACATCTTAAAATTCAACAGAAAGAAAATGAATAGGGTTTCTGGGTGGCTCAGTTGGTTAAGTGTCCAACTCTCGATTTTGGTTCAGGGAATGGTCTCACAGTTGTAAGATGAGCCCCACATCAGTCTCTGTGCTGGGCCTACAATCTGCTTAAAATCTTCTCTCTCTCCTCCCTCTGCCCTTCCCCTGCTTGCTCTCTCATGCACTCTCTCACTCAGAAAAAAAAAATCTAATTGAAAAATGGGCAAAAGACCCGAACAACGCCTCACCAATAAAGACACACAGAATATAAGTAAGCATATTAAAAGATGTTCAATATGATATCACTACACACCTATCAGAATGGCAAATTTTTTCTAAATACTACAATGGTGGACATGTGCCATCATAAATTTGCCAAAATCCATAGAATATACAACACCAAGAATGAGCCCTAATGTAAACTATAAACTCTGGGTGATAAAGAGGTATGGATGTAACAAAGGTACCACTGTGATGCAGGATACTGATAACTCGGGAGGTTGTGCCTCTGTAGCAATGGGAGTATGGTAATTCTCTGTACTTTCTCTGCCCATTTTTGCTGTAAAAAATATTAATTACAACATTAAGGACCTGAGGCACCTGGATGCTCCGTTGGTTAAGCACCCCACTCTTGATTTCTGCTCAGGTCAGGATATGGTTCGTGAGCTCGAGCCCAGAGTCCCGCTCTGTGTTGACGGTGTAGAGCCTGCTTGGAATTCTTTCCCTCTCTCTCTCTCTCTGTCCCTCCCCCACTTGTGGGTGTGTGTTCTTGCTCTCTTTCTCTCTCATGCAATAAATAAATAAACTTAAAAAAAAAATAAAGACCAAATATTGCTAAAGATCCAGACAGTTAAACATTCTTGATGTTACAAAAACATTTCAAAATTCTACAGACCCAGAAAACAAAATTACATCTGAAATATTCTTTACTCGGTATCTTATGATATATAAATATCAAGAGATACATATTTCATATTCTTTCTGTCATGTCAACCTATATAAAAATGATATAGAGATTTACATGTTGAGTGCTTAGAAGTAGAAACCAACATTAGTAGGTAAAACCCTCAGTCAGTTTAATAAATGGGCTCAGAATGGACTCTATTCAACCTACTTTGGGTGCAGTAGCTAAAATGGGATAATAACACATAAGTACTCACCTTTGAGTCATAATTTTGAAGGCATCTGGGAGGTAGCAATCTGTATTCTCCATCTGAAATGGGTCAGCATCACAAATCTTGTCATCTGTTCGACCATAGTTCGCGCTCTCAATCATGATGACATCGCTGCCCGGACATCGCAGATCTATAGAATAACCTTCGCAGGATAATTCTCGCCTAACTAACCCGAAGGGTAAAGCTGCTCTGCTGAAACCTTAAACGTGAAAAAAAAGAAAGAAAATTAAAATTAAGACATGTATGAAATACATTATTTTAATAAGGCATTTTCAAGTAATACGGTTCAAGTCTATATTCGAGATGTCATAAAAAGTACAATTTTTAAGTCATCCATTCATAAATGTAGTAAGTAATTCCTTGATTCTTCACTACAGATCAAGATATCTTGAGTTTTTTTTAAATATGTATCTTTAGCTGGACTATTCATCTGTATAATAAAATTTAAATTACTCTAGCAAAATACTATCTGTATAATCTATTCACATATAATCTATTCACAATAAGAAACTAAGTGGCTCTTTCTGAGTAAATCCAAAGAAAAAGGACAAACTTAATCAATGGATTTATGAATAATGACAAGTTTTACAAATATAGAATGTAACAACTAATCGAGAAACAATCTTCATTTAGGCAGTGGAATAAAAGCTCTGATATACAGTGACTTTACTTTCTCATTTAATGTAGACCCATTAGTTGCTGTTAGCATCATCTTAAAAAAGTATTTCTGTCATAGCAGCCCCTCCCACCTGGAAAAAATAAAATGCTATGACACTAATACACGTATGGCACAATTAACTTGTTTCAATTTACAGACACTTTATTTAAAACTGGCCTAAATGGAAGCATGCAGCAGTTGGCCCCCAAAGGAGCCAGCACTGCTCCAATCGAGTCTGACAAGCTGAAATAACCCGGGAAGGGCAACACTGATCTGAGTCACTTTTGTCGCCTATAGAACAGAGATGAAACACCTGGGATGTGACTGTTCCAACCTGTGTGACTCTAAAATGAAATAAGGTACATAATACTGCTCAATTAAAAGTACTACATGAATTCCAGTGTGGTGTATTAGAAAGAGGGCAGAAAACTACTGTTCCTAAGTGCTGAAAAAAGATTCCCAGATGGAATAAAAAGTGAGAATTTTAAGTGAGCAACCACAGGACCTATAAAGTACTAACACAGCACTGGACAAAGGGTAAACACTGGGAAAGCCAAGAACAGCCAGAAGAACTATGTGTGCGAGAGGCCCATACTCCCTGTGCTGGTGTTCTACCTATGAGTTAGCTACCATTATTAAAAACTTCTCCAACGTAGCCTCAAGGTTTACTAACCTGTCACCATCTCACACATTCCTGTTATAAAAGATGAGCATAATTTTAGTATTTTTCTTCTATCCTTTTAATTAATTACTCCACATCACATAAACTATCCCTTATATCCCCTTTTATAGGACAAAAACCCGCCCTCACACTCGGAAATGAATAATACCAAGTTATGAACTTCAAGTTGAGAAACTGGGTTATGTCCAGGTCAATCCAATGCCCAAACCTGTTCTCTTAAACGTTATTGTACGATGCCTCTTACTAATTCAATGAAATAAATCACTTAGCAGAACATGCACCTTCTTTCTAACAGAAGGGTGACTGGGTTACATTTTGATATGACTTAAAAATCACCAATTCTCAGACTTGGCTCAGCTCTCAGTTCTACTGAGAAAACTAAAGATGTAACTGGAATGAGGACAGCAGAAAAAGACACAATTTAGAGCACAGAAAACTTCAGAGGATTGGGCCACATCCCAGACTTGGGAGGTTTTCATTAAGAGGGTTTATGGTCCTTTTTTTTTTTTTTTTTTTTTTTTTACCATTTCTTTACTTTTGAGAGATAAAGTAAGACAGAGCGGTAGAGGGGCACAGAGAGAAGGAGACAGAGATTCTGGAGCAAGCTCTAGATTGTGAGCAAGCATTCGGCACAGAGTCGATGCGGTGCTTGAACCCATGAACCGTGAGATCATGACCTGAGCTGAAGTCAGATACTTAACCAACTGAGCCACCCAGGTGCTCCAAGAGGGGTTATGGTCTTATGAAGTATTAAAGTATGTGAGAAGGCACATCATCAATGAAGAAGGAATACAGAAATGGAGCTAGACAAATGTCAAGACAGATAGTTTTAAATAGGCCGACGTTTCAAAGTTCACAAATAAACTTTTACACATATGATTGCTTCTTCTGTTTCCTGATACTGTACTGTACTGCCCATACAAATAATTCAAACTAGTATTCCTATACTCGTTTTGACTGAAAATAGGCTTTAGAGCTTCATTTCAGTGGCAAAAGCTGTGTGGAAATTCAAACAAGCATCATAAAAAATTTGAAGCACAGAGTATTTTAAAGCCAGAGATACTTTGCAATTATAATTCCTTAATAAATGAGAACAAATTTATATTATTAGGAAATATTATGAATGTTAGAACACATTATTAGAAGACTGGCTTGGAGCCATAATTGACAACTTTCACTACTTGTCAAAAATATAGGGTATCATGAATCACTGTGGTTTTTAAATTAAGCCCTTAACTTTTGGAGTTCTTCAGGATTACAGTTACGGTTCTAAGTGAAATTTCCTCTGCTTTTGAGAGATATTTAAGAAGTTGCATTGTTGAGTGTCCTGCTGTTTTGGTAATTCAGAGAAGATTTTTAATCCTTAGGTACAGTCATCCAAACAGGCAAAATAAGAAAAAAGAAAAAGAAAAAGAGACAGAAAGATCAACACACTTTAATAATTTAGATTTCTAATGTAGAATCTTCTGGAGAAGAGAGACCATGGTACTCATACTTTCCCTGCACAGAACTGAATGAGTTCTTAACAGTGAATATTGTTTTATTCAATGCGACAGTGTCTATTGTTTTGCATCATAAGTGTTCTCCTTTATAAATTCTTCCTCTCTCCCCTCTGTTTCCACTGAACTTTGTATGTATCTTTACTAAAGTATTTATTATTACTCCATGATATTAAGCATATTCATTTCTTAATTTATAACTTCCTGCTAGACTATGATGGCACAGAAAAAAATCCTTTATCCTTTGATAATGGAAATAAAAATAGTAAGCATTAAGAAATAGATAAACCTTTTACAATCAATGAAAATGATGTGCTATCCTCAAAAAAGAAAAATATTTACATTTTGCTGATTTATTATTTTCTAGGTCCTGCTGGGGTTCATTAGTGTTTCTCACAAAGAAAGACGAGTTACATGTTTATAAACTTTCATGAATTTAAATCCTATGTTTCCAATCAGGAATATAAAAATTCAAATAGGAAGACAGAAAAGTGAATCCCAAAAACCGTGGTTTGCAAGCATAATTTGTTCCAAAAACATGCTGGTAAGTCAAAACACTTGCATATCAAAGTGAATGCCAAGAACCATTGGCTCAGTTGTGATCATGTGACAGTCAGCAACATACACTTTTCATACTGCAAAACATCACGTGTTTATCAAGTTCAAGTTTATTAGAAATGCTTACTCATCTTCCAGAACATTCACAGAACAAGTTGCAATCTAAGGTTTTACTGTATTATTAAGAGTTAACATTTACAAAGCAATTAATATGCTCTGACACTACGTTAAATGCTTTCTGGGGGGCACTCTTTTTGTTTTAAGCAACATCATCAACAACAAAAAACAGTGGACTAGGTTACTTTTATAGTATCCACTGTACAGAGTATGAAACGAAGGCATTAAGTTCAGTCTCCAGGATTACTAAGAATTCAAATGTAAGGCACGCAGAGTTCTCAGACTCCAGATGACCATGAAAGAGAAAAGTACTGCATGACTTTCTCAAGCCCCCTCGTTGATAATAATTTTATTAGTTTTCATGCAGTCTGAAACCCACCAATGAATGTTAGTAAATTTGACAGGAAACAACTATGGGAAGTGTTCGCGAAACATACAAATAAGGAAACTTGTATTTTCAGAAATGTAGTGTTGTGTGCCATTTGTGCAGAGGGAGCTTAGTCTACATTGCTCAAATATGTACATATGTAATGAGTACTAAATACTAAACTGTGTCTGGGTCAGCCTTTTGACCTTGGCTAAGTCATAAATCATTTTACCTTTCTGGGTTTTAATTTCTTTTTCTGAAGAATTAAAGTTATTTCAAAGCTGTACCCAATTTTACCAATCTGTGATTCTAAACAGGCAAGCTCCTTTTCACCAAGTAACACACGATATTCTGACATTTTCAAATGATCACTACGTAATAATTCTTTGCTCTATTTCTTTAAAATATAAACATACAGAAGAACGCTAACCTGGATGTGTTGTGGCACAATCACACAGACTATACAGTACTATCAAAATGATTATCTAAAGCACATGTGATGAACTAGGCACGCAGTGTTGACACCAATCACAGACAGACATTTTCCTAGATTATTTTAATCGAAGACAGTGAAAGGGATAAAATAAACATGGGTCAGTTATGGGATCAAAAGAAAAACTGACATACACTTTTTAGAAAAATGTAAGTTGCTGTGCCTTCTTTGCCCACTTCCCACTATTTCCCTGAAAACTTCAAGGGTTTGGGGTTCAACCTTTTCTACTCACAATGATACTTTGAAGTTTGGAAAAGTCTAAAATACAACTGTGGCAATTAATATTGTTAAAATCAATATTTTCACTAAGAAAAAATTATGAGAAGATGGTACAAATCTTACTTCTAAATAGTTATTTACTCCTTTATTTATATCACATTAATGACTTGCTATATTGAGTCACGGGAAAAAAATCACAGGTACGTCCACTGTTTCTTAACTATACTTTTTTCCTTTGTATATGATGCAATTCTTAAATGTTTAAAATGGGTATTAAAAATTTTTTATAAATATTTAAGTCACTTGCCAGGACGGTGTAATGGATTCCTAAACACGATTTTGCGTAAGAGTCATCTGGTTAAGTGTTTTTAGAAAGACAGGATCTTCAACCCCTAATCCAGACCTCCTGACTCAGAATCTTTGGGTTCAGATAGAGCTGGGAAACTGGTGTTTGGGGAGGAAATTGTTAAGTTATTTGTAACACACTGATATAATAAGTAAGATGTGCCAAGAATTTCTCAAAGGCCTTTTTAAAATAGTTATTTCTCTATTGGGATCACATATTTATTAAGTCACTGCCATCATATTTCCTCTTAATTCTCTAATATAGTTGTAGTTTTCCTTTAATCTTTGAACATATTCATAATAGCCACTTTGAAATTTTTATCTGTTAAATCTAACATCTGGGCCCACATCAGAGGTAATTTCTGTTGAATGCTTTTTCTCCTGAGTATGGGTCAATTTCCTTGTTTCTAGGCATATCTTATATATTTTTTTGTTATTGGAAACTAGACATTGTAAATAATATTCTGCTAACAACTGTGTACCCAGATTTCTTTCCCCTGAGAATTGCTGCTATTGTGATATTTTCTTTTTAGTATCTTGACTGAATTTAATCTACAGACTCTGTCTCCCTCAGAGTGTATGGCTACTATCTCTGCTCGCTGTTGTTAATTCTTATTTTTATTTTCTAGCCCGGCTTCCTAGCGATCACTCCTGTCTCTGCACAGCTTAGTGACCAGTCAGTGGCTGGGAAGAGACCTGGCACAAACAGTAGGAATCCGTAAGAAGGCCTCCACCCTCTGCTGATTCATCTGTGTGTGTGTTGGGGACAGTATTCAAAGTTCATCAGGCAGTTTTCTTCTTTTTTTAATGTTCATTTATTTTTGAGAGAGAGAGAGAGAGAGAGAGAGACAGAAACATAGAGTATGAGTGGGGAAGGTTCAGAGAGAGAGGGAGACACAGAATCTGAAGCAGGCTCCAGGCTCTGGGCTGTGAGCACAGAGCCCCCACGTGGAGCTCGAATTCACATGAGATCATGACCCGAGCCAAAGTTGAATGCTCAACCGACTGAGCCACCCAAGCACCCTCATCAGGCAGTTTTCAAGTTAGCTGTAGTTATTTATTTTCTGCCAACTCCTCTCACGTCTCTTCAGCTGTGTAGCTTCCCACTTAGTCAAGAATATGTAGAGAATTCTGGCCCTTTCGTGTCAAAGACGTCCTGGTTTTGTTTCAGACTGGCCCTCCAGTCTCCCCAACAGGGACCACAACCTGGGGCTAGCAGAGCTGTGAGTCTTTCCCATCTGTTTACCACAGCATTTACTCCTTGTATTGGCAACACTGCCAGGCACAGGTTTCCATCCTCCACTCCAAACAAATCAAGCCAATTGTCTCTGGCAGCAGTCACTGAATTTCAAGGCCAGCCTTGCCCCAATGAAACAACCACAAAGACTTATCGAAGGAATGGAGGGTGGAGGGTAGGTGCAGCCCCAGGCTAGATGGCTTTGAACTTCCACTGTTTATACCAGAAATACTACAGCTTTTCATAAATAAATGCTTCTCAATTTCTCAGTTGATTCTGGTTAATTTCCAGAGCCCTAAATAGTGGTTCACAATTTTGTTCAGTTTTAGACATGTTTTGGGAGAGGCTTTGTTTGCCACTCTCTTTACCCCATCATCTCCAGAAATCCCCCTAAGGACTTTAGAAAATATTTACTGACTAGTATCTTCAAAAAAAACAAAACAAAAACGAAAAACAAACAAAAAAAATTGAGAGAGGTGGTATCGTTATCACCATTTTATAAAGGAGGAAACTGAGACGCAGAAAAGTTACTTTTTCTATGATCATACCATCCACTAAGAATGAAGTCAGGTTTTGACATACATTAATGCAGCTCCCAGTTCATATTCTTAAATGTTACTTTAATGCCTCTTCAAATGATAATAACAATTAGCAGCAGCTCTACAGACCCCTGCAGCAGAGGGCAGAGTTAGTAGTGTGTACTGGGTTCTTTCTAGTCTTAGGGGATGAAGAGCAGCAAAAGAAATAGTGTGTCTGTTTGTCAAGCTTTCAATGAAACAGTTCAATCAACATAATCAACATATAGAAATTCCCAAATTAAAGCCCTTTAATCACCCTATTACTATGACATTTATTCTGTTGTATTTTCAATCTATTTCTATTTCAACAAAGGAAAAAAAAAGCACCCCAACAAGCTAGTGTAATCCAATCCATCTTGCAACCCTGACAATCGAAGAAACAATTTGTGGGAGGCCCTGTGAGCAAAACATCAATATTGTAGCTCTGTGCTGTGCAAATGTGAACACCACCAAATAGCGGTGCTTAGAGTAAAATGAACTGTTTTGCTCCATTTTCTCCACTCTGAACAAGTGATTTTGAAAAGACAGGTTTTTTTCCCCCCAAGCTATAAAATGTCAAGCAATAACTCTCTGCGCTTTAGGCTAGTGATTGGAATAAATACCTCCGGGCAACAGGTGCAGTGACTTAGGACTGAAATCATTCACATTCAGTGGATAACTCCTAATAAACAGATGCACTGCTATCAGACGGGAATCTGTACCACCAGAATTAGAATTGTCATTGGATTTTGCATCATCTGAGCACTTTTGCAAGAATATATACCACTCTGGCAATAGAGAGTACACTCTGCCATAAGCTGGTATTTGTGATAAACTTTTAGGCACTTGATTATGAGCACTTGGCTTTTCTAACTTTGTCTCCATTCAGTCTGCTCTTTATACATATTGCTGTTAAAATCCTACATTCCTATAAAAGTCTTCTTATTAAGCTATAATATAAAAACATCAACTTTTCTGGTACTGTTTTTCTTAATTACTTTGAACTAAACCTTGTCATGGACACGACTGCTCATGCCGTCCAGGGTCCCAGTAAGCACCATGCCTTCTGATTATCAGGGACCTCGATGGGATTGAGGCCGTGACTTCAAGCTCTACTCAAATATTAACTCAAGCCACAGTCTCCTATGAGTGCTGGCATATTGAAATCTGATTTATTTCTGTTCCGATATGTTAATGAAATTTTTTCCCCTAAAATGAAAATGAGAAAAATACTTAATGAGGAGAGGACATGATTTCAACCAGGCTGACCTACAACTTATAAGCTTCCAGAAAACTTTTTTTTCATTTCATTTTAGTTTAGATGAAAACGTTAAAAACAAGCCAAGAAGATAAATTATTTCACTAGTAACTCAACATTTCTCTCTGAAAGCTCATGAGATCATTAAAACAAAATTTCAAACATCAAGAATGTGTAAGAACACATTCCTTGAGAGAGGTACCTGGCTGTCTCAGTCAGTAAAGCACGTGAACTTTGATCTCAGGGTCTTAAGTTCAAACCCAACGTTGGGTGCCAAGTTCACTTCAAAAATAAATAAATAAATAAAATTTAAAACCATCTTTTTATACGAAAAGGCCAGTGTGTCAAGAAGTCATTTCACTAAGTATACAGAATGTCACTCTATTGTTTTAGTGATTCTATTAGTCCATTTAAGAAATAATTTTATTAAAAAAATTTTATCAACTCCTAAAACATCTAATATTTGTATGTTCATTAAAATATAATTGTTTTGGGACGCCTGAGTGGCTCAGTCAGCTGAGCATCTGACTTCGGCTCAGGTCATGATCTCATGGTTTATGAGTTCGAGCCTGCATCAGCTTGTTGCTGTCAGCACGGAGCCTGGAGTCTGCTTGGATTCTCTGTCCCCCTTTCTCTCTGCCCCTTCCCTGCTCACACTCTCTCAAAAATAAACAAACATTATATATATATGTGTGTGTATATATATTTAGTCTTAGGTTCCTCACATAAGACTGATAGGTTGAAACAATAGTCATATGTGAGGAACCTAAAACTATGCGATGCAGAGAGTAAAAGCAAACAAACAAACAAAAACGTCTTTCACCTTTGAACTTGTTTCATGCCAAGAATAAGGAAATGAAGACAATGCAATGTCATTTCCTAGCATAGGCACACTGGCATCGAAAATGTAGCAATTTTTGTGTAAGTAGACATTAGCATGAAACACAGATCTAATCCTTACAGAAATACAAAGTTCTTGTAGAAGAAAGTGTTCAAATAATTTAAGACAATGAAACTACAAAGTAATCACCTCGCTATTTATGAATCATATGCCTTAGATTCTTGTGTCATTCTTGCCTTGCAGGCTGTGGGTTTTTTTGTTCATTGTTAATTTTGGATAAATTTTAAATCATGAGGCATTTCAAACCAAAAAAATTAAGAATATTAGGTTTTATTATTTATATCCAATTTATATCCAAAAAAACTATGATTTACATTAGGATACACTCAAAAAATCCTAACAAATAAATGGAAGTTAAAAAATGATACTTAACGGGGCGCCTGGGTGGCTCAGTCGGTTGAGCGGCCGGCTTCGGCTCAGGTCAGATCTCATGTTTGTGGGTTCGAGCCCCGCGTCAGGCTCTGTGCTAACAGCTCAGAGCCTGGAGCCTGCTTCGGATTCTGTGTCTCCCTCTCTCTCTGCCCCTCCCCCTCTCATGCTCTGTCTCTCTCTGTATCAAAAATAAATAAAAAAACATTTTAAAAAAATGATAATTAAATCCAAAATAAAGATACAGTCAATAAATGGATAGATGAATGAACTAAGGTAAGCAAATGAACAATCATGAGCTCCTCTGTCAGGAGGCAACACGCTCCTAAAGGTCTGGATACTTGTGATGTCTCCTCTACTCAACTCTGAGGTACTCAGCAGAAAGAAGCGAAGCCTATTTACTTTTGTAACTTTGGTTTTCAGCACAGTGCATAACACACCATAGGCATTCAACTTTTATTTAATTTAATTGTATGCTGTATTTTCTACTTTAATTCCTTTTACAAAAAAGATGTCAAATATACCCAAACATAAAACAAAGATGTTTTTATAAGGGAAAAAAACACGCCACAATTAAAGCTTTTTCTATATATTAAGTGTTTTAAAACCCAGATACCATGAAATTAAAAAATACATACGTAACAAACACGGTATCTTCACTAGAGTCCCCAAATCAGTGGGCCTCAACTACAAAATGCACCCTTAAGTGACAAACGATCTGCAGGAGTTCACAATCATCCAGGAATCCTGGTTATTGGTCATGTAAAAAGATTACAAAAAACAGAATAACAACTTTACCCCTCTCTTTTTTCTACTGCAGTAAATAAGAAATACTCTCTATATTATCTTTTCTAACTAGCTAAAACCAATATAACATTAAGATGTTATGAAGTTAAGAAGTTACTATCAGAGGGGCACCTGGGTGTTCCAGGTTATAATCTTGCATTGGTGAATCAGAGCCCCACCTTGTGCTTTGTGCTGACAGCTCAGAGCCTGGAGCCTGCTTCGGATTCTGTGTCTCCCTCTCTCTCCCTCTCCCCCACTCACACACGGTCTCTATCTCTCAAAATAAATAAACATTAAAAAAATTTTTTAAGGAAAAAAAGTTACCACCACAATTCAATTCCTCAAGTCATTCACACTGTATTATCAAATTAAAATTCTTAATTCTGTATGATTTATTCACAGACAACAAAATAAGAGATACAATCAAAATAAGTAACAAAACAATTTCATCATCTTCAGGCACAATAATTTATTTCTACTTCCACATTGATTAATATAATTTTCTAACACTTTTTTTTTTACTACTCTTCTGTTATAAATTCCATTACCGACTCCCACCCCACCCAATCTCAGAGTGTTTGTTCTTAAAAGCAGTTAAACAAGAAGCAAAAATACGAAACTATGAGATTCATCCCTTCACCCAATGACTTAGGTAAAAAGTTATACTACCAATAAGATTTTATTCCTTTCCTGTCACTGTATTAGCCTGACAAATAAAACTAGTTAGGGGCAGAGACCTCATTTAGAGTACTCCCCAGCTAGATCTCACCGACTGAAGAGTCAAACTTTGGATTTTAAGTCTCTCTGTTAATGCCTTGCATATTTAAACATAAAACAACCAATATTTTTTTAATGCCAGAAAGACCCCACAAGAAACTATTAGTCATGATTTCATTCTTGAAAAGGTACACTTAACTTGAATCAAAGAGGGAGAACAATGTAAATGGATAGATGATTTCCATGTCAATTAACTTTATTGACAACAATAAACTATAAAGTTGTGGAGAAGATACTTATGTAACCACTGGCTTCCTCATTAAAGGTATCTATAAGGGGCCAAATTCATATAAATTCTAATACTTATTTGAGTTAACTACATTGAAACTGCCCTAAAACCACCCACTCATTTCTCTTGATCCCAAACAGCCATCCAAAGGTAATCACATTTAACCACCGCTGACTAAAACAAGTGTTCTAGAAGAGAAAGGCATTATATCTCCACACACATTGCTATGAAGTATTTACTTCTCACTTCAGGTAGGAAAGATTAACACAGCCTGAAGCCACTCTCAACTCTTATCTTGACTTTTTACAAACTGTTACCCACACTAACACTTCAATCATTTAAAAAGTGTCAGCTATTTAACCTGTTTCCCACTGAAAAGGGGAGAAATTTCAGGTCTTTCCTCTACATGCTGTAAAAGGCACTCTTCTTTCCCGAAAACCTGAAAGGACTTCTGAAAGTTAGAACTTTACTTACCTATTATTTTTTTTTTTCATTTTTATTTTTACCGAACATAATACTATCAAAGATGACAGAAAGGTTTTTCTGTTAGGAGTGAGAAAGAATCTTCTAATAAAGTCCTGGGGGGAGAGCGGGGGCAGGTGGTATGCTTACTGCAGCAACTTTGCACCTCTTAAAAGCTACTTATGACACCAAACTTGATTTTTAAAACTTCCTTTTTCTCTTAAATGATGCTTAAAATTTGATTATAAATTATGCCACAAACATGAACTTCATTAACCCAAACTCTGAACTATCACTACAATGTGTAAGACTTTCTTTGTAACTGAACAATTTATTTGTATTTCATGAACGATTTGTAAAGATACATTTCTAAAAGATTTACAGAGCTTATGGAAACAACTAATCAAGTGGGTAATATGATATATAAGAAACAAAATTATTCTACTAAACACTGTACTAATATGCTATTACTTTTCTCAACGAATGCTCCTGGACCAATTAAAAACTGCAAAATGACAAAATGAGTGAAACTAAATTCAGTAGTGATCCCATTTTGTGAACCTTGCTTCAAAACGCAAACTTCGGATGCCGGGGTGGCTCAGTCGGTTAAGCATCCAACTTCAGCTCAGGTCATATAATTCGAGCCCCACATCAGGCTCTGTGCTGACAACTCAGAGCCTGGAGCCTGTTTCAGATTCTGAGTCTCCCTCTCTCTCTATCCCTCCCCCACTAACGCTGTCTGTCGGTCTTTTTGTCTGTCTCTCTCTCTCAAAAATAAACATTAAAAAACTTTTTTTTAGAAACCCCACAAAGTCAAAATAATCAAAACCACCACTAAACGGAAAATAGCATTTCTAACGTTATCTCTTACTAATAAGTTTGTGCAGCCTCACCCAAATACATATACTGTTCATCCAATCATCCATCACGTATTTGTTTGTGGCACATTTGAATTCCTCCATCAGACTATTTTGGAATAAGCCAAAGAAACTAACAACCCTCAGGTTGGAGGCAATCCCACCAAATTCGAAACTACAGAAGGCCCACGCAGTAGTAAAAGTCCTCCCTGAAGTAAAGAGATGAGTAATACAAGTACTCACTCCCCTACTAACTGTGACGAGTTAAAACAGAAACCACTTCCCAAAATGCTATGAAGGTTGTCAAATAATTTCTTCAATGACAATATGACTGAGTTCATGGTTGGTTGCGGTGCTGTTATTTTCGTTTTGGGCTGTTGAGGTCTGTTCAATTTTTAATGAAAGACGAGGTTTTAAAGGACACATAAAACTCTCGGCTTACTCAGTCGTTAAAGCATGAGACTCTTAAAGAACACACACTGTCCTCCAATATGTGTCACTAGAACACTCAGCGAGGGAGGCAAGGAGGCAGAGAGAGATAAGTTTAATCTTACATTGTAAAGTTATAAAATGTTGCCTTAAAAAAGAAATACTACTACTTTTCTGCAGAGTTAAAATTACATCTTGTCTCATATTTAACTGCCAAACGGAACATCAAGGGAACTGAGGAACAGCATGGTAGCAGATCCAAAGGCACAGGCCCTGCCCCTACATACACAGCCCATTGTTGTCTTTCATACTTGCTCCCTGCGGTACCAGCAGTGCTCGGACAACAGAGCAGTTCCGACTTCTGGACTCAGACATTCTGACGAATATAAGGAATTTCAGGGAAAAGGCTCTTAGGAACCCTGTCTGAACCACTGGTGCTATGCCCTTGCGCACTACTCTGATGCCCCTTCCCTGGTACTTAAAATGTTTATTTCCCTTCACAACCTCAAATACTTCTAATTTCACCCTTTTGAAGCTGAATTTTTACCAGATTAAAAAAAAAAACTGCCTTACTATTCAAGGCAAAAAAAAAATTATAGAAGAGCTTGATAAGAATCTCAAAAACAAGCAGTGCTTCTTATCAGAAAATGAGAGTAAGTTTAGGTGAATCTGATTTATAATGACAACAGGAATGTTTTAGAAAATTAATCTCTCAAGATAAACTGTCTAAACAAATAATCAAAGGTTAAATGCTTTATATAAATCATAAGTATTACCTTCAAAGCAAGTAAAGAAAAAGAAAGAAAAATGAAATAAATGTTAAGTACCAAACATACAATGCTGAATTTAAGTGGTAAAAACAAAAAGTCAAAAAGATTAAATTTTCTCATATAAATTATCAAAGATTTGTTAGAGTATTATAAAACAAACAGCTAAATGTATTTCTGAGGCTTTACAAACTGGCATACTCTTTCTAAAAAACCCTTTTAAATTTCCTTTTGTAAAAATATATTCTAAAAAGAACCTAAAAATTTGACAAAGATTTGTATATACATAATAATGAAAAATTTGAGACAAACCAAAGGTCAAAATTAGAGAAATGATATAAAACTACACTGATAAAAGAATAGGATGCAACTCTAAGCAACAATATAATATTATAAATATAAGTAATATTAAATATTATAAATAATAAAAAATAAACTTTGGGAGCACCTGGGTGGCTCAGTTGGTTAAATGTCCAACTTTGGCTCAGGTCATGATCTCATGGTTCATGGGTTCAAGCCCTGCGTCCAGCTCTGTGCTGATAGCTAGCTCAGAGCCTGGAACCTGCTTCAGATTCTGTGTCTCCCTCTCTCTCTGCCCCTCCTCTAATCACACTGTCTCTGTCTCTCAAAAATAAGTAAATTTTTTAAAAATTAAAAAAAACCTTTGGGAATATATTCACAGAAAATTGTACAAAAAGAATTATAAATCTACTTCAACATATAGAAAGAGATAGATGCACAGATCAAAAACAATCCAGGAAGTGGAAACCCTTTTTGGCACAGCAGTGACCATCAATGAAACCAAGTGAGAGCTGAAGAAAACTGGCCACCAACCCTGAGATACCAAGAGGCAGAACTTGGGTTAAAGTGAACAGGTGAACAAAGAATCACTCAGCCTAGGAAGCAAACAGAAATCCTGTTCTCCTTTATGGGAATGATCTGAAAATACACCATATCTCACCCTGACACTCAATGTGCCTCCGTGACTTCTTGATTCTGAGTTACTGGACTATGCCTACTAGATGCCTATGTGGACATGGAGATCCTGGTGTTTTTTCCAAACACTGCATATAACCTTTCTCCCTACATTAAAATTCCCTCACTGCATCTGAGATACGTTTTTCTTGCATAATCCATGCCAAAGCACATTTGTACAATAAGAAATACTTTGTTCATGCAGGGGTCTGTCTCCTGAAGACTGCATGGGTTTTTCCTACTCCCCACCTCTCCCAGCTTATACTTTCTTCTTGCTGTTTGTTCCAAATGTCTTGCAAGTCAATCCAGACTTCCTCCAAGTACATCTCAGGGTGGCCAGCTTGCTGTTGTTTGTATTAACGTTTACATGCTGAAAGGTGGATGAATAATCTATTTTTATGGAATTAACTATTCATGTAAAAGAAAGAAGCAAATGGTACTGGTGACATCAAGGTGTTATGTAGAAAATTCTAGTAATTTATGTATCCCATATAATGTACTAAAATGTACAAGGTTAATCTGTTTACACTATGGAATTGAGTGTTAAATAATTTATTTATAATCTAAAATCTAGTATGAGCATTCCTGACTTTGTAACTTTTTTCACACAATCCACCACACTTGGAATTCCTTCCTATATGCTCAGGTCACCCCCTCTTTTAAGCCTCAGGAGCTCCCTCTTCTTACAGCCATCGCTAGCAGAAGACACGGTATAACGCCATCAGAACCTAACAGAAGGCCCTCCTGATTGAGAGATGGGATGACAGGTTTTGCATTTATACAAATTATGTTCACAAGAGTCCCCAAATCACATTCGCTTTTAATTTTTTTTAAGGTTTTCATTTATTTTTGAGAGACTGAGAGACAGCATGAGCGGGGGAGGGTCAGAGAGAGAGAAGGAGTCACAGGATGTGAAGCAGGCTCCAGGCTCTGAGCTAGCTATCAGCACAGAGCCTGACGCGGGCTCGAACCCACAAACCGTGAGATCATGACCTGAGCCGAAGTCGGACACTTAACCAACTGAGCCACCCAGCACCCCAATCACATTCTCTTTTAAAAAGAGAATTTATTGCTAAAGGAACAAGATCATAGTGCCCAAAAGGCACCATTTCTGTACACTGAGTCCTACTGAAAAGTCAGACTAGAGCCAGCATATCCATACTCCTCAGGATCCCCCAAGAATGCAGAGAGAGAAAAACACTCCTGCCCTTGGTGAGATGCTCTTTTCATCCCCCTGATGACAGGGACTTTTGACTTCAGTTTCTGCTCTGCAACAGCATTCTTTTGCAAGCTTGTCAACCATATTAACTTGTAGGAAACTAGTATCCACTTACACTCCACAGGCTGGCTAATTTGCTTCTTGTGTGCTTTAAAATCTAGTTGTTGGTTGCACATTTATCTTGAAAATATTAGTCTTCTGAGACAAGACTTATTTCTAAGAACTTCTTAATCATATGCTATTTTTCAGATGCACTGTACAGTCCAGCACAGACTCTCCAGATTTGAACTTAAGCTCCTATTTACTAGTTGAATAATGCTGTTCAGAGAGAAAAGTCTGTACTTTAGTTTCCCTATCTGTAAAATTGAGATAATAATAGCTCTTCTGTCTCAGAGTGTTTTGAAATAAGTTACTACGTGTATTAAAACAGTGCATTGCAACTCTAAGTGCTCAATTTTGCCAATACACTTTTCTTAAAAAGTGATTCATGATACCTAGTCATAGGCTCTGGGTTCCTCCTGTGGTGAACTAAGGGAATAGCATAACTGGTAAATTATAAACTAGACACAACTGAATAACTCATTATATGTAGACAATTTACAGATTATGAAATCATAATTATAGGTCATTAGAAATAAGCTAGTCCATGTGGTTCCCATTTCTCTTCCCTATACTTTCTTTGAGGGCACAAAGTTCATTTGCCAAGTGTATGTGTGTGCGCGCACATGTATGTGCATGTGCATGCAAAGTACACTGGTAGGCAGGTCAGGAAAAAGGATCCCGACTTATAAGAACTTAGGTACATATTCTAGACACAGTCTATATCTCACTTAATTATCGCAATGACCCTGCTGCATCCACAGAGAATACTGGCTGCAGAGTGAATTTTCACTCATCCCTTTTTAAAGTTAGAAACAGAAAAACCTCCTCTGAGGAGTCTTCTCTCCATATAACCGTGCCATCCCACTTCACCTGTATCATAATTTGACAAGGCATCCGTGGGCATTCTCGGCACTTTTCACAAGCCTTCTGACTCATCTGTTTATCTGTTTCTCCTTTAAGACTACAAATTCCTTGAAGGCAGGAACACTCACTCCTATTTTTATCCCAAGCATTTAGCAGAGTGCCTGGTTGTAGTAAACACCATAGATGTGATGTTAATTTTACAGCACAGAAAATGGAGGTTCTGGGGTATTGATCCAAGATTACATTACTGCAAAGGAAATCTGATGGCTGGCTTTAATGCTCCTCTCACTATGCTATGGTACCTTCTCAAGTTATTGTCACCAGTTATTTTTGAGATTCCAAGCCACTTTACTTCAACACCCTTCAAGCCAATTTTACCATGGACATCACTGTAATCCTAAGAAGTCCCTGAAAACTTCTCCCAGACATTTAAATTAAATCCATCAAATGCACATTAAAAGGACACACTGATACTTTTTTTAGATTTTCCACAGGTTATGTTAAACTTGTTTTGTAAACTTTATGTTTGAATATATAACTCTCTCATCTAGTAACACTTTTGTGCATCATACAAATAGAATACTTATTTGGGAATCTGACAGGCAAAAATCTCAAAGTCATCCAAAAGTTAGTAACAAACATTTTATGATGAAAACTTCATTACACATAATATTATTAAAAATAATTTTGAGCATTCAGATGTCAGCATTTCTTATTACCCAAACCAAATGATCAAAGACTATAAAACCTCTGCAGAAGTCAAAGGAAATAGACTAAAAGGTTCTATATATCTTGGTCTATTGCCGTGTTCACCTTTGCTTTCATAGTGTTTAGCACAAAGTCAGTAAATTAATCATCTCACTAAAATTCCATTTCATTATTTCTGAGGAAGTATGCTTGCTTACACATTACTTTGCAGAAAGTATATATTAATAGTCTATATAGATATGTTCTCTGTAGATATGTAAAGAAGCCACAGATAAATTTTTCCTAAGCCACAAAGGACCCACGTGGAGTATGCTCTCTGGAGCTGGAAAATATGTGCTTGTATTTTTATGGAGGCATTGTCTGTCACCTTGCCTGAGCCCCTGTTTCTCAATCTCCTTTCTCACTAACAATTTTACCTGAACCAAAATAATCAGATGGCACCCACTATTTCTAAATAATCTTACGATTTGCTTTATCAGATTATGTTAAATGTTGTATGTTCTGCAAAAACAGGAGATACTGTGGTGTCAAATGTCTGAGGTCAGAACTTCTACCAAAAAAAGGTATATATATATATATACATGTATATGTGTGTATACATATATACACATATATATATAACTACCTTTAATAAGCAACTCCACTATTTTCTCAAGTATAATTAGGAATTTCTTTATGATACCTTCTCAGTGTCCATCATGCTATAATTTGCATTCCAATGCTTTCTGAATAAGAGAAGGAAAGTTTCTGGGTATGAGGGTATATACAGTTTCTGTTCTGTTCACAATTATAATCACAGCACCCATATGGGTACTTAATAAATATACATTAATATACTAACAGTAACCACCATATGTCCACGTTATTAGATCAAATTTTAAAATTTAATTATCTTATTAATTCCTCTAATTTTATTACGTATTTCAATTTTGTTAGCTCAGTTATTCATCATTGAAACATTTATTGAGTGATCACCATAAGCTATGAAAGATACATTACCCTGAAATGAATTTGCAGTTTCTATTTTTAGGCAGTTCAGTCTTAAAAATATGGAGCCAGAGCACATCATACAGTGAGAGAAAGGTGAATGACTTCATAAAAGATAGATAACTATCTTGACAGAAGAGATATCAAGGAAGGCTCCTCAGGAAAGGCAGTGTTTTAAAAGCGTCAATATCAACAATACACAAACAGGGAAGAATCTGACCAGAAATGAAACGAGAAAAAGACCACATCAAGATAATTTTTATCCTATTACTCACTTATATTTAAAACTAAACTTTTCTCACTAATATTTTTTGTTTAATTAACAAAGGTAGCCTTGTTTGTCATTCAAGATTTCATATGTTCACCTGGGTATTTTGCAAAGGTATAGAAAACTGTTCCAATATATCCAAAATACTAAAATAAAACCCAACGTGCTGGGGAAACTCAATAAAACTCAACCAGTGTGTTGAAAAAGATTTGTAAAATTAATTCATTTTACTGTTTATCAGAAAATAAGTTTCTCACTGTCCACAGTGAAACGTGTATTCATGATTTCACGAACAGCCCTTCTGAAATTCTCCTATAACTCATCATCTCCATCTTTGAGTCTTTCTCTACTTCGGTTCAACAACCAAGTTCCTACCCTTTTCTTTCTAAAAGCAGATCGCATTCTGGCAGGCAGGCCTGATGGGCTTGGCAGCCCTCCCTCGTCTTCATGAGAAACCCCACATGCCTAAGTGTGGTTTGCAATACCTCTTGACTTTCTAGCCACATCCAAAGTGTCCAGACTCATCTCTTTCAACTCTCTACCTAAAATGAATCTAATCATACTCATCTTTCAAGGATACATTCTAATGTCATGAGGTATTTTCTGAGCCTGACAATCAGAATTAATCACTTGCTCACTATGCGCTCATAGCTTTTATACAGACCTAAATCATCTCATTTAGTGATTAGGAATAATTACAATTTATATAGGCACTACTCTTTCAGACTATCAACTCTTATATCTTTCTTATTTATCTTTTTATTCCTAAAAGTATCTGCATGTGATAAGTGCCATTTTTAAAAAATGCAATCTCAGAAAAACCTAAACTATTAAAATTTCATTTGGGAATGTTGGAAGTGGGACAGAATCACTCAGCCCAGGATGTATGTACGTATGTATGTATGTATGTATAAACTACATCCTACAGGCAGGATACTTTCTATCAAAATATAATATACATATTATGTTCACATACAATTAATAAAAATTTTTTGAAAGATATTCTTCATATATAATGTATTCAATTTGCTATTCTCTTTCACTCAAGTGCTTATCATACCCACTAAATACTATATTCACAAAGTATAGCAACCTACAATCTAAAAGGCACTGATTAGTCTAAATCCTTAAGATAAACAGTGGAACTCGAAATCATTATATGAATTCCCCAAGGTTCCGGACCCTGGGACACTTGTTCTACACATTCTCAGTATGCATATTTGTACATTCGATCAATTGGTTCAGTAAGGAATCTGAAGCTTCCAATGAATACTCAGAGTTCTATTGTTACAAAGTAATGATTCACCTCAAATCATATTTAATGCCAGTTATAAATTTACTTATAAGAACCTCCAATAAATATACAACAATATATTCTTTGGCTATTACACTAGGGGGCACTTTTCAAACTCTCTAGACTTTAGAACTAAGTGCATCTTTCTGAGAAAGTGTGTCACATTCCTGGAATTTCAGAGCTCTGGTCTTTTAATCCATTACCAGTTTTCTATCAAGGGATTACTGTCTTGTTTTTCTTACATTAATTATATATAGAATCCTCAGGCAGAAATTCTGACAGAAAGAATGTAAACGAGCTAAGCAGATGCTATTTTAATTAAAAAGAGTACATGCAAATACTTCATATTGCATAGGAATTCAATAAAGATTTAAAATTATTTTTATTTGGCAGGTTTTGTTGTTTAAATAAAAACCACATGTTAAAAAGCTTATCACATTTGATTATTAATAATGCAGAATAAGTATTCAACTAAGAGCTTTATCTGCAAAGATAAGTATCCAAGGAATATCTGGGAGGGAAATTACAGGAAATATAAAATTATCTATGGTTAACTTTCTCTAAGAAGCTGAACTTTTGCTTTCTGGCAAAAAATTGCCTGATTACTACCCAAATTTAAAAGATTATAATTTGGACAAAGAAAAGGTAGATAATTATGACTGCAACTGCAAAGAAGTAAGTTGTAGTTTACATCTAGAATGATACACTGATATACAAACCATGTACAGACTACTTAAAACTACTTTTGAGAAAAAAAGATAAATTTACTTGTTGCAACCATGCTGCTCTGAATTATTTCCAGGGAGGTCATTACTTAGTTAATAGTGTTGATTAACATCACCTAATATAAGATCCATTTAATTTCAGTTAACTGTGTTTTAAGTGACCTGCCTACATTTTCACAAACCTACAGGGTAAACCTAATTTGTCCCTATTTTAGAGTAACATCAATTTGGAATTGTCTCAATGTACATTTCACCAATAGTAACAGGATATTCAAAGTTGGAAAAGACAGAATTTATGGAAATCCCAATGCTTAATTAAATCACAGAATGAGGTTTTGAAGTAGTAAATAATAAATCACAATGAATCCTCAATCTGGTTGTCAAGGAAACTACTTTGCCTCTGCCATAATTGCTGTGATCCCCATCTTGCCCCTTTTGACACCAAGCCTTATCATGCATTCTGGTCAGACACCGAGAGAACAGCTTTTCTATTCCTTTCAGGCAATCATGTAACATGCATTGAGCTTGACTGAACAGGGCCATGCGACCATACAAACACTGAATTCAAGGCCTTTCCTTTTCTATCTAGAGAAAGTAATTAACTAGTGAGCAGCAGTATATTCCTATCAAGCTCGGGCTAAGAAATGGGACCAAGGCGCTTTGGCAGGTCTTGGCAGCTGTGTTTACAGGAAGTTTTCACTAATTTACTAATTTATTATCAAAGGGCCTATTTGTGAACCAGTAAGCATTAATATCTTAAAGTTAAATATCATTTTTTTATTTCTCTGAAAATAAAGATGAGATAATAGGTTTGAAGTATACACACACACACACACACACACACACATATATAACAGTACATCTGAAAATAAAGATGAGATAATAGGTTTGAAGTGTATATATATATATATATATATATATACACACACACACATATATATATAACAGTACATTTAATATTGGTAAACTGATTATTTTAGGTGAAACAGTAAAGCCAATGCAAAATGGTATTACCAGCTCAAAATGGTTAACTTAATGTTAACTTCATCTATTTTTATATTGGTCATTTTAAAAATAATAACTATTTTCAAATAAAATCCTGAAAAAATTGGCAATACTATGTCCTTAATTCCATACATTACTTCCATTGTTTTCAATATTTTTTTGTTAGCAATATGCAGTATTTGTTTTCTAATATAATCCTATTCATTTTCAAAAGTACTCCTTTAGTTCATTTTGCTATGTTGTTTGGAACACTATTTTTTAGATCATTTAATTTTGAAGTTCTCTCTACTCACTTCAACCACTATATAGTATAAAGCATTGTTAACATTCTATCTTTAAATTATATCAGTCTACATTGAAAATCTAAATTATCTTCATCAGGAGGACAACTGCTATGATTCAGTGTCCTTATTCTTTTGTGTCTTATTAAAATCAATGTTTCTCTAGAGCTGATCACTTACCTAGCAATAAAGGTAATAACACTATGTCATAAGAAGTATTAAGGTTCTTGAGTATTATATAAAAGAATACATACAAGTGTTCAGTTCTGTTCAGCACATGTTTAGTTAGAAAGCACTGAGTAAATTTTAACTTTCAACATCATTAGCAATTTCCCTATTTTCAATTCAAAATTAAAATACCGGACAAACGGGGGTGGCCGGCTGGCTCAGTTGGGGAGCATGCGACTCTTGATCTCAGAGTTGTAAGTCTGAGCTCCAGGTTGGGAGTAGAGATTACTTAAAAATAAAATCTTGAATCACTAAATTCTACTCCTGAAACCAATACTATACTATATTTTAACTAACTTGAACCTAAATAAAATAAAATCCTTAAAAAAGAAGAAAAAAATCTTGTCTTACCTAAGTGGAGAAAGTAACTAGTTAAAACTAATTAAGAAAGTATAATAATTATGGGAATTCAAGCAGAGCTTTAGAAATAGAAAAATAATAAAGTTGAATTGGTTGATACTTAGAATAAAAGGATCTAGAATCAAAGTTTGGTACAATGTCAGGAAAAACCCAGCCCAAGTAGCCAGGCTCTAAGAAATTACACATTATGAAATTTATTGCTTAAATATTTTCTCCCCATTTTTATCTTAATTCAAATTAATGGATTTACTTATTTTCTTTTAGAATTGGTAAGGACAAAGTGTCCTAGAAAATAGGAGGAGCAGGAGGCTGTTTACATTTCTTCAAAAATCTTCATCAAAGCAATACAGTCAAAGCTTAATTAATCATCAAGTAGTTGTGAAAAGAACACGATCCCAAACATTCTTATTGGTTCCACTATGTTAATTCAACATCACAATGAATACTGGTCTCTGATTTTCTTGGTGCAACTGATAAACTTAAAAAAAAAAATTAAAGTACTTTTCGTAGTACTTCAGTACTCAAGTAGTATTAGAGGGTTACACATGATTCTCACTCTCTGCCTAAGTTCTCTCATATAAAATACACCATCCGGAAAATAAACCACATAACTTCTCAGACTAAAGCAACATAAAATCCTGCCCCACTGAAACATGCCATACCTTAACTAGGTAAGCTAATTATGTGCTCTGGTTTCAACAAACCGCTGTTGCCAGCTGATTCTAAGTAAGAGTAAACAGAGACAGTTTGAGCTGTCAACAAAAGACATAATTAAATAGAAAAAATGCTGTCAAATAAAACATGCTTACCGTATTTAAAACTTTTAAAATAAATAAGGCCAACCAGATTTGGAATAGATTCTATATCAATACATCTTAACCATCTTAACCACTAACCAGTTGGGTCAAATAAGAATAATCTAGAAGGAAAAAGTTCACAGAAACATATTTGTGGGGAAATAAAGTTTTCTGCAAATGAAGGTTAAGAGAAATTTTTTAAAAAGTTTTTAGCTTTTCTCAAGTAAAATTCCACAAGAGAATAAAGCCCTGTATAAAATGATTGAAGGTCTATTTTCCCAATTCTGCTATTCTAGATGCACTGGTGAGAAGTTGATTCATTACATATAATGGATGTGTTAGGTCTTAATTGCCTACCAGAAATAGCTGAAAGGGGCAAATAGAGCATCTTAAAAATTATGAGAACAGACTCTGCATTTTTCGCTTTAAAAGATGCTATGGTTACAAAAGGCATTTAATCTCTCCTTCAGGAGTATCTTCTAACCATAAAGCTAGTTTATACTTGACAATGTTCTGCTTTCACATTTGCTTACTGTATCATTATCCATATAAACAACTCCAGTTATCTGAAGGAGGCATGATATTTTACTGTAAAAAGAAAGTCTTTACTGTAATTTTTTTTAGATAATTAACTTGAAATGTGATGAATACCGACAGGGCCAAGAAAATGTGTGGGACATTTTAACTACTGGTAGTACATTTGGCACACTCGAAATCCTTCAATAGGTTTGCTAAAAAGCAGTCTCTTAAACTATATAGCAGAAACCAGTGAACTCTGCAAACCATAAGGACTATAGAGGAATAAACAATCTCTACCTATTTAGCACCAACCTAATTTTTGGATGTCTGGCCACATTTCTCACTTCTGATTATCTATCTTCTGACTCCTAAAATCAGAAAACACAAATTCCGTATAACCTAAAGGCTGCTGCAGTACATCTATCTATGTTGACATACCAGAAAAGCAGGGAGGTAAGTTGGCAGACTCAGGAAAAACAGGGCAGATCTCTAAACAATTTTCACCCTCAATGAAAGAAAATACGAATCAGTCCGGTATCCACTGATCATCACTTAGATGCTTTAGCAACTGTCTGAAGCTGATTTAGGACAAGATTAAGATAAGACATTGTCTTCACCCTGGATAGTAATTTTGAAGAGCAGGAAACAGTTCTAAACAAGAAATATATATATATATATATATGATTATATATCATATATAATTTATAATATATAATGAATATATAATATATATTGAATACATAATAAATATATATTATATATATTCCGTACATGGCACAGATTGTGTGTAAAAATTGAGAGTAAAGAAAGATAAATGAAAACTAGAATATGAAATAAGGTGTTATGAAGGAGGGGAAATCTCATTTTAACCTTGAGGGATGAGCAGAGACAATACAGAGAAGATGATGACCAGGATTAAGTACAATCTTAAAGGAAGGTTTCTTGATTCCTTCCTTCCTTCCTCTCTTTCTTTTTTCTCTATATCTGCGTGTCTGTCTTTCTTATGTGCTATTTGTAACAACATGAAAATAACAAAAGCGATTTGGTAGGAAAAATGTAAACATTAGCATGAGGTTAATATTTAAAATACAGAGGAATTAATACCTTACCAAAGAGAAGTTCTATTACTCATTACTTTGAGCACAAGATCCATCACTCCTCATACTGTTTCATAACAATACATAATTCATATTTAGCATATAAACCGATTTATCCCATGATATACAATTTGAGTACACTAGTATTTCAAAGAAATTTATGAAGAAATTAAGTTGGAGGTCTAGGGAGCAATACGGCCACAGTGTTAAAGCCTGAAAGATGCTGTTGCACTGGTTAATTCAGGAATTGAAGGGGTAAGACTAAAAACTCTTAAAATTGCCTTCTATAAAAAAACTCTCAGTTATAAAAGGACTTCTTCCATCTGTAGAAATCAGAGAAGGTTGTTTCAGGTCTTTTACTCAGAGAAACAGGGAATGTCCAAGTACCTGACAAGTAACTCCCCTGAAGTATCTGAGGCTTAAATAATGGGGCAGAAAGCATTCTAACAAGGACACGCACAGTATCGTCAAAGAATCACTCTTTGAAAAGGAGAAAAAGAAAACAGGGAAATTTTTGAGACCTAGTGAGGTAATTTGAAGTATTCTTATCTTCACTGTTCAGATGAGGAACCAAATTCAGCATGTTTATAGGGCTACTTTTGTTCACAGTAATAGTAATTAGAGCTGGAAAACAAATTGTTTGTTTTATATTTTAGCTTCCATAACACTGGACTTTGTACCACAAGTATGAAGAAGAGTCACTAAAAGAACTCCCTTATACTTCAGTACAGATATACCTGTCTAACTTGGGCAAATTCATTTTAAAGATTTTATTCTTGTTGAGTAAATAATCACCAAATAGTTATAAAGCTTTAAATAATGCCTTAGAGTTGTATAAGCCAATTGGATAATGTTCTAGAAAAGGAAATGATGGTCCAAAAACAGTAAGTATCTGCCCAAGGCTATGTTCAGTGGCAAATCAGTGGCAGGGAAAGGTCAAAACAAATGATTTACTTTTAACTGTGATGATTCCTCTTTTCCAACCATGACTTTAGTCATAAGTATTTTGAGATTGTCCCCAAGTATGTTCAATAGTAACTATTATTTTAAGAACAGTTCCATTCCTCCAGATATGTCCTAATCAAACTGACTCTGAATCTACATATCGATATGTTGATTTCTAATCCTACAAGGCTACAGATTCTCACATTCTGGTCCTAGATTGTAAATAATTCAACTGTCTCAAAACCAATCAGAGATACAGATCATTCCCTGAAGGGCTCCAGGTATGAGTAAAAAAAAAAAACCAGAAAAATTATTTTATATTTAACTTAATTGATAGGCTAACAAATTTGTTTAATTAAATGGTCTTAGGGGAAGATGTGTATTTCCATTTAAAAACTGCTAACTTTTATATGAATCAATTATAGTATAGAATGTATTACCTTTTTAAGAAAATACTTTCTAGTATCTTTAAGAATCTATAAACTATAAACCACATAGACCTTTATTTATTTCATGTTTCCCATAATACAATTTACTCTAATTTTTAGCCTTTTATGTGATATTGAGTTATTTCACAATTATTCTTGGAAAGAATAACCTGTTAATTTAAAAAAGGCACATTACAATATTTCTCTCTGGTATTACAATATTTTAATTTCTTTTTTGAAGACAAACTCATTTGAAAGTGACCATCTGCTAGTATGTTAGTACTATTCAGGCAAAGCAATGAATAAATATCCCATGCAGTGAGAAAGAGACCATTAAATGAAAGAAATACAGAGAAATCAGTGTGAAACTAACAGACTGATTCAGTGCCACGAAAAAAGCATTTTCCATTAATTATTTAGTTTCCAAACACAGTAATTTTTAAATGCATGCTTTAATTAAAAATATAAAAAAATCTTCTAAGATCTATGTTTTACTCTAAGTCAAGGCTATATTGGGGCACCTGGGTGGCTCAGTTGGTTAAGCATCCGACTTCAGCTCAGGTCATGATCCCATGGTTCATGGGTTTGAGTCCCACAACAGGCTCACTGCTATGAGCCTGTCAGCGTAGAGCCTAGAGCCCGCTTCAGACTCTGTCTGCTCCTCTCCTGCTCTTGCTCTGTCTCTCTGTCTCTCAAAACTAAATAAATGTCTAGAAAAATTTTTAAAAGGATATATTAACAAAACAAACAACTAAAAATCAAACTTCCTATCATTTGTTCTCATGTGACTTCTTCACCATCTTTCATACATAGTTAGGCTATGCCCCCAACATCAATATCACCCAAACATACAATTTTAAAAACATACACATAATAACTTAAATTTCATACATTGCTGTATTTTCATGTATTTTGAAACTTTCCAAAACTATAGGTCATCAGTATTCAATGAGTGGGATAAACTTTCATACTTTATTATTTAGAGGCATCTGGATGGCTCAGCCGGTTAGGTGACCAACTCTGACTCCAGTCCTGATCTCACAGTTTGTGAGTTTGAGCCCTGCCTCGGCTTCTCTACTGTCAGCACAGAGCCCACTTCGGATTCTCTGTCCCCCTTTCTCTCTGCCCCACCCCTGCTCATGCTCCGTCTCTCTCTCTCCCTCAGTAATAAACATTAAAAAAATTTCAAAAACATTTATTTATAAATGTAAGAAAGTCAAATCAATTAATATCTAGATTTCTGATTTCTATTCTAGTAATTTCTGTGTATGCATAATGTGGGGCCTGTACAAGTATGTAAGATATATACTTAATGAGAAACTGCGTCACATTAGGGTATTTTAGGAAAAAGCAGCAAAGTTAGGTAGGCCGCCATATATAAGCTTCCCGTGCCTAGGGGATGGGCTTTAAACAAGAGATTTACTCACCTGGCAAACTATGGATTCCTGAATCTCTAAGGAAGAGTACCAGAGGAGAACAAACCTCCCTCCATATTGTAGTACAATTTTAGGACCAGGAACTGGAAATCCTTATTCATTCAAATGACCTAATATTCTAATATAGTAAAACAAATGGAAAAGTATAGATTTTTATAAATTCTCCCGAGTAATTTGTTTTTTGAATCTGTAAACATGACTTAAGAGAGTTTTCTTTCTTGCAAACGTAATTAAATTGTTGTCAAGCCTGACTCATGAATAACACCCGGTAAACATTTCAAATGGTTTTGGTTTCTATTAAGCAGCTAAGCCACACTCAATAATAACTTCTAAGGGCAAAATCTCCCTATAGTTATCTATTTAAGCCAGCAAAATTTAAGAGCTATCTCTAACCTCTTTACCCTAAATACCAAGTTTTTCAAAAAATAAAATGTCTTAGTGCTTTACAAATATGAATTTCTTTAATACTCCTAACAGTACTATAATAATCTTCATTTATCTTTTTAATTTTTTAATTTTTTTTTTGAGAGACAGAGATGGTGCAAGCAGGAGAGGGTCAGAGAGAGAGGGAGACACAGAATCCGAAGCAGGCTCCAGGCTCTGAGCTGTCAGCACAGAGCCCGACGAGGGGCTCGAACCCATAAACCATGAGATCATGCCCTGAGCCGAAGTCGGATGCTTTAACCAGCTGAGCCACCCAGGCGCCCCAATAATTTTCCTTTAAAGATAAGCAAAACCAGACAGAGAGAGGTTAAGTGGCCCAAGGTCATGAACAGGAGAGCACTGCAGGCTGAGATTCACACTCCACCATGCTATGCTCTTAAGCACTGTGTCACGCTGCCTCAGTCATGTCAATCACAGAAACAGACTTTGATGCACAGAGATAAAGGCAAACACTTTTTAGTTTGAAAGTCAACCCTGAGAATCCACTTTATGTCATCTAAGAATTAGAATATCTATTACAACAAAATGTTGCTACTTCACTGGCACTCAAAACCAAACCAAACTAAACCAAAAAAAAAACCAAAAAAAAACCCACCACTGATTTGGGAGACAGGAATAGGAATTAAGACTCAATATTATCAAATGAGGGCTTGAGCAGGAGTAGTTAAGATGAAATCAGAGAATCTTGTTTCAGAAAAGGAATTAATTCTACTTTCAATTCTACTACCTAAGAGACTGACTTGTTGATATATAACCTGTACCAGTCCACACCTTAGAAACAATGCTGAAATTGGGTAACAGTAGATTTAGCTATGTATAAACCAAAGGCAGGGAATAACAATGAAAGTCAAGAACTTTTCTCTTAGTCTGAGACTGTTAACCTTGAGTCTACCACTAGCTTACCATGTTACCTTGAACAAACATCAAGTCATAAAATATTCCTCTAAAAAATGAAGGAGTTGAATTAAATTATCTCCAAAGCCCTTTTTAAATTCTACAGTCTTTAACTTAAATTATTCAAGTTAAATAAGCATTTACTACTAGTCAGGGAACTCTACTTGTTACTACATGAAAAGCACTGTTAGGTGTAAATCAAGGATTTCTCTCGTGATTCAAAATGCTGTAATAGAATTGATGGGAAAAAGTCATTTTTATAGCACATCCAAATAAGTCCAAAAAATCACATGTCATATTTAGTACCATTAAGAGCTTTGCAGGAAAATAATGAAACACAATATAACAAAGGTACAGTCTTAACAAGTTTTGGGATTCTTAAATATGATTTCATGGTAGAATACATACAAAGTTATGATAGGAGTGAGAAAAAAGACCTGTATCTGCTTTAAAAATATTTCAAGATCATATTCAAAGCATACGGTAAAACAAGGCTGAATGCCTCTTTTGGCCAGGCATTAAAAACTTTTTATATTTTTGAATGATTTTATATCATATAAAGTCATATGTGAAAAGCATTTTGATAGTTTAGCTTTATACACTTAAAAAATTATCTCAAAGATGCTAAGTTTTGAAAATTTCAACTTTTTAAACTATCTACACCATTCAGTGAGAGACACAAAAATGTGAAGATGTTCAAGGTCTAGATTCTTATTCAAATGAATAAAGACTTATTTCATAAGAACTTGATATACAGCATTCTCCTTTATGCACTTTAAAAAGTTGAACTACTATTGCAAATGCGTAATTGGTTTATGGGGGAAAGTTCAAGTGAAGGACATATTACTAACTGTGCATTAAAGGGGAAGGGTAGAAGAAAATGCACCTCTCTGGAACATTTTAAAAGCAGAATTTAAAAATGCAAGTGCCAGATACAGGCAATGTTCTCCACTTCACATCAGCACATGCGTCACAATAAACCTAAAGTCCCCTTCCAAAAACAGTCGCCAAAAGGGAGAGTATATATCAGAATGCAAATAAAAGGCAAATCTTTTTCCATATGCACATGGTAAGAAGGGTAGTGCTCTCCATTACTCTTTTAAAGAATAAGATTTAACTGTTGTTCCAAATTTATAAAAGTACATCAAGAATTTAATCACAACATGGTGCAGTATTAATAGATTCAAATATATCATAGTTCAAGTCCTAAGTAACAAGGAGCGGTCCAATTAAAAGTCTATGCAATGTAATAGATTTGTACTGTTTCTGTCACTCAAAAGCATTATACAGGTGCCTTAATAAATCTAAGTTCATAATTCTGTATTTTTTGAAACTATAGAAATGGATCTTTATTTTCTTACCCATTTTCACTCCATTCCTTTATGAATAACTACTCAAGCCAGTCAGTTTTTCCACCAAGCAGTAAAAGAGAAGTATTATTAGGGAAGGGGGCTGGCAGTTGGACAGTTGTTCACTCTGCCTGTCATATCCCTTTAATGCAACTCTGATTTGCCTTTGTTCTGACAGTAGCAAACAGCTGCTTGTAAATGAGCCACTGTCCCTGGGCTGCCTCCCATTATTCCCCACTTTTGTCTGACAAGGTCACTTGCTGCAGGGATTTTGTGAAGAAAGGATGGGCAACCTATAGAATCAAGAGTTTAGAACATAAGCGAGCTAGGTATTTTTCTTTTGGTGGCATGAGCAAATCAAGACTTGTACAAAAAAACTTTTTTGCTTATTGAGCATATCAAACATTTTTCCTTTAACATTAATTTCAAAAACCTAAAGCTGTATCACCAAAGCAAATGACTTTTCCATAAATCCTCTTTTCTTAAAGTTTACATGACAGTTGTAGAAAAGGCAGACTTAATCACAAAATAATATTTATAAGCACATATTAATAAATACTAAGAGGCTCCTCCTCTGATGTTTTACAGTGAGAGTTCAAGATCTGGAGAAACTGTTTTGGAAAACTTGAGAATATAATTGTGCATTTCTTTAATTTTAAATTTCAGTAAAAATTTCATTTATGACTGAATTCATTAAGGGTAATAAGGCAGGGACCTCCAGGATCAAAAATTTCAAAACTTAATTCCATGTTGATTGTTACTCTTAATGAACTTTACACAATATATAAATTAATCTAGACTGAAACTTATTATTAAAATGTTTGATCAATACTCCACTAGTACTCTAAAAGGTATATAATTGACACTATAAAGCAAGGCTCACCTTTAATTTTCAGTTTGACCTATGATCATCAGAAGGGCCTAAAACTACATTATGACAATCTCCTACAATTAAGTTGTTTCTAAAGAGAGGCATGCAGAAAAGTGGAAAGACAAGTTTTCCAAGCCATGGATGAGCACAAAGAGGGCATGCTGGAGCAGCCACTCATCCAAAATGAATCATGATTTTGTGGTTCTGGAAGTTTTTGAGTGGGAGAAGATCAAGGAAACTCTTCATGCATTCTTAGGATAAAACCACCTAAATGTCACATAGAAATCTATTCCTATTATTCACAAATATAATTTTTCACAAATATAATTTCTTGCTCTTCTATCTTTTTACATGCATCTAAAATTAGACAGTTATGTACATTTTTCTCATTTTAATATGCAACCATCAGATGGAATGTGAGCACATAATAAACTGTATCAACAGGTAACTAAAACAAAACTGAAATTCTTTCCAGCAAGACCAGCACTTGGGTGCGTTCACTGGTAAGAGGTTATTTACACATTGGGGATAAATGTAGAATCATGTGGTTAGGTCAAGTTCCCTCATTCTCTACTCAAACATTACAATGCCGTTCAGAGATTATACGATCCAACTTTTCAAAAAATTTCCAGCCTCTTGCTATCTAATATATGCAGAAAATTTTATCAGTCTTGTCTCATGTGGAAGGTATCTGAATTCTGAAAATATTGTGACTACCTTAGCCAGGCTGACTTTGTATACCTGGTCCGTTTTCTCCCATTGTCAGCCATTACTCTGATATATCAGTTATGGTATTGAAATAACATGGGTCTTCCTACATTTTAGTCAGGATATGTCAAAGCACCTTCACGAAGTGCCGTATTTAAAGACATGTTAAAGGTATTACAACTGAATTATATTTTATTATCCAGTGTTAACAAGTATTCACATAATAAAAAAATTAAAAGAAGCTAATAATAATACCTGCTAACAGCCTTCACTTTTGCACACAGATTTGAGCACTCTAGTAGTTCACTATTAAGAGCATAGGACAGAAGACTTTCAGCTTCATTTATATTCAGAGGCAGGCAAATCACCAAACTCATTTACATCCCTCCATTTTCCTTACAGCATGTTAACAGCAGGTGGTCTATCCATACCATCTTTGAAATAGGTAGGTGGCTTAAAATGCCTTTACATTTCAGTCAAGACCCTGAATTAAAAATAAACTCGAGCTTTAACTTCATCATTTTCTCTACAAGATGCAGTAATACAGAATAAACATATAGTACTTAGTTTGTTCTTATTTTAATCTACATTCCACATTCTGGCTTCATATCATAAATTTGCTCATTTTAATCCTGCATGTTCTCCAAAGAGTGAGGCATTTTAAGCTAACAGAGCTGACAAAATGATCTAGTAAGAAACTATAAGTGTTTCTGATAGTCTTATTTTATTTTATTTTTGCACTCTATAGACTTGCCAGCATTCCTTTAAAATTTTTTTTTGTTTATTTTTTCTTGAGAGATACAGACAAAGTGTGAGCAGAGGAGACGCAGAGAGAGGGGGAGACACAGAATCTGAAGCAGGCTCCAGACTCCAAGCTGTCAGCACAGAGCCTGAAGCAGGGCTTGAACTCATGAACAGTGAGTTCATGACCTGAGCAGAAGTCGGACACTCAACCAACCAAGCCAGTCAGGCGCCCAACCAGTATCCGTTTTTACTGATGAACATTAAACAACATTTTTAGGAGTGCCTGGGTGGCTTAGTCAGTTAAATATCTGACTTTGGCTCAGGTCATGATCTTGTGGTTCATGAGTTTGAGCCCCACATCAGGCTCTATGCTGATAGCTGAGATGGAGCCTGTTTTGGATTTCATGTATGTTTCTTTCTCTCTCTCTCTCTCTCTCTGTCTCTCTCTCTCTCTCTCTCTCTCTCTCTCTCTCTCTCTCTCTCCCCTCCCCCGCCCAACTCACACTCTCTTTCAAAAGTAAATACACATTAAAAAATTTCTAACACTATCACAATAGGAACATTATGATTATATTGGTTATGTATTAGCCCTAAGATAGCCAGAATATATCTAAATAGATGTTTCTAAAAATACTTTTTAAAAAATGTTTATTTTTGAGAGAGGAGAGAGAGAGACAGAGGGAGAGAATGAGTGGGGGAGGGGCAGAAAGAGAAGGAGACAGAGGATTTGAAAGGGGCTCTGCGCTGAGAGCAGACTGCCTGATGTGGGGCTGGAACTCACAAGCCTTGAGACCAGGACCCAAGTGGATGTAGAACACTTAACCAATTGAGTCACCCAGGCACCCTACAAAAATGTCTTTGTGTAATCTATAAGCAGTGATTTTTCAGAAATAAAGGTACAAAATCCCATAATTTCTAAGGAAGAGCCAGACTGAAACATAAAAGTCAAAGGGCTCCTGTGTAGCTCAGTGGGTTAAGCATCCAACTCTTGGTTTGGGCTCAGGTCATGACCTTATGGTTTGTGAGTCCAAGCCCCACTTCAGGTTCTGTGCTCTTAGATTGGGATTCTCTCTTTCTGCCCCTCTCCTGCTCTTTCTCTATCTCAATATAAATACAACTTAAAAATAAAAAACTAAAAAAACAAGCAAACCAACACTGAAACACAAAAATCAATCAGCACCAGTATTTAACAGGATGAATAAATAAGTCTTTGTGAGAAGAGTATGTCAACACAAAAAGGTCACAGAGAACATTCAAATCATCACTAATATTACAAGTGCCTTCAAAATAAAAATATGGAAGATTTTAACCACATACTGTAAAAACTGTTTTAAGAATCTTTTGAGGTAGGAGAGATGATTCTACTTGCAGTTTTTCAGACAAAAGTCAAGACTTCTAAGAAACTCTGTCTCCATATCCATGAAAACCTACAACTGAGAATGTTATGGCCTGACTTAATTCTAAGTTCTTCATTACTACTACTCGGGCATTTCCTTGAGATTACAGACTAGGTAGGGAAAAAACCAATCTACTTATTCATCTTTCAAAAAAGATGCTAAATTTAATTTCTAAGTGATTTTAATCTCTCTAGCTATCAGTGTCTAGTGACAAATTAATACTTAAAATATGAGAAATGAAGACTTACTAAAATACTTATTAAGACTTAAAAAGTACAGTTTTAGAGGCACCTGCGTAATTCAGTCATTTAAGTGTCCAGCTGCTCTCTCTCTCTCAAAAAATAAACTTTAAAAACATGGTACAGTTTTATTTTTCATTTTCCACCAATAACATAGTCATGTATGTTTATGTTATATATTTCAGAACGAGATAAAAAAAATACTGTCTCCAAAAGAGGCAGAAATGATTAGCATTTACCAACATTTTAACTAGGTAATAACTTTAGGTAAAATGGAACAAAATGTTTTATATAAATAAGTACCAAACAACATAAATGTAAAAGTATTCATGAACAGAAAAATGGAAAACCTAAAAAGAAAAGTATGCTTTTGGTTGTTTTAACTATGCTAACATGGAAATGAATAAAGTACAAATAGAAAAAAATTCACTGATAAAAATTGGAACCTCCATTATTTCATAATATTATACCTGCAAATAAATGTAAAAATGTTTTTGTTAGGACTAGCTGTTCTGACCACTTAAAATGTATTTTACATTCCTATATCTTGAAAATAATTTCATAACCCAATTAGCTTATCTTTATGTACACTTTCCAAAATATGAAGATATTATTTGAAATTGATAACTCCCCATATCAATCTGTTTTACTTGAAAACTGATTCTTACAATTAGAAACGTTAGTATATAAAGTCTTACTTGGTGTTAATATATACCGATATGTCTCAAGAAAGGATAAACAGGAGTATTTACTTCTTATTAGGACATCTCAAATACAAATGAAAAAAAAGAACACTAGTTATTCCTTGTTTTTAGACTGAGTACATGTACTAATAAATAAGATCTAAGGAATCTAATTATTCTAATTTAGATAATTAGAACTCAAAAAAGTTTTGCACAAGTCATAAGCTTCACTAAATGTTAGGTTATCAAAAAATGTATTTTAATAAATTCACCGCATTTTATTCTCCTTGTATAAGAACTCATGAATATGTATAAAAAGTTTTAGGCACAGATACCCAATGTGTATGAAATTAACTCTGAATAATTTTGTGGCACAAACCAGGTCTCTAATTTCATACAATCTCATAATGATGTTATTGATTTTTTGTTGTTGCTTCTTTATACAGGAAAATGTACATTTCCTACTTGTTCAGTTTTGACGTGGTGTAACACTACAGTTTTCAAGATATGTAACCATTCTATTTGACAATGCAGCTCAAATGACTAACAAGAGTCACATAGAGATATGGACACTAAATAAGTAAATACAATAGAATTCAAAATTAATTCTGACCTCATGAAGACAAATTAAGTCTCCCTTTTAAAATAAAAAATGCTAACATGTCAACCTAAATAAACAGAAAGTATGATCTGAACATTTAATGTATCTTATCCAATTTTAAGAAGTCACCAATTATATTTTACATTTCATAAACTTTTAATGAGTAATGGCTTTGATGATCAGTTTGACTGATATTCATCTTTCCTCTCTACACATCAGTGAGAAATTATCCTTCTTTGTAAATTATTAAGACTAGTTGAAGTATTCAAACTATACCTATATAGCTTTTGTAATAATTTTTTTAATGTTTACTTATTTTTGAGAGAAAGAGAGACAGACAGAGTATGAGTGGGGGAGGGGCAGAGAGAGAGGGAGACGTAGAATCAGAAGCAGGCTCCAGGCTCTGAGCTGTCAGTACAGAGCCCAATGCGGAGTGTGAACCCTTGGACCATGAGATCATGACCTGAGCTGAAGTCGGATGTTTAAGCAACTGAGCTACCAAGCGCCTCAGTAATTTTCTATTCTAATATTTTTATATGCATAGTCAAATACATTTACCATGGTTGGAAGTCATTATACATAGTGATCTATAGTGATCAATAACTAGGGTGGCCAATTTTTCTAGCCCTACAGTCTTTTGAAAATAGTGGAAAACACACTGGGAAGATGAAAATGGAAGATGAAGGAAACTGGAGGAAAAGACAAGAAATGGATTTGTAACTGTAACTGAACACAATGTGTTCCTCTCTGTCTCCGTCAATAGCGCCCACACCGGTCCAAGTTATACAAGCCAGAAACCCAGGAGTCATCCAGACGTCTAAGTCCGGCTGGTTTTAATGTTTTTTTTATCTAAAACATTTCCTTTTCTTTGTCTCTAATTTTATTTATTTATTTTTAAGTTTATTTATTTTGAGAGAGAGAGATAGAGAAAGAAAGAGCAGGGGAGGGGCAGAGAGAGGGAGAGACAGAATCCAAAGTAGGGTCCACGCTATCAGCACAGAGCAACATGGGGCTCGAACCCATGAACCCACAGACTGTGAGATAATGACCTGAGCCGAAGTCAATAATCAGACGCGTCACCGACTGAGCCACCCAGGTGCCCCGTTGCCCCCATTTCTCTACTTTGGGCAAGATAACCCACTTAGTGATCTTTGATTCCAGTGCTCTCACATCTTTTCAGACCTCCCTGCCATGTTTTAGTTATACTCTCCCCACCTCACAATCCTTTCTCCTCATAGTACCCGTGACCTTCCCAAACTCCATCTAATCAGGCCAAGCTCATGGTTATTACCAGCTCTTAACATAAAGATGAGAATCCTAAACACAGGCCACAGGGTCCCACCTGGTTTGAACACAAGATCTCTACATCACTCATACATTTTACTTCAATTAGTCAAATGTACAAGCACCTTTCAGTTCTCCACCCAAGAACGATTTGACTCCCCTAATTTGGTCAAATATTTGCACCTACACTCCTACTCCTCTTTTTATTTACTGAAGAATGACAACATACAGTATAGAAGGAGCTGGCTAAAACAAAGATAGGATTCCCAGCTACACAGAGCCAAGATTACTGCAAATAATTCGTGCCCACTTGTCCACCAAAAGATGTAAAGTAAACACACACATTCATTCTGTAGTAGGTGCTAATAAAGAAACAGGTGAAGAATTAAAGTGTTGTACTTCTGGAAGCTGGGAAAGAAGAGGATGTTTTAATTGGGCAGGTAGTTTGTCTAAGATCAGAACATGTACGTTTTAATCTATAAAAGATTAAAGAAGTAATTATGAGTTGGGGAAAGGAAAATAATTCTGGGCAAAGAAACTACAGGTGTAAAGGCCTTCAGATGTTTCCAGGAACTAAAAGAAGACTAATAAGCCTGAAAGCAAGGGAGCCTATCTAAGAGTGGTTCCATGGGAAGCGAGAGAGAAAATCCTAAGTTAGATCACTTGGGATTTACACCAGTTGTAAATTGTGTATTGTATTTTACAGAGCTCACTTTTGCTAAACTGTGGAGAATAAATGAAGAAAGAATGGGGAAGTGGGAGCAAAGGATGAATGTGGCCACTACACCAAGAAGCCATCATTGTAGAACCTCCCCATTTATGATTTATTCAGTTAATACATGTCTCCCCCAGATTTTAACTAAATGTAAGTTCAATCTTGCCTGTTTTTTCTTCAACAGTTATTACCAGTGTCTGAGATATAGCAATGGCAAAGATGGGTATTATCAAAGAAATCCTTGAAATGAAAAAGAAAAATATCAGTAAAATTTTTATCTCACACACACACACACACACACACACACACACACACACACACACAGAGTCTATCCAAAGTGGAGCTTTATAATTCAATCGATTCTAAGGGTGTAAGATTCTGTGTCTGTATGAACCTTCATGTGTTCCTGGGAGTTATTGCCCAGCTTTTATCAGATTCTCCAGGGAGTCTACAAGCTCCAAAATTTTAAGAGCCACTGAAGCCTATATCTCACCATAACTCTAGAAGGTAGAGTTGTCACAGGACATAAAAAGAACAATGTAAAATAGAACAGACAATGAAATACAGTCTAAGTTCTTCACAGATGCATAAGTTAATTCCTGATACTCAAATGAAGTGCAAATATCACAGGAATTAAAATTTTTAAAAACATTACTTATTCTTGACTCTGCAATTAAATATTTAGTTTTCCTTTATAATTGTATTTCATGTAGGTACTTCATTTATTAGCAATCCCAAGTAAGAAGCAGCAGTACAAGATCATGGTTTTTTTAAAAAATGTCTGTGGATAAGAACTGATCTGTAGATAATAAAATATTATTTTACACATTATTTAACTAGTTACTTGCAAGTATAGAATTAAATACAAAACTCACTCACCTCATCAAATCTTGTTTTACACATTGTTTAACTAGTTACTTTCAAGTATAGAATTAAATAGAAAACTCACTCACCAGGCTCAATTTTGTTTCCTCCCTTGTGTGTCAGCAGAGCTACCTCCTACTCTCTGACGTTCTGAATCATATCTAAAAAGAGCTACATGGCACAGGCCCATGTGCACATAACAAAAGAAGTCAGAACACTCCAGGGAAGTAGTTTGCATTGTTTTTATAGACACTCTAAACAGCACTCCCCTCTTCCCATAGGGCTTAGCAACAACACTACCCTGTCCACTAGTGTCACAAAACACTATCATATCCAAACTATGTTTTGTTATTTTTAAAATAAGCATCTCAAAACACTGAGACTGTAGTAATCAACAAATATGAAACGTAATAGTAGCTTATTGCCAAAATCAAGTAAGATGCCTAAGAATTTTGAGATATGAAAATACCGTAACTTTTATAGTAGAATCACCTGGCTACTGGAAGATCACTAGAAATACTTTACATGGTTAATTTTCTCTCCTTTACCTTGTGTAATTAATTAGACCAGAAAGGAATCATTCCTACTTAACTTTATGTAAGAAAAACTACTAAATGAGTGTTTTCTTCCTGCTCTCCATAGTTTAAAATGTAATCACTATCCTATATAACATAGTAATTTTTTGTAACCCAAGATAGCAATTTATATTCTAGCAATGAAAGCATTTACTTGCCACTTACGATTCTGTATTTTAAGCTCGCCTTTGGTTAATGTTCGTTAAGACTTGTGTAAGATTCTGATGCTGTTTAAACACAGGTCTTGAGAGCAACTATTTCATGCAAAAACTGAAAACACATAAATCCCAAATATCAGTGAAAGATTGCTCTCTTTGTGTAAGATATACAATCAAGTTAATAACTGAATAATTAAAATATGCTTGCAGAAGAGGATCTAGTATGGGAAATAAATGCAAGATTACAAAATGTCTTATATTGGTAAAGCACAGTTTCAGTAAGAATTTCCAGTAATTTTCATGGAAATTTACATATAACTTATTTCTTTAAAATAACTTTTGACTGCCACAGTAACAACTAAAACTAAAGTGCAATTTTAATTATTTCTTTTAAAAATATTGAGGAAACAGTACTTGCTTATCTCTATATATTTAAAAGGGAACCAGATACATAAAAAATTTGTACTTGTTCACTGCACCAATAGCTCCTAAATATGCTAAAATGTGCCAAGCACTGTTACTGGAGATAAAACTTGAGGAAACAAAAGGGAAAATGACAGGTCCCTGGCCTCAAAGAGCTTTGAGTGGAAGAGACATACAAATAAAAGTATTTACAGATACTACAACTGTTAAAGAAGAAAATAAACAGGATGATGTAATTTGGGAGGTGGTTTCCATAAGATCATTATGAAAACCCTCTCTGGGGTTGACGTTAATTAAAGCCAAGACCTAAAGGATGAGGAAAAATCAGTGATGTGACAAGCCGAGGAATGAGTTCCAGGCCTAAGAAAAAGCCTGGCATGTTCCAAAAACAGAAGGAAGGCAAGGGTATTAAATGTTAACATTTCTTCCCTTTGCCTCTAAGCTCAGAATGCCTTTGCTGTAAGAACAGAGACTCAGGAGCAAAGTCAAAATCTGACTCTCAGGAATACTAACAAAAACTATGTGATCTGGGACACTAAATTATCAAAATATTTTTAGACCTTTTCTTCCCTAATCTAAACAGTATAGGGAATATGATCCACATTTTACAACTATTAGCATAAAAAATCTTCAGCAAACAAAAGGTGCCAGAAAACTGTTCGTTCCTTATTCCAAAAGTGGTATCATTTTTATCCTTCTGAACTGTAAACAAATACCAATTGTTTTCTTTTTGAATTTCACAATCTATACAGAACATTTTATATAAAATTATTTCAGGCAAAACTGTCAATGCCCCTTAAAATAATTAAGTTTTCATGGGAAGTTGTGATGTAAACCTTTATCCTTCCCTTTAGGGTGATGAACTGCCTCCCTGGGAGTTCGGTTCTCAGTACTGTCTGTGGGGCACACAGAGGTTACTTACAAAGGTCACTTCCCTTCCCTGGGTGTTTCTTAGAAGAAACAAAATACTGGCTCAAAACTAGTAGCTAAAAGTACTAATCTCGCATTTGAGGAAATATCAGAAACTAGGAAGAATTAGAGATTACTTCCTAGAACAGGTAGCTCTTAATCTATAGTGCTCAGACGAAAGGGATCTCTTCATATTGGAAGAAAGAAGAGAAAGCTGAAGAAATTATAATTGTTCAAACAAGATACCATGTGAACATTCCACAACCCCAAATAAAAGTGATAAAAAAAAAATAGCTGCAATGTAGTAAAGCTGCTAAAATGCTTCCAGTTTTAATACTTCACATTTATCTTTGCCTCAGTAAAAGTCTAATTAGGGAATCAAATACGGCTTGCTAACCAACTCTCAATGTTTCAATGTATCTTATTTAGCTAAAAAGTCAGAAGTGAAAGATGGCATGGAAGTAACTGAAAAAAACGTTGGCCAGTGCTTCAAAACTGGTTTTGTCTACCATTAAATTAAGTTTTGAAAAAAATAAGGTTACAGTTTTAGAAATATATATAGAATGCTGAGATACAATGCAGTATGTTTCCTAAATTATCCCTTTAAAGCAGTTAAGCCTGTTTGTTTAGAACAGTAAACAGAGAAAAAGGATAGAGATACTAACACGTATGAAGAATTTGTTACCTGTTACCTGCAAAGCAGTATATGGGAGTTTTCACAATCTTAGAAATAAAGTAAAATGGACAATCAAATTCAGGAAGATGGGAAAACCTAATTTTACTACTTCACTGTATATTTATAGTGACAAACTTTCATATTAAAAAATGCAAATGAGGTTGTCAAATTACATAGAAATCATGTAGTAATCATGTAAATATAATTTTTTATTAAAAGTATCTTTTTAAGTTTATTTTGAGAGAGACAGAGAACACAAGGGAGGAGAGGCAGAGAGAGAGGGGGAGAGACAGATAATCTTAAGCAGGCTCTGCACTTGCCAACGCAAAGCTCAATGCAGGACTTGAACCCACGAACCATGGAATCATGACCTGAGCCAAAGTCAAGAGCCAGACACTTAATTGATTGAGACACACACACATACATACACACACACACACACACACACACACACACACACACAATTTTAGTCTTAATAATACATTGGCTGATTCATTCTCTTGTTCGGTATGGTACTTATGTTAATGACTGCAATTTGGAGAAAAGGGAAACAGATATTTTTCTCTACACTATCTCATTGCTATTGGAAACACACTCAATTCCTTCAAATCAAAAGGAGGTCCTCACTAAATATGTTTACATTTGCCAAGTGATATGTTGCCTTCAGACACATCACTTGGCAATTAATTTTGCATACATCAAAATCTTGATACTTGATAGTTCTGAAACTTACACTGAGACCTTATTCTTAGAAAGATACATGGAATTAAGCCATGAAATACATGTGACAACTTCGTATTTTGGAATGTTTAGGACTATTGCCATATCATTGTTGACCCATACCTACTGTCAATAAGTGCATACTAACTATAGAATTAAAAGACCTGAAATGTTGAAAATGTAGGTTTTTACAGTTTTAGTAATGTTTAATGAAGAAAAATTTAAATTCCAGCATTTTTAGCTCTTCCTTCACAATAGATTGCTACTTATATCAGAAAATTACAATTACTTTCTATCATTGTTTCTATAAATACTCAGAACAGTTTAAAAATAAAATATCTACTGCTATCCAGATAAATTTAATTCCCAGTTTTAGGATCTACAAAAGTCTGGAGATAATTTAATACTTGCGACACCTAATTTAATACGTCTGGGTCAAATGTATTAACTTCTAATCTTTTCAGATCACTTCATTATTTATTTTATACACGATGTATGTAACTCAGCCACCAATCTTTTTGTGTGAGAAAACATACTCGCCTTCATTCTAGAGCAGGCTCTCAATACACCATTCCAGGTTTCTTGGGCTTCCTCGTCAATTGGCTCTAATATGGACAGTTAAATCTCAGTTTTACACTAAATCAAATGTAAATAACAGCAAGAGACTGAGATTCCCCCACCCCACCCAATCTGCTCTCTTTCCATCTGCTCACTACAGTCCATTCTGAGCAACTTAAGAATCATCACAGGAAAGAGCCACTGTTGTTTCGGGCTAACTGTCACATTTTTGGGGGGCGGGTAGCAGGACTGGAGGAAAGACTGTCAAACATGGTTTTAGATGATTTTTTCAGTTTCTAGGGGGAAGATTCTTTTTGGGACTATCACTTAAAAGCCCACACTCCTTAGGACAAAATAATACTTAGGAGGCAATAGGAAAATACTATGACCAAGCAACTACTGAGTCACATCTGATGGGTACTGTGGTTGGATACTTCAAAAGCTTGCAATACAATATGAAGATCGACTCGAGCTGTCCAGCCTCAGTTCAAGTGAATAGGGCCTAAAACCATTAAGGAAGCAACCCTACTGCAGGGCAGAGATCAACAGCCAGAGAATCATACCAACCCATTTCTAATTCGTGTTCTGACATCTGCTATCTCCAACTGTTGATCGCAAACAAGTCATCTAAATTAAACTCCCATAAAATGGAAGTCACTTATCTTTATAAAAATCTATACAGAATATTATCTATGAGAAAGTATAAACACGATACTAAAAATCATATTTCCAGCCTTCCAAAGTTTGGGGTGTGTGTGTGTGTGCATGTGTGTGTGCGTGTGTGTGTGACTGAGTCCTTACAAACCAGTATCATTTTTATATTATTTGGTTTCATGGAAAAATTTTCCCCCAAAACAAGGTCTGCCATTTATTTTTGTTTTTTCTTTTTTATAATAGTGTGAATAAAGAAGGGATCATTCATTTATTCATTCCTCCAACAAGTATTCATTTAGAATCTCCTTTATGTCATATACAGTCGTGGCTGCATGGGAGACATCAGTAGATGTGAAAAGTGATAGGTACACTTGTTTGGGCAAAGAATAAAAGCACTATGAAAAATTAATACTCTCTCTCTAAAGTTTATAAAGGTGAATCCAGGGGTGCCTGGGTGCTTCAGTAGGTTAAGCATCCAACTTTGGCTCAGGTCATGATCTCACAGTTCATGAGTTTGAGCACCACATCAGGCTCTGTGTTGGTAGCTCGGCACCTGTAGCTTGCTTTGGATTCTGTCTCTCTCTCTCTGTGCCCTAGACCCACTCACGCTCTGTCTCTCTCTACAAAATAAATAAACATTAATAAATTTTATAAAAGGTGAATAAAGGTGAATCCAGTCCCAAAAAAAAAAGAAAAAGAAAAAAGAAGACTTACTCATGTTCTGTTAAGATAGTTATCTGCCTGGCAATTCATTCATTCATTCATTCATCTAGTCATTCATTCACCAAATATTTGTTCATTTAAAAAATATCTGTTGTGTCTTGTTCCGTCCTGAAGTCCGGGAATCACACCAGCAAAAGACATAATCCCCGCCCTCCTAAAATTAGAATAAGGCTAATTAAAACTACTTTTCAATCAATATCTCTATTTATTACTTGAAAGGACTAGTTACCTAGATGCTGTCAGAGAGGAGTAGTGAAGCCCAGAGGAAGATTTAAAAAAAAGTTGATAGAAGCTACTAGGTGCCTAAAATAAAGTTTAAAAATTAATAACAAATAAAAGGGCGGCAAGAGTTGCTAGAGGGGTTGGCTCATTATGGGTCAGTTGCCAGTCTTTATTTTGGGTTTTTTTTGGGTACATTACCAACAGGGATAATGTAAAAACATGTTTAATCTACCCTAAAAAAGATCAACTTTTCAAAACTTGAATTTTTTTCTCTCTCATTCACTTTAGCCTCCCTTTTTAAAAAATTCCTTGGTAACTAACATGGTATATAGTAAGCATACAGTATTAATTTTCTCTCAATTTGCAAACTTTGCTAGTTTTAACTCTGGCAAGTGAAATAAAACTCCAAGATGAATATAAGATTTCTTTGTTCACAAGCTGCCTTCTGCTATACTCAATAATGAAAAAACTGTACATAAATAGACCAACGTAAGACAAAAATACTAGGTCTAAATTCCTTTATGACAAAATAACACATAACAGATAATGTTCAAGGTCTAAATCAAACACATTCATGGGTTTGTTGATAAAGAACAGTATCAAATGTTAAAAGGCATTTTTCAAGTGATACTGACAGAATCAATAAAATATAAAATAAAATAAACACATAAAATGTAAGTCAATAAAATTTTTATTTCTCTGGTCAACAGTGCATAGTGACACCTTGCCATACCATTATAACACCTCTTATCAAGTGGTGTTATTGAAAATGTTAAAATCTTTGTAAAATGAACTATGGTAAAATACTTTATCATATTACTAAAATGTCCGTGAGGTGTTCACATGGCCTAAAATAAATGAGGCTATATAATGAAAATGAGTTAGGCAACAGGAAGATAACAATGCGTACGAACCACTACCTACTGGAGCACCTGGGTGGCTCCGTTGGTTAAGTGTCCAATTTGGGCTCAGGTCATCATCTTGTGGTTCACAGGTTCAAGCCCTGCATCGGGCTCTGTGCTGACAGCTCCGAGCCTGGAGCCTGCTCTGATTCTGTGTCTCCCCCTCTCCCTCTAGCCCTCCCCTACACACAACACACTCTCTCTCTCTCAAAAATAAATACTCATTAAAAATTTTTTTAAAAACCACCACCCATCACATGCTAAAAGTGGTATTATACACCACAATCAGAAGACATCAGTGAATAAAAAGTATACTAAAGACAAGCACATTTTTAAAGTTAAAATTAAATGTATTGCTGTAGTACATGTAACTTTATTTCAAAGTTTAGAGTCAGCATAGATACTGGCCTCCTCCCAATTTAATTTGTTAACTTTTGATATTAAGAAATTTGGTCCAGAAAAATGAACTAACTAGACTCCAATTTAGACCAATAACCCAAATTTTGGGGTCCTAGGATTTTTTTCCCCCAAAACCCCTCTTGTATCATGTTACCATGGGACATTTTTCCAGCTAACACAGACCTAAGTAACTGAAACCATACAATATGTGATTAGGACATTTGCTAGAGATATTATACATTTAACATGTTAATGTGCACTAAAAAAATGTCTAAGGTAGGAACATATTATTTGTTTTTTAAATATAGAAAACCAAGTGGTTTTTTTAATTAAAAAAAATTCACTAAGACATGTTCCAAGAAAATATTAGTTTCTTTTTTTTTAATGTTTTTTTATTTTTTTTTTTGATACAAAGAGAGACAGAGAATGAGAGGGGGAGAGAGAGAGAGAGAAGGAAACACAGAACCGGAAGTAGGCTCCAGGCTCTGAGCTAGCTGTCAGCACAGAGCCTGATGCGGGGCTCGAACCCACAAACGTGAGATCTGACCTGAGCCGAAGCCGGAGGCTTAACCGACTGAGCCACCCAGGCACCCCAAGAAAATATTAGTTTCTTGAAATCAGGATTTCAAATCCTTTTTCCTTCCTCATTTTTTATGATGTTTAAATTTGCTAAGAATTCAATAAAGTCATTAAAATATTTTACTATATATTTTTGAAAGCCTCACACAGTATTACAGTTCAGATAACCAAACCCCCCAACACAAATGAGCATTTATCAAATAATACTTCAAAAAATATTTACATTGGTTTCTAGTTATAAATTTAAGAGAGTTTCAAATGATGTAGATAGCTGAAGAATGAAACATTTAAAACTACACGGGGGCACCGGGATGGCTCAGGGAGTTGAGTGCCAGACTCAATTTTGGGTCAGGTCATGATTTCACAGTTCATGAGTTTGAGCCCCAACTCGGCTCTGGGCTGACAGAGCCTGTCTGAGATTCTCTGTCTCTGTCTCTCTCTGCTCCTCTTCTGCTCTCTTTCTGTCTCTCTTCTCTCAAAATAAATAAATAAACATTCAAAAAATATACTACACATTAGAGATGAAAGTAATACTGCTGAATTGACACAAATGATTTAAACAACATAATTTCTTTCATAAAACTTAAAGAACATTTATACACAATCATATCAGAATTAAAGTGGCAAATGTTTTAAAATTATGTGATGCTCAGGTTATTAAAATATTGTAAAACTCAGTCAATATAATTTACTTCCTGTTTTAAACTGTGTTATTTTCAACTTTTATTGATTTTATCTTCTCAATCCTTCTCACATAATTACTATTAAAATCTGAATGATCATAGTTAACTTCTGCACAATTAACTTCATAGAGGTGTACACAGCAAAACTATTCAATCAACATTTTCCAATGTTAGAAAAATAAATGACGATACACATGACTATAAACCCCGTAGCATGTTAAAAGAAAAACTCCATAGCAAGCTGAAAATAAGCCATATGCAATAGAAAGTAAGCCCTCTAAATAACAAACAGCACACTTACTCTCTATTACATAAGAGAGGGAGGATGTTGAGTGTGTCTATAGTTCATTTCACGTGCTTTTTAAGTTTTGTAAATGATTTTTCTTCAGGTCTTTGTATCATTTGCTATCATTTTTAAAGGGGGCCAACACCCAACCTAAGTAATCACCCCCAATTCTTATAATTTAAGAAATAAGAATGCTAACTAAAATACTGCCTCTGTTCTAATTCAAGCTGAATTTCTACAAAGGTGAGAATATGTCATGCTTTAAAAGACAGCAAAGATTAGGAATATCCAGTATTAAGTCATAGCTCAAAGTATTTTCATAATACATTTGTTTCTGCCTTAAGAGAAAATTTATGGGAATTGATAAAATGATGTTCATTCTTCTTGGTTTCAGTTCATATCACACACACACACACAAATACACACAAACTTGTACATAGTAGTAACTCAATAAATACATTATTTGCTAAATGAAATAACAAATGCCTCTATGAATAAACAGTCAAGGAGTAAAGTACTCTTGGCTCAATGGCATTAGCTGTATGACCTAAATGTCATTAGGTCTGGCTTTTCCTGTTCTAACAGATATAGACTTTCAAATTTCCAGGTAGCTTCATTTAAACCATATCACTTGAACCTAGGAGAGTGACTGTAGGTTTCAATGGCCAGAACCAACTGCTTGTACCTCAGAGCTAGAATACTGTAACATTTACCTTGCATCCTCCTGGATCCAGGTTCATCTACATAAGTCCAAATGTTGTCAGTCTTTATCTTTATATATCTTTCTTTCCCTATTGAAAGCTAACCACGAATTTTAATTTCCATTTGAGATCAAATGTTTTACCATCCCCAAACATTTTTAATGGCCACTTCTCAAAATATATTTAGAATAACAAGGGTTTAAATGATAGTAGTGAGAGTGAAGATTAATTGCTATAAAAGCACAAAAATAATTCTTCTATAAGCGAAATAAGTCAAGCAGAGAAGGACAGATACCATATGTTGTCACTCATAGATCTAAGAGAAGAAATCTAATAGGAGACCATGGGAATGAGAACAGAGGTGGGGGGAAAGAGTTGGAGAGAGGGAGTGAGGCAAATCATGAGAGACTTTTGAATGCTGAGAACAAACTAAGGGCTGAAGAGGGATGGGGGGAGGGGAAGAGGGAGTGATGGTCATGGAGACGGGCACCTGTGGGGAAGAGCACAGGGTGTTCTATGGAAACCAACTTGGTAATAAACTAATAATAAAAAAAATAATTCTTCTAAGAGGTGATGGTTGTACTGATGGTATATAGCCTAAAATATTTTCTCTAAAAAGTTACAAAATGGGTTTTAAAAGTTGCATTCATTTATTCAATTACTACTGTTATATACCAAGAACCCACAAATTTAAAATAAAAAAATAGTGGCCCATTCAAATCACAATATAATTTTTCAGCTGTGTATGTATTGATTAGGAACAGAACGCTCCGCATAGAAGCTGTCAATGGATAGTGAATTTGAGAGAAGAACTGCCACCAAAAGAAACCATCTGTGGGCTGATAGAGGCTTTTCTTCTGATGTGTCGACACAATGCCAAAATATGTAGTCAATGCAGTCAAAAAAGAAAGCTAAGTAAGATGTCTGGCACCAAAGACAAAAAGCATATGTTGAATGCCTACATCTCTCACTTTCTCAATAGGCTGTCTGGCATCAAACAGACCTAGACTGAATGTGTAGAGTGCATGTACATTAATGAACCTCTTAAAATCATTTCCTTTTTACACATATGCATTGCTTAAATTACAAGTAGCTAAATCTAAATGTACTCTATGTATATCTAGAAACATTCCAAAACTGAAAATGCAAGTGGATTTTCATTATTATACAAATGAAACATCATCAAGAGTGTTGTGTCAGACAGTCCTGTGGACAAAGGAATCTCATCTCTGTCTGCATTTATTATTGATTTAACGCTGCCTAAGTCACCTATCTAACATAACTAACCTATCTAACGTAAGTTTCCTCAGGTACAAAATTGAGGAAATAATACAAACCCCACAGAGCTGTTCATAGCATTATCCAGGACAATACAGAAAAAAGATCTAGTACAGTCTTTGATATCTAGGGGGATCCAAAGGGCATTGTTTTTAGGTTTAAATAAAAAGAACAAACTAGAGATATTAAAAACTAGCTGTCTCTATATATACAATGAAAACTTTACTCATATTTATTATTTAATGATTAAGGCAGGCTTCATAGTATATGCTTATTATAAATCATGAAACATTAAAGCCCTAATAATATATTTTTAATTCTGTATGTATGCCCCATTTACACATTTATCTAAGTCTGAGCTTACTATTACTATGTTTTTAGTGGTAGCAACTTCATTAAACTGGTCACACAAATTACCAATCAAATCCACTTTTCTTTTTATATTTTCTCATCTTAGTGAATTCATGATCCACTATGACTCCCCACATTCTTCACTCACTATATCTGAATACTAATTGCCATTTCTGCAGGCATTCAGTTCATTCTAACTAAAAATGCTATGTTTATAAGCACTGCTGAGAAGGCAAAGCCAATTCCGACTATGAGATCCTACCAGCAACCAGACACAGTTGATTAAAAAAAACTTGGTTCCTTAACGCAGGGGCAGTCAGATCCTGACAGCAGTGTATTAACTGACTTCATACAAAAAGGAGTGAGGCCCATGAGTTTCTCTCTTTCTCAGGAATCTCAATTAGGAAACTCAATTAGGAAACTTGGGCAATTCTGGAATTAAGACTAAGAGCTGAAGCTGCCAAGGTAGAACATGGCTGGGTGGAGCACACAAAAGTCATCCTTAGATAAAACTGTGAGGGAGGAGAAACCATGGGCAATGCAAAGAAAAAAACCGATAAGAAAGAGTAGAGAGGGAAAAAAGCCAGTGAGTATCCTGGGATCTGGTAGAAGACCAAGCAGTTGCAAAGGGAACCCAGCACAAGTAAAGAGTCCCCAAAACTCCTGCTGCTCCAGAGATCTTGGAACTATGTTGGATATGACCAGTTTCCTTGCCTCTTCCAACTTCCACAGGGCAAACCAGGCAGTATGAAGCCCCCTGAATCCCTGGGAGAGTCCAGTTTATTTTATTCCCAAACATCCATTAGTACCACTTCCTTACCACCAATAAACCTGAATAAATCACCCTATCCCTTATCAGTGATTTGCCAAATCTCATCAATTCACCTTTTTATTCTACCTCTGAAATCTCATCAACTCATTCCTTTTTATCTGATCTCACTGCAATTCTTTTCCAGTCTCTCATTCTTTTTCACCTAGATTGCTGTAGACCTCTTAGTTAAGAAAGCAGGTCGAAATGGGCAGAAAACAAGATAATCCCTACTCATAGGTATATTCCACTTGTCACCCCACAGTGTTTAAATTTGTGCTCTAAATTAGTTGCCAATGTTTCAAACTGTGGAGATACATCATTCCAAATCAATTTCTGGGGTGCCTGGATGGCTCAGTCAGAACAGCTGTGAATCTTGATCTCAGGGTCACAGGTTCGAGCCCCATGTTGGGTGCAGAGATTGCTTAAAAAATGAAATCTTAAAAAAATCAATTTCTGACTTCTATTGGGTGAAAAAAACCAGATCAACAGACAACATCTTCACATCGACAAAATAAAAAAACAGACAAAATAATCACCTGGAGCTGAGTAGCATCTGTCCACTTTAGACAAACAGGCATTTTTCTAGTTTTGTTTTATTTCTTTATATTTTGCCTGCTTCACTTTTCTATGTTAACTGCCTGGCCCCAAAGGAACTGGTTCAACATTTTCTCTCTCTGCTTTCAATAGTCAATCCCATCTGACCCAAACAAATACTTCTAGAATAAAAATCTATAATCACCTTTGAAATTATTTTGTAATTATCCTGTTACCAACATGATAAAATCCTAAACTTTCACATGACCAGTCCTATATCTATCTCCATCCAGCGCTATCTCTTACCACCTTTCCCCCCACCTTGCACATACACTGATCACCTACAATTGCCCACAGTTTTTAGTGGCAACGCTCTTGCACATCCTAGTCCCTCTCCTGGAATGCCTCATTCTTCTTTAGCTGCCCAGTTCTTACTCATTCAAGTATCTCAGCCAGAAAACACAAACGTTTCTTAACATACCCAGTTTCAGCTGGGCGTGCCCCCCATGCACCTCTCTCAAGTTCCCTCGTAAACGTTGTATATAAATTATTGTTCAGTCCATTAAAGGCAAAACCCATGCCTAGCACACAGCACAGTCCGAGCACTTGTCAGGTGTTCAATAATTACTCACAAATAAATGAATTTTTAATGCTCATTTCTAAGCATCAACAATTACAAAAAGTAGGCATTTTCCCAATTTTATAACAAATAAGAAAATGCAGGCTTAAGTTAATTAATTTGCACAAATTCACATAGCTGCTAAGTTAAGAGTCAGAATCTGAACCAATGGATTTTACACCAAAACTTGCTGCCTTTGAGTGTGTGTGTGTGTGTGTGTGTGTGTGTGTGTGTGTGTGTATACCTCTTCTCACTCCCATGGGAAACTCTGGTATGAATGTAATTTCACTACAGGATATGTCAATGAAAGGAAACAGAGACCAAGTCAATACAAAAGACAATAATGTCTAATCCTAAATCAAAGCTGACAGGATAAATCCTGTGAAGTGTTCAGCAGTACACTGCAATGTGACTGACTGTCAAAAATGCCACTACAACTTTCACAGTCCTAGGCAAACTAGAGGAAACTTCACAAAATCTTCATACTTAGAGCACTTAGCACTTCATTATCTTACCATAATGAAAAATGATTAGAAAAAAAGAAAATAAAAAAGCAATCTCCAATGGAAAATTTATTAAGAAAATTCATAGGATAGGCAAAAGACAGATCACAAACTCAAGAAAACATAATTAACAGAACTAATTAAAGAATAGTTTTGTGATTCAAGTTATTAAATTTCAAAAAAGTAACACTTCTAAATGTTTCAAGCACACATTAATTTGAACAGTACTTAGCAAACAATTTGTAGCATAAATTCATAAAGCATAAAAAATTCTAATTTTTGTTTTTTAACCTCATAGTACAATACTGCACAAGAATTTCCTGAAAAATACAGAAAAAACCCAAAATGATATCATGTACTAGTAAACTAAGATCAAAAAGCCTGAAGAAACAAAAAAAACATCATCTTTAGTATGCCTCGATTAATATTTGATTTGCCTCCATTTTTTACAATCTTTGAAAACCTGTGTATCCACACAGGTTGCAGATCATAAAAATTTTTAAAGAGACTCAAAATAAAGCCTAATTCAATGTTCTAGCATTCTTAAAAACACCAACCCCCACCTTTTTGCTTTCACTATCTCAGGGCCAACAAAATACAGACAACTATTGTTTTCAGGACATTAGAGAGTAAAACCTTTGAAAGCAATAATCTTTTTTACACAGATGGATATAGATGTTTCCAGCGTTCTGTATGGCATCTTCTTGCCACATAAGCACCTGCAGTCTTGCATTGTCCTGCTAGGTATTCCTAAAAACACCTGGGCAAGCTGTTTACTAAAAAAACTAGACTTTGGAAAAGATGAGGGATAATTAGCAAATAGAACTATTCCTGGCACTCTCTCGACATTAGTGCAGATCGGAGCTCCAAACCGGCACCTGGTGAAGGAACTGCTAGATGTGATAATTCCAATTTACACATTCAGCACAACATTCTGTCTGCCTGTCAATTTGAAACAGTTTCCTATTCAGTGATAACAGATACCCCAAAAGAATGCAGCATCGAAATGCTGACATGAATGTTTTATGCACCCACTAGATTTTCTCTCCTCTGGACCAGCTAGATGGCTGGATCTGCCTTCTTCATTCTTGGAATGGACTGGCAGTTGGGCACTTTTTTCAAGTAGTACACCCACAAAAAAACTGAAATTTATAGCATAAAATTTAAGTATCAGATCTTCATGCAGAATAAATACCAATAAAATATCCTTATGCACAGGTAAGAAAAATAATGAAGTTGGAAAAAATTCACTGTGTATCTTAATTTATATTGTGCAGTACTCCTCAGTTGCCAAAAATATGCAATACATCTTTCCACTAAATACAAAATTTACTAATTTTTTTCCCTAAATTGACATAAAGAGAACAAAAGCAACCAAGAAAGAGACAGACACACAGAGACAGCATGGTAAATCGAATATTCATTTGCAAATGTTAAAATAAAAAATACAGAGAAATCTGAATCTAACTCCACGCAGGTTTATTTTCAGATATTTTCATTTGATGATAGTTTGAAAAACTACTATATAAAGATAATTAAGCCAAATGCTATATGCAGGAAATTATGAATTTTAGACTATTTTCTTATTCCCCTCATATTTAAATGACAAATACATGAACTATACTACAAAGTTACATGTATACCAGATTATACTCCAAGATATCTCTCCCCATCATAAACTATACCCTCTCCTTCCAGGTAGTCACCTGGAGAATAATTCATTTGTTCTAATAACACAGCCACAGCTCAAGCATTTCTGGAATTCTATTCTTGTATTTGCCGTATGAAATGGCAACACATTCTTTTCAATTATTTTCAATGATGCCAAACATTCATTTTAAGAATGAGCTGACTGAGACTTGCTAAAATAAACATAAATCATTCACAAATGAAGTTGATAAAATAATGCTTCAATCGGAGAGGCACCATTATTGTTATAAAACAAGAGATGGTAATAAACTATTAGATGTGAGGCTCAGAAACTAGCACTCCAGAAACCTCAAATCAATGCAGAGCATGTCAATGAAAACTTAAGTTTCCTGAGCAAATCTTTTAATTACAAAGTATTTAATAGAAGTCCAGAATACAGTATTTTTTAAATCACCATTCTAAGTGAAATGCTTTCTTTTTCAAAAGTAATGAATATAGAAAGTACTTTCTCCGGTTGCACTGTGGATTTACCTCAATTTCTACTAACTAGGCAATTTGTCACTTTTCTACATTAGAGAGACAGGAATAGGGAGATAGACACAGACAGCATGTTAAATCAGACATCCATTTGCAAATGCTATTTAAATAGAGAAAAATAAATTCCGGTAATGTACAACACTACAGCTAACACTGCTGTATGATATAGAGGGAAGCTGCTATGAGAGTAAATCCTGAGTTCCCATGGCAAGAAAAATTTTTCTCACTTTTCTTTTTACTACATCTATATGAAAAGATGCGTGTTCATTGAACCTACTGTGTAATCATTTCATAATATATATAAATCAACCATTAAGCTATATACCTAAAACTTGGAAGTAATAGATGTCAATTATTTTTCAATAAAACAGAAGAAAATTAAAGAAATTTGAATGCCAGTACACATATGCACACATACATATACCATAAACATATGTATACACATACATATATAAATATACATGGATATATAAACATATAGATACATACATAAGTAAAAGGCATTTTATGAAAATTTCCCCTAAAAGCTTCAATTGTAATATTATAATCTCTAAACTCTTTAATAATAATTAAGAACATATTAACCAAAAAAGTATTAATTTTCAAATATGATGGATAAGTCTATGTAAAATATCATAATTAAACCCCATTATCTATTATAAAAATAAAATTCCCTCCTTATAGCTACACTAAAATTATTTTCTAGTTACTAAAAGAAGAAATTCATGAGCCAAGATCATAAGATTCCCTAAATGACTATAGAGATATTCATTACTCATCACGGTAAGCTGATTCCTTCATAATTACTTATCCTCCAAAGCATTTCCTCAATCTATAGAAAGCAAATGGCAATATCAGCTGGGTTCATCACTGGGTTTCAAGAAAGAAGCTCTATTAGAGAACAGAAATCAACAATTAGCTAACTTAGATGTAGGTTATTACCATCCAGATAATTTAAAGAACTATCGAAATCATGTAAGAATTAAGGCTTCAGTCAGCAACTAGGATTTGCTACCATTAAATCTGAAAGTATACTTAAATTCAGCTGTTAATCCCAAACTATGTTCCATGCATACAGCTATGCTGTATTTGCTTTTTATAATCCCAAACTCCTCATATTGTTGTTGGGTGACAGTTAGTGAAACTGCTACCATGAATATATATTTAAAACACCGCTTTGGTATTAACATACATACCGTAAATGCTAATTCAGGTATTTTTCTAAGCACCATAGCACTATGAAAAATATAGAAATAAGCAAAACACTTTCCCTGATCTCAGGGAATTTACTAAAACATATAAAAGAGGTATAGGAGGTGACCTTTCCCTCCACCCCCAAAAAAGCCCTAAGTGAACAAAGAAAACTAAATTACCTACAAACTACTCTACACACCTGTGGCTACTTAAATTTAAAATAATTAATATCAAATAAAATTAAAATGTACGTGTTTAGTCACATTAGCCATAGTTCAAGTGGTCAATAACCACCTGTGGCTGGTGGCTGGTGACTGACTCTACTGGACAGTGCTGCTATATAAATTCAAAGGATTCCTGTTTATATGAGAAAAAAACATCCTAAAGGTACTAGCTTTTGAAATGTATCCTAAAGAACAAATAGGAACTGAACAGGTGTAAGTGTGGATTTCTTGGCATTTTTTTTAAGAAACACTTGTTAACATAGCTTAGCTGGAGCAGTAAGAACACTCTGAAGTCAAAGTTCAAGGTCCCTGAATTTTATGCTACGCCTTTTAGATTGGGTTTTAGTCAGCGACAAACTGGTCACAGAACTGACATGATCAAAGGAAATAATGCATATGTACGTATGTAAAGACAATGACTAACATACAATAGATGTTCCAAAACTGAAAGAAGGGGTAAAAAAGGGGCAGGAGAAAGAGGAAGAGGACAAAGAGGACCACAAAGTTCCTAAGAAGAAAGAAAGTTCCTTAAAAAAAAAAAAAAAGAAGAAGAAGAAAGAAAGTTCCTAAGAAGAAAGAGCTGCTATCTTTTAACTTCATTAACTATATTAGACTAATATTAAACAGCCTTAAGACTCTAGGGAAATGTTATGGTTAAGCCTCAAAATGGTCTATTGATGCCAACAGGTGGCTTGTTTGTTTGTTTATTTGTTTGTTTTTGAGAGCGAGAAAGAAAAAAGAAGTGAACAGATTGTTAAGCAGGCTCCTCGCTCAGCACAAAGTCTGATGCAGGACTCGATGATTTAAGAACTGTGAGATCGTGACCTAAGCCCAAATCAAGAGTCAGACATTTAACCCAACTTAGCCATCCAGGTGCCCCAGCAAATGCTTTTTTTTTTTTAAATATACTAATCTATATATATTAGTAAGGACCAAACAAAGTAGCATCCATCACAAACAACCATAAAGTAAGTTTACTTTGGTAAAGGTGTTCAAAATTACAGTGGGCTCTGATAGTGGAGAGAAAGACTAGGGAGTGTGAGTTAAAGACTGAGTTGTCTACTCACTGTAGCACAGTGTCAACCATATTGTTGGTCCTGGTGCTTTCTTGTATATCACTTTTCAAATCAATAAATGAGTCTCTGATCTGCATTCAATTGAAATGCATTCCAAAACTCAGACGAGCTAGTCATTCAAATTATTTATTTATTTATAAAACTATGTATTTGAAGTTGTCAAAAATCATATATCAAGAATTATAAAGCAAACAGATATTGCTTATGAAGGTTTCCACAGTGACAAATTTATCTTTCATGTTTTACTACTTTACTAACACACATGATCTTAAGACACATTTATATACTTATCAGCATTACAATGAAGTAAATCTTCCCAAAAGACCACAATATTGTATAAAATTAAATTTGGTTCAATCTTTTTTTTTTCTTTTTTTAGCAAAACTACTAGAAACATTTGTTTGGACCTTGTCGGAAGGGTTTCAATTTTACATCATTACATTTTAACTTGACTAATCAGTTGAACAAAAGTACTTTATGTAAAATGATTCTTTTAGTTGCCTTAGCTACAAATCCCTGCAGGATACTATAATTGAAATCTACTCACGTAAGTTAGGAATAATTAGGGCCCCAAATTAAGCCAAACACAAAGTTAATTCAAATAGTCAGCTGCTGTCATTTAAATGGTTACGGAGTTTTATTGTTGCTTAACATTTCTGAATGCTTTTAAATGTACTTTGTTCTTCCAGTCTATATTTAGTATTTTAGTACAAATAGAAATAGGATCAAGAAGCAAAGATTCACCAGCCTGCAGAACAGAGTAACACCTATATCCAATCTTTGTCACTAAAGGGTTTCCACACAATTTTCGCTATCAGTCAATTAACAGCACAGTTGAAAGAATGGAATGACCGCTCTCAAAGACAAGCTTTCTAGTAAATAAAGAGGGATCACAGAAAGTGCCCAGAGTGCCATTAACGCAGGAAAAGTAAGAGCTTCTGAAAGCTAACAAGGATAGTCTCTATTTGCCTAAACTCTAAAACAAAGCAAAGGATTAAATGAGCTTCCTGTCGTAAGCAAACAAAAGAGAAAAGATAATGTCTAAACCCCATACCTGAAGGAGGCGTTCTGAAGGCATGCCTTCAACTATTTTAATGGGGACTGCTAATCAGTGTGAACTGATAAACTAAATATAGTAAAAGTTAAAATTATTGTTGTAATCCTTTGGTTTTTCGGTGTTGTGGCAGTAAGTCATTCGTAGCAATAGTTTGTACTTCTAAAGAGAAACTGTGATTTTTAAAAAATACAGGCCTGTAGTTGTATAATTTCTGAGGATCACTGGAAAGTTGCAGTTAGCATGACTTAATATTGTTTTTAACCTGCAGTAGTAATGTTTTAAAAAGCTGAAATACATTATTTTTTTCAATCAGCACCATTAAGTTAAACAATGTTAAGCAATATATTTTAAAGTCTATCTTAAATATTCTTGAGTGACCCTCATGAGGCAGGAAAATACGCCAATGATCTGAGGCTATATATCAAGTTCTACAGAAAGAAAAATGGACTGGCAGGAAGTAAACCTTGGCAAAGAGATGATCTCTGCAGACTTTCTTGGTTTCTCCAGCTGTTCACTGGAAACTTCTATAACAACTAATCTCCAACTTGTGATTCTAAGTCTGTAATGCTTCAATTCTACCAAAAACTAAAAACAGAAATACTTTGACCTCTACAATGCTTATAGAAAACTCTCTTTGTTTAAAATTTGCCATTTACTGACTTTTCATCCGGCTTTAAATAGATGAAGAATCTAATAAATTTCATGTAGAAATAAATGTAATTTGTAATGTGTATTATCATAAATCTAAAACAAATCACATGAGTAATCTATCTTTATCTCTGACAGGAAAAGTAAAAGGAGATTATTATGTCCATTACTAAAAATAAATAAAATCTTTGATTATGTGTAATACTGCAAAGTAGAAAAACCACTAAATGCCTTAAGCAGATAAACTATCTTTAAGCTGTTTTTGATAACCAGTTTACATTCCAGCACTGCCGTCCTCTACTCTCTGATGAGGCTAACATGTCAGGTATTAATGCTAAAATGAAAAAGACAATTCTTAGTTTTTTTAAACATGTGGACTTGAAAAATCAGTAAAATATAAACTTCTTCTAAATAGGTTAAGAAAATATATTAACTTTGCAATACCTAATTTTATAATATTACTTTAAGTCATAATGTAATACTGTAATAAAATGCTATTAAAAATAATGTTTCCACATAGCACAGAATGAAAGTAGGACAGATCAGTGGGGAAAAGAAGGAAATATTGGGGAGAGAGGGTCAGGCTGCATTGTTACTCAGGGATTTTTCAAAACAAATCATCAGATAAAAGGTCAATCGAAAGCATATAAAATTGGATTAGAAGCATAACCAAATATAAAAATGTTCAGTAAAGTTTCAGGAGAGCTCAGTTTCTTTTTAAAATAAAATAAATTATAAAACAGAAAATGATGCTTTTTCTGTATTTCAACTCTGCTGTTAAGGTTAGAAACAAACCTTGATTTGCACTGGTAGAAAATCATTGTCATGAAAAATCTGATTTTCTAGACTAAACATTTTAATAACCAATCTCCTTGATTTAGATGTCCTTTCACAGGCCAGCAACCTCAGCATCACCTGGGAGTTTATTAGAAACGCAGACTCTTGAGGCCCATCCCAGATTATTGAGTCATAATCTACATTTTAACAAGATCCTCAAGTGATTTACCTGTGCATTAAATTTTGAGGAACACTGTTCTACATAAACAAGAAGATTAAAAACATCCAGCATGACTGCCTTACTTCTTTTCCTGTACACCTCTCTTTCTGACTCATCCTCTCCCTGATCATACACACCCTCTTTTCCTAGATGAGCTTTCCTGTCCTTGTACTAGATCCCATTTGCTTTCTGTCTGGAAACAAACTCAGACAGCCAAGGTTACCTACTTAAAATAACAAAAAAAGAAAATCATGAAAAGTGCTTTCCTTAAACATTTCTCTTGAAATGCAAGATTGCTCTCTCCCCACTACCACCAGTGACAACCCCAGCCACCGCTTCTACTGTGACTAAGTTAGGAAGTCCCTGACTCTTTCTTATAAACTTATGATATAGTCTCTAATTAAAAGCTAAATATTAGACATATCTACCACTTGGTTTAGATTTTAATACTAATAAGAAAAAAAGAAGAATCAGGAAGGGTAGAGAGAACTAATGATTAATACACACACAAACAACCACACACATACACACACACACAAATAGCTACTAAAGAGCAGTAAGAAGCATTCTATAAATAATCAACAAAACAAATGAGAATTTTACTTAATGTCTTTTAGATTAAACCCATATGCAAAACAAAATTCTATCTCTGAATCTCTCTAAATTTTTCAGAAAACTACTTTTGTTTCTTGACACTCTACAGTTCCTAAAACTCAAACTTTATTTTTACTATGGGGTATTTTAATTACTGCTGTCATGATTTTTACTCATCTCTCTCACAAAAATGTTATCCCTTAAAAGTATAATTATTAAATAGACTAGACACAAAACAATTTAAGCAGAAAAGAGCACTATTACTAGAATCAGAATAGTGACACTTATTCATTGTTCCATCATGTAGAAATAAATTGTGCTCATTTCTTTTCTTTTTTTCTTTTTGAACTTAGCATCCATTTTTCTCTTATATGGATATGTCTTAATTTTATCTACTTTGTCAGTTAAATTAATTCACCCCAGATGACTTAATGTTAGTTCACTTAAATTGAGAGTTCTCAACTAATAACAAAGTCAATTCCTAATGGATTAAATATTTAAATAAAAACATTTAAGAGCTACAGGGAAATTCAAGTGAATAAATATTTAACCAATCTTAAGAAATGGACTTTTAAGCATAAAAATAGTGGAAGATCTCACAAAAGAAAATATCTATGCATCAAAAAGTAAGAAAAGAAAAAGAAAAGCAAATGAAGTAAAATTAAATACTAGTAATTGTTAAATTTGTGATTGTTATTTTATAAATTTCTTCTATTTAAAATTTTCATTAAAAATTAACCAGAATGAAATGAATTATAAGGGAAACAAAATGAAAACAACAAAAGGATATTACCATAGACTTTGAAAAACAAGAAAAACTAACAACAGACAAAAAAATTCACATCATCCAAAACCAGTATGGAAGATGTCCACATGCCTAATATAATAATCAAAATTCTAAAATTCTAGTCTCAGAAAATAACCAGATATGAAGGAAAAGGTTTACATAGATATTAAGGTTTATATAGATATTTACTATACTTACACTTGAAAGAAATTAAGTTCAAATAGCCAATAAGTAGAGACAGGAGATTAAGTCATTTTTGATATATAAACTATAAATTGCCATGCTGGTGTTAAAATCCATTATCTAAACATATAATGACATGATAATACAGGTTATGATAATATAAATGAAAAACCAGAATATAAAAGTATATGGACATAAGAAACTAATTTTGTTTCACACATAATTTTGTTTTATCCATAATCTCAGGTATGGGGAATAAAACAAAAAACAAGTATGCTGTGGTAATATCAAGGTCCTAGAATCATGATCAATTTTAAATGCTTATCTCAACTTCCTAATTTTTTCTCTCTTCTCATGAGAATGTATTACATTCAAAATCAGAAGGGAATACATTTAAGAAAAGAAAAGCCCTCCAAGCAAGAAAAATGGCAGACATAAAAGTCAAACTCAGTAGAGTCTCATGCTGATAAGGAGGGATTATAAATGTTGTTTTTGCTTCCTAAAGCTCTGATATGGAATTCCCTTCTCAGTCTTACATTTTAGCCAAGAGCTCCCAGGGCCGGGGCTAGGTATTCTCCTGAAATCACTTCTGTCAAATTGACAAAAGGAGTTCAAGAATAGGGTTGAAAGATGTCAGGAGACATTCACTAATCCACATTGATGTCTAATACATGTAGACCGCATGGCTGTCATATGTCATTCTCTGTCATGCAGGAGGTGAAAAGAAAATAAAGAGTACCATAGGGTACCAAGCATATGTTTCAGTGAAACATTCCCTTAGTAATGTGGCAGATAAATCGGGTCTTGGAGACATACCAGTTCTACATTAATACTCAGAAGTGCTCAATCATTTGTATCATCATATTCTCTAAAACCACAAACTAAGGATAGAACACATAAAAAAGTGAAAAGGTATTATTAATTCAAAAAATGAAGCAAAAGATTCATCAAAACTGAAATTACTCAGAAGTAATTAACATAATTACTGTTCGGCAAAATTAAGATGCTTTACATGCTTCCTGTGATTTTAATTAAGCTCCTTTTAATAACACTGTTGATTCTTTCAAAAATACAACAATAACTCTGATAAATGCCTAATAAGGATATAAAATCAATATTTCAAATATTTACTCCAGTATAGACAAGATCATAACCTCTTGTAGCAAAGTATTATTTCATAACAGGTTTATTTATTTAGCCCTTGATACAGTCTATTCTGTTACAAGACGGAGGGCTGTAACAATTAAACAGCCAAGCAACACAATGTTACTGAGGTGAGACACACTGATTTACAACACTTTTCCTCAAGGAGCAGAACTACGTGTGAATCACCACAGATTGGGAATCAACACACCTCTTCTAACACGGGGAAAGAAACAGAAGGGAATGAAATAGGGAAGAGAGTGAGAAGAAAACTGGGAAGAAAGTCTCAACAATCAAGCACTGGAATTTAACCTTTACTATATGAAATATGGCCTATGCTGACACTGAATATTGGTACATATGATGACAAAAGTATAAACTAACTTTTGTAAAGATGCCTGTGTCTCCCATTGTTTAATCATATCTTTTCAATTTTGAGTCATATTCTGAACAAATATACCTTGTTCTTGAATCCTGTAAGGCATTTGGTTTTTAGAAAATAAGAAGCAATATTATATAATTTGTAAATGACATTAATATTTATATTTTTAAAATGGAATTACTTCACTACCTATGCAGAAGAAAGCTGCTGCAATCAAATTACCTTACACTCTTATAATACAATAAAGTATCTTAAGAGCAATAAATATAGTTAGGTACTTTTTCAAGGAGTAAAATCACATCGATCTGCACTAAACATATAAATAAAATCATTATTAAAAAAACAATGCATTGTTTTAAACCACTGTTAATTTACATAATTTGTGAATTTAAAAAATAAGGTTACATTTGAAATGCAGCCAACATAGATACGCTGTACAATTCCTATTAATTTAATGGGAGTTCTGACTCCCATTAAGTTTAATAGGAGTCATACGGCCAAATCTCCACATACCTGGCTGAAAATTTACCTCCTGGCTTTCAACTAATCAAAAATATACTGAAGTGAACAAAAGTAGTCAACAATTTTGCTAGCCTGGGAAATATAAAGTCCCTACAGTAAGTCAATTCAGCATTTTCATAGCAATGGCCATGTAGTTATTCCCAACAAGAAAAAGAACAAGGTTATCACAATAAAAAGAGACAAATTGAAGCAAGGGTTTAGGAGCTCTGAAAATGTAACATTTACTCTTAACATAAATATGTTCTGTTCTTTACAATCTGGAGCCAATTTTTCCATTTTTTTTCCTTCTCAGTATACTGTCGAAAGAGAGAGAGAAAAATTCCTTTTTAGAGCCTAAAACTATGCCCAAGGAGCTTGATCAGAGGAATAAAAACCCATATGAAAAGATTAGATAGTAACTCTCAATAATCAACTGGTTACTACTTCTGAATCACAGTGAAATTATAGTTTCTTTTCAAAACACTTTTTAAAAAGTGACTTCATATCCACATCCATACACCCTTACACTTTACCTCAACCACCCACACAAAGACAATATGACAACGGTTAAGTGTGATACTAAGTTACATCAGCCATCATCCCTGAAATTTGTCAGAAAGGTAATGTTTGGGCCCCACCTCAGAATCTCTAGGTGATTCAGATGTTCCTAAGAACCATTATTATACTTTATTCCACACCATGCTGTTCTCCACTGATTTTTTTCTCCACCACCATGCTCACCACTGTCTTGATATAGTTTATTCAACTCATATGGGGTCAGTTCAAGAATCATCACTTCCAGCTAGAAAGTCTTTCCTGACATATATCCACTCATTCACCTACCCTTCATCCCAATGCTTTTGTGACTATCAGCATCATGGCATTTACCACTCTGTTATTACAACTGTTTATTATCCTCTCTCTATTAGGACTATGGCTCTCTAAAGATTTCTGTTATGTGACGGATATAAAATGAGTACCTATTATAAATCAGGCACTGTTCTAGGCACTTTAGCCTACTGATGAAATAAACAAACAAATGACTGCTGCCCTTGTGATGCTGACACAGTGTGTGTATGAATATAAATTTTACACATTTTTCTCATGTGTATGTAAATAAAAGAATGAATGAATATAAGTCTGAATTATTTTAATCTTTCTTAAGTTTAACCTTGGGAAAAAGGTAATTTTTCCTTCAAAATTATGGACTAGTCTGAAGGAAATATGTGTGTGTGTGTGTGTGTGTATGTGTGTGTGTGTGTGTGTGCCCAAAATAGGTTTTATTTCATATTTAACCCCTGGATCTACTTTTTCCTGCCACTCAACTAAGCAAAAATACTCTACAGACAAACATCATTTGTAGTAAGCTACCACGAATACAAGTCATTGTAAAATATGCTCAGAGAATTAAAAGTACAATTAAAATTGGTAAGACTATTTCTACAGCAGTATTCTTAAATTTTCTTGATGTACGTAAACTGAATAGGTAAAGGTGTATCTCTGCATATCTGGCATTTAACCAGGCATATTTTTTTTTGAAATATGAATAAACAACAATGAAATTTAAGCTAACTAAAATTTTGACTAATGAAATCTAATTAAATACTCACTGCATAAAGAATTCAACCTGAAATCCATTTTACTGAGTTTGCTGAAGAACTGCCATTATTTGTAACTTGTCACTTGAGCAAGCCTTCACATGTCTGACTTAGCTTACCAGGGCTCCATTATATAGCATAATTTAATTCTCTAGGACACAAAAATTCAATTTACTTTCCTACTTACTGATACATGATTCCACAGTGGTTACTTTGCTTATAAAAATTGGCCAAAAGAATCAAAGCACAACAGTTTCTCAACAAAACTGATTTTTGAAGGGCTTGAGATTAGTTCTCTAAGAATAAAATCAATTCTAAGAAAACCTGACAAAATATTTTGAAAGTCTGATCTTTAATAATCACTTTTTATTTGGAAATTCTAAAAATTTTCAAAAATACACAGGGGAGAGGAGACTCTAAGAATAAATAAAGCATCGTTCTTATTTCACAAAAACAAGTAAATTTAATGGGTGAGACCGGATTCTTAAACACTAGTTGACATAGACAGAGATAAAGGGAGATAAGCTAATTTTAACAATTAAACCTTTATACAGGTTTTACCATGGTAAAACTTAAATAAAATTTTTTTGCTTGTTCTTTAATATGTACAGAAACCATGCTATATTTCTAATGTCCATCTGAATATAAAACAAATAAGTCCCTGCAAATGTAGAAATTTTCCTCTCATAAATACAAATGTAAAATAAATCCAAAATTATGTTTGGCCTTTAAAAAATAATATTAAGGTGAAACACTATTGGAAAGAGGAGGAAAAATAAAAGCTCTGAAAAGGCAGGCCTATGGCTGAATATAATACAAGCCTTATTTTGTTTTGTTTTAATCTTATTTAGGTATTATTCCTTAAAACCAGGTCTGCTTTCTATTGAAAAGCCAGAAGACAAGCAAAAGCAGGCTAAATACTGGAATGGCAATCATGGGTCCTCCGGCAAGCATTTTTTTGCCTACTGCAGACCTCCACTAGCCTGCTGCACTCAGGTTACTTCCCCTGCGTGGCCCCAGTAGGGACCTGAGGTTTCCAGCCCCACACAATACCATGAGCCCCTCAAGAGCCGGAACTGTGACTCCTGCAGTTCAGAATCTGAAGCACCTGGTCAATTTCGTCACTTGGGAAAGAAAGGAAGAAACCACCTAGGAAAATCTATCTGAGTCTTATCTGTAAAAATCCAGAAACTAATAGAAAAAGTTAAGATATGTAAAGGGCTCTGAAGAAACTTAATGGCTGAATGGTTAAATTTGTAACTCCTTTCCTGCGTTCTCATACCTAACTTTGATTGGGTTTCTCTATGGGTGTTCACAGGACATTATCTGCTTTCTGGAAATAAAGGACTATCATGTCATGTAAAACTTTTCTAAGACAAAACCATGTGATGCTGGATCAGTACTCCAACAGTGTGCATTAACTGTGTGTACTGTCACAGCTAGCAGTGTGGGCTCCCCCTAAGTTCTTTTTACCCGTAGGAGGGAACTGTTTCAAAAGCAACACCCCCTGGCCTGATGCGCCAAAAATGAAATTTCTCTTAACAGCAGATATGAATCCTGACCTGATAGGTGACACTAGAAATAAAACTGCAGTATCTCATGAAAAAGTCTCTCTTTGCTAGGCCCCCTGCTGTGTTAAGCTACTGTGCCAGCAAAGTGGTCTCTATCTTGATTGGAAAATTTTTCATTATGTGGACTAATGAGCCATTGGTCCACACCTGGATTCTTTTTTAAATGTATAAAAACATTCAAACATAACAGCAGGAATTCAGTTAACACCCCCCCAAAAACAGATGCAAAATTATAGACTATACACAAGATTTTCATAACAAGGCAAGCCACAGATTCATATTATTAAACTCAGTTCCTGCTTGTTGCTTATCATTATGATACTGTTCACTCAGACATACCACATTTTACATTTAGATGTGATGTATCTTTCAATTCTGATGCACAGAGCAGGATCTACTAAAAATAGAATATTAACCCTGCTGTAACTTTTGAGTGTGATTTAAATCCAAGCGAACATTATTTATTTTTTGAATACAGAATTTATTTTAAAATATTTCTAAATAGTATTTATTTGAATTATATTATTAAGTAATGTCGATATTACAAGAAAATTCAAATAAAATTCCTTTAGCAAAATTAAATGTTAATTCTTTAAAGCTCATCACAAAGATGTTGGAAAACAAGCTTCTAGTTGACAGCATGCCTCTTTTTCTCCACCCATCATTTTGTTAACAGGTGTAAAGGGGATCACTTAAAAGTACATATAAACCAATTTTAAAATTCTAAAATATTTTAAGAATATTTTAATGGGACAAATAAGATCTATGCATTTCTCAGAGATTTTGTATTCTTCACAGATTTACAAGACTAATCTATTTTCACGCTGAATACATAACTACCACTACTAAGTAGCTATAAAATTAACATATATTAGCTCCATATTAACTTCTGACCTGCTCTGTAAAAACCACCTAAAAGGGTGTTATATTCACATGGAAATAATATGTAAGACTAACAAATAATGGAGACCAGGAAATCCATATAGTAATTAATAAATGATGGTTCTGATTAATTAAGCCTCAAAAATATATTTACTTTTAAAAATCAGGTCAACTGTCAAAAAAATATAAATAAAATTCAAAATGAAGCACCTCAAAAATGCATTTTCCAGATGATATGGAAAAAAAGTACTTAAGAGTTTTAGAGCTAAACTATGACCCCACTTAAGAAGCAAACAAACTAAAAATGAAGCGAAAAAGTTGACACAAAATACTTTCAATTTTACTGGAATACATTTAGTCAGTCAGTGTAAAGTATATACCAAAGCAAAGCTTTCATTTAATTTTCTCGGGATTATTTACAATAATATTATACAAATGAATGTGAAATATAAATTCAGATTTCTAGAACTTTCTTCTGTACTACAACTGTGTGTAATGAAAATAATTCAACTTCCAAAAAAAGAATTTGACATTCGGGAATTCTTTTTAACAGCTACTTTTTAAAGTAATAAAACTCATTCTAGCCACTTCTATGTAGACAAAATTGCACAGTTTAAATTAAATTCACCCAGATTTAAAAAACAAAACTTAAATTGCATCTTACCTTCTGTATTCGGTAAGAAGCTGATTACAATGACAAACCACAGACTTCGCATTCTGCAACCAGAAGACACCATTATTGATCCCTTTAGATATTTTCTTTGTATTCCTTAATGAATCTAGTTATAAATGCCCAGCTTTATCGAACCCAGCAGTCTGCATCACTGATCCTCATATCTGAAAAACAAACAAATTCATCATTTACTTTTATGGTCCTGCTACATCACAAAAAAATGCAAAAATAGTAACAGCCAGAAACTCTCTCTCCCTCTCTTCATCTCCTAAGTATAAAAAACTAAATGGTATGTATTTTGATTCTGTATCCAATATGGGAGCTGGTCCTATATACTGGATATCTGAGCTTTACAAGAACGTAAAGAAAACAATCAAAGCTCAAAAATCATATATAGATAACCATGACATATGAATTCACAGAATGGTTATATAAATCCCTAATGATAATTTTTTCTCTGAAAAGGTTAGGAAATCATGCTAGAAAAATACACCTGTATCTCTTTGCCACATGGCAGTGTTTTTATCAAATCACTAAGCTTTAGTATAAAATGTCTCTAATAAAATGTTATCAATACATACCCATTTTTTTGTGTGTTTAGTGATGATAACAGCAATATTATCTATGATTTTATCCTGTTATCTCACAGGACAGATTAGAGATATAATTATGCAGTTTATTTTTCTATACAAGAATGTATAGTTTTTAACACATGGGTGTACATTAATTTATACAATAATGGCATTCCAAAACTACATTCTGAAACATCATATATCAAATTGCTATAGCTATTCACACAGGGAATAGTTTAATAAAGTCTCTTAACTATTTTATTTTAAAGTTTTAGATTTTCGTAATTTTTAATAGCAAAATATAACAGTAAGATTAAACCTATATCCTTGAGTAGGTTGGTCCATCCACTGGACCCAAATAAAAATTTCAATCAAGACCATGATGATTTTATCTCCAAAGTTGTCGCACATTTTTTTTAACAGGGAGAGGGGTAAAGAACATAAAACCTGGAACCAAGTCTAATTCTGACTAGCCATTAAGAATCCAGTTCTTCAACTGGAGAGAAAATAAAAAAAAATCAGGTGCAAGACTTAATCAGTATTTCACAGTTCCTAGGATCACCTGAGACCAGGTTATTTGCTAGATTCTACCGAAGTATTTCACTTTTTGCTAGGGTGGCAAGAGAAATCAGAGTAAATACTAGCCTTACAAAACACATAAAATGCAGACAGTTCTCAAATACATCCTGTCTCCTGGTCTTGCCTTGAGGGTAGAAAAAAAATCACAAAACTTTCTTTTGAAGAGCTATCTTAACAGTTTCTTCATATCAACTTCCTGTAATTTCCTTCTAAGTAACACTCATACAAGTTTTCTCAGTCTATCCTTAATCTGCTGCAGATAAACAGTATTTAAAAGTGGAGTAGTGTAATAAGGGGAATATCCCTTATTCTGAAGTTGTATCTATGAAAAAGGAACTCTTACATAATTTAGATGCTGTCAACTGAAGCATAAAGAAAATTTAGGAAACAAATTTTCCTAGATAACTCCGGAGCTCTCTTTCACATTATCTGAGCCACTCTGCATTTGTTACATGCTTTATGTATCATATATGATTCTACTGGCAGTTTACTATATTCGACTATCAGTTCACAATATTCTATTATCAGCTCACTATGATGTAACTTCAAGGGAAAAGCAGTCATATTCTAAATAATTTGGAATATTTACCACACTACAAGTCATTAGCTTGCATTACCAAATACCACAACAAAAGGAATGTAAAAAATTAATCTAAAGTTATTATCTAGTGTTTAAATCTAAAGATCCACAAAATCATAGATGAAATTAGCAGGATATTTGAATAATAAGCATTTTGTTTTATCCTGCCTACAATTTCAGAGATGAAACTCTTTCCCTATACATCCCTCCATGACCCAGAAGATCCCAATTTTTTAGCTCTCTATGAAACAACTGAAGACATTTAGGTATCATAACCAAAGGGGTCAGAAATGATATTACCCAGTTCTGAGAACACTTCAGATGACTCTCTGTCCAAAGAAATAAGACAAAAATAAAGGAAAGAGCAAATTTCCTCTCCTGAATCCCAAAAATATAAAAAGAAGAATGATATATCAAAAAATTAATCTGCTGGGGAAACATGGGACGCAACTGTGTAGAACTGGCTACCTCTATTCTTTTTTCACACAGAACTCCCAAAGACTATCCAAAAGACAAAACCAAAAGTAAACCTGTGGTTTACAAACGCTGTGGCAAAGTACCTGCCTTACAACTGCAAGCTATTTTATATAAAGCATAAAGAGAAGTCAGAAAAGTTCATGACCCGTCACACTGGCAAGGCGAATCAAGGAACAATTTCTTATATCCTCCATATTGTTCAATGATCTGATCAAGCAATTAGAATGATTTTAATGTGTGGATGAGACACATTAATTAGTACAAGTAAAATGAAGTCAGCCTCTGGAATGCTCCCGATTTGAGCAAAAAGAACTCTAGCTGTCCAAGTTCTGCTTGTAATGAGTATTTTCATTTCACTGGCATGCATACAGGCTGCTTGCCCACAAGCACAACTCTTGAACACATTTCCACTTCCTTAAAGCGATCCAAGATTAGTCTGTCTTCGGTCATCTGCTATTTGAAAGAGCCCTTGTTTGTGGGAAGAAAGGGAAGGAAGAAATCAGAGACTGATGACTGCCTTGTAGGAAACAGCTGCCAAGATAGGAAAACCTCTGTGAGTAAGGGGAAAACAAGGAGGAAGCCACACAACCAAGGCCTCTTTTGTGGTCTTTGGCCAGGACAGATATTTCATGAACAGATTTTAACGATACTAAAATTTAAGTGTATTCTTAAGGTTTGAATGTGCAACACAATTTTAAGGTTTGAGAATGTGAAACACAATTCTAAAATTACACTGCAGTCAATTATGAGGCTTAGTATAAATGACTATTTCTAACAAACAGAAACAAGTTCTGAAATGCAATAAAATTATAGCTTCCTGTATGCAAATAAAGCTTATGTCCATCTTTTTGTGCAGTAAGTAAACACAGTAGCAATTGTTTTTATTCTACAATCTATATCCAATCACTTTCCATCAAACAAAACCATTTACAAAATTTCACGCTTTAAATGCAATTTTGAAAACGAAGTCAAAAGATTTTACTGCTGTGATCCAAATTAAAAACAACCTTCCATTAAAAAACGTTAATGAAAATTGAAATACTTAAACCACAATCAGTTAGGATAGAATGAATAAATAATCAAACATGGTGAAACTAATCTTAGGAAAGCATTGCTCCTCATCAATGTGGAGCCAAAGGACATTCACAGGCATAAATGTAGCTAAGAGACCCCTCCGTGCAAACCCCTTTACCTGCAAAATGAAGTTCAGTAAAAGCTTCTAATGCAAAACAAAAACATGGAACAAAATCAGAAGAAAGCTATTAAAGTTCCTTTCAGAAAACAGAAAAGACTAAGTAATTCTCCATATTAATAACCAGTTTTTCTTGGGGCACCTGGGTGGCTCAGCCTTAAGGTTAAGCGTCCGACTTTGGCTCAGGTCATAACCTCATGGGTTCAAGCTCTGTGTTGGGCTCTGTGCTGACAGCTGAGAACCTCAAGCCTGCTTCAATTCTGTCTCCCTCTCTCTTCTTCCCCTTCCCGGCTCACACTACTTCCCCCCTCAAAAATATATAAACATTTAAAAAAATAACCAATTTGTCCTTAGATTTTAGGAGACGGTTTTCCAAGAACGCTGGAGAGGAATTGTGACCATAAAGGCACAGTGCACAGATCAAATGCCTCTTAATGCTAACTAATGGTTCATTTCTTAATAAAATCAGAAACAACGTTTCTAGGTAAATTCTGATATTTGACCAAGATTTTAAAAACCCAACCCACTTCTAATGTACAATCTTGTTTTCATCCTAGCAAAACCTGGGTCAAGATTTTTTTTTTTTAGATCTACATGTCTTTCTACTCTGTCATGTAAAAAGTCAATTAAAGCATCATTACTACTAAACCTTCCAATGCTAGACAAATTACTTCCAGGAATATCCCTCAGCATTATTTATATTCCAATACTCCTCAGTGTTTTATACACTACTTACAATGTAAGTAAGTAAGTAAGACGCAGTCTTTCCAACAGTAACCTGCGCATACTTATTAGCTGTATGAAACATCCCATGCTTTAAACGGTCAACAAAGTTAAAGAAATACTACTTGTCAGTTTTAATATTCAAGTATTTATGTTACATTACCAGGAAATCACATTTAACCTCGTATGTGATGATTCCTGTCTAGCAAAAATAGAAATAGTTTGTGAATAACTATCAATGTAAGAAGATAATTAATAAGAGAAAAAGATAATTTCAAAATCTCAAAAACTGGGTAACTAATAAGATTGATATTCTATTAAGAGTAAAGCCAATATAAAGATTCATATCTTAAGCTTTGTCTTTGATTTCTATTCATGGACACTGAGGTACAAAAATCACTGGATGTTACACCCCAAACAACTAAAAGCATGAGGAGAACAGGGAAAGAAAAGCACCATCTAAGCGTGAGACCTACCAAAGTCACCCCTCCTCATTATTATGCTATACTAATGCTGTATAAAATGAAACATTAATGCTCATTCCACACACTAAATGTATGTCAGTGCTATGAGAAAGCCGAAGGAAGCTCTACAAAATCAGTCTTTCTAATCTTATTTGTGCTATAAAATTATAATAATTATGGAACAGAATTTACTAGCAAAAGAGAGCTGTTGTTCTTTATTTTGCCAAAAAACAAAACAACAACAAAAAAGGATAATACTAACCCCACTGTGCCCCCGTGCAAAGGTTTAGGAAATGAAAAATAAATTACAGTTTCATTTCAACTTAAACCTCATTCAGGGTGTTCACTTTCTAGAAATATCTGCAGTCCTGACAGGCCAGAATTCCCCCTTCTTGTTAACATCGGAGAAAACATCGACACTCTTGGGAATTTCCTTTCAGTAAGTTGTCTAAGTAAACCCTCACTATCACTAATCGGTGGGCTTATTTTAGCTCTAGACATTCAACGTTCTTTTGCGTTGAAGTTTATTTTCCTTCCCTTCGCAAAGATACTTTGGGGCTGGAAATACTGACAGATTTTTAAAACTACGTGGCCAATCACTAGTCACCACCCTTTCTCCTATTCATTTCTCTGGACACTGGTATCAGGTTGAGAGTACTTTAATTAAAATATTTATGCCAAAGTCCCCTTAACATTCATCACTGGTCTTATCATTTACTGAAACTTCTGCCCTGCGAAGAAATAAATTCTTCTAAGAGAGGTCTTAGAGTAGAAAGAAGAAGAGCTCAGGAATGCTCCTAGTAAATTATATGAGCAATCCGCTGTAACATCGACCAGTCATGCTGAGCATGCAAAAGAGGCTTGTAACTGTGGACACTGGAGGCCCAGTGGAGGGCAGTCCGCCATTCTCTTCATTAAAATCCTTCCAGTTGAAATAATAAAAACAAATTGCTGTCATTTTCAAACCAATGTAGGGGACATTTTATGACTGAATATAAACTTGCAAATTAAGTCTCAAAAGAAAAAAAAAAATGAAGTACATGCCCCATTCAAAATGTTACATACATATCATAAAAAGTTGATGGCTTCCCCAACTTTTCTACCAAACAAAAATCATAAATGTCTTTTTAATATTTTGTGTATATTAAGTTACAATCCACCTACAATATAAGAAGTTAGTTTTTTCCCCATTTGGGGGAAATAAAAAGGTTTTTAAATTTTTTTTTCAAGTTTATTTATTTTTGAGAGAGAGAGAGTGCACGTGCTGGGAAGGGAGAGAGAGACAATTCCAAGCAGGCTCCACGAAGACAGGCTGACAGCGTGGAGCCAGAGGAGGGGCTCTATCTCACCAACGGTGAAATCATGACCTGAGCCAAAATTAAGAGTCTGACACTTCACCAACTGAGCCACCCAGGCACTCTGGGAAAGCTACTTTTAAATGGCAGTCCTCTCCAACTCTAAGATGTTTCCTTATTACCTTTAACTTCTAATAGCCTAGAATTATGATATAATTTTTTAGTTAAATACAAATTATGGGTACTACAACTGGAAATCATTTGAGTGCATACTATGTCTGAAAGAAACACTATATTAGACAGATATCACTAATCCTTCATTAGGTCAATATTATAAAGATCAGAAATCTGAGGTTCAGAG